>NC_090929.1:1517026424-1517331878 GCF_040938575.1 Ambystoma mexicanum | reverse complement strand
CCCTTAAGAAACCCTGTGCCTTAAATTGCGGAACTTCTTTGAGAAAGCATTTCGCAAACAGGAAGCGAGTGCTTCTCTGGCGCGGCATTATAGTCCAGATTGCATAAAAAATCTACCAGCAAGCACAGTCCACCCACACAGTATATTAGATAGAAGAAGCCTGCCAGAGAGCTGCACCCATGCTGGGCATCACGAAATGAGAGGTGTTTTATTGCAGTATACTTTTGGCATCTCTTTTTTGCAGATGTCCCTTCTGATTAACATCCCACCCTTAACATGTTTTTATCAGAAAGGTTTCCTACTGGGTAGATGCTTACTAACAGCCTCCCCCCTCCCCAGGCCCCCTGCGCCCCGCACGACACGGCCCCTACCAGGCTCCAGAAGAGTTTATCTTTTGAAAACTCACTTTTCAAATTGACCTTTTCAGTAAAACCCTGCAAGGCAGTCTTAACCGATCTCCTCTCCACATCCCTTCCCATGCACTACCTCCCTACTGCTTGATTTGGCATTTACAACCATATAATTGATACAGTGGTCGAAGTGGGCGGGAGCGGTTAGGAGCACTACTCTACTTTTTAAAAAAAGTTGTATTGTTCGTATACTTCCGGAAGGGTTTCGTTTTAAAATAAAAGTGTAGGAAGAAGTTGAAAAGTGCACTTCAGTGCACTGCACATTCCCTTTAATAGCAGGCCTGTTTGGGGGTTTGTTTTGTGCGTGTGAGGGGGAAGCTCAGCAGGGAACATAGTTCCACTACTTATTTTCAAACACTTCCACCACTGAATTGATATTTTTTTTGTTTATCAGTAGGTGCTGCTCCTTTGCTCCAAGCTATCCACCTCGGCACTTAACTTTCCCCTCTTAACTTCAATGGCGGCGTGGGCTTTGCGCTCAGTTTTTGTGCTTTAAAGTGGAGCTTTAACGTCCATTGGCGCCCCCCTCGTTACCCCTCCCCCCACCGTCTCCATTCTCAGATGACATAGGGCATCGGTATAAGATTGCATGCAGGCATAGCAGCTCCTTATGCAGCGACCTGGTGGGAGGGGATGGGGAGGCGCTGGGATAGAAAGGACGACTTAAATCAGTGCCGAAAATCCAGCAGGACTGATCCACCTGGGCACGGCACAAACAAGCCGTGAATCCAACCCTTTGTAAAAGGGATATTGCCGTTTAGCAAGTCCTACCCAGGAAGACAACTTTCCCAGCTATTTCAGGTCACTGCAAGGATTCACAAAGCGAAAAAGGGCGTAGTACCAATGTAATTATTCAAAATGGGAGCTCACTTTCCCAGCCTTTCATTCAAAAGCTCATGGTCCGATAGGTTCGAGACACTTCCACAAGTAAAAATGCAAAAAACATGTATTAACATGTACAAAAAAGTGCATATTAAACACACAGTAAACACGTGTAATAAATATACGTCTACATCAATAACAGAGAAAAAGAAAAATTCTTGCGAACGGCCCTTTCTCCACAGGGAAACCACCACCAACAGGTAAAGTAACACCGTGAGTGTATCAAACGCTAATCATAATCAATTAATAGCAAAAAGTTAGACATAAATCTCAGTAGGATACACCTTGAGCTGCACGGCACCAAACCAAATGTACATGTGCCAGTTCGTTCTGTACAAACGGATAGATGGCTGGTAAACAAATACCCATCTCTCCCTGAAAGGAACCAACTTCACAAATCGGGCGAAGTTATTCAAATTACGCCTACTCGAGTTTCGGCTGACAATGGCTTAAGGGGTGCGATTGGCCCAGCCTTCCGCATGGCATGAACATCGTTTATTAGAGATTAACAAAATTATGTGTTATCTTAAAAAAAAAATAACGTATCTACTATAATGGAGAACACGCAGCCCAAACAGGCGTTACTAAAGGAAAAATCAATCATCACTCAACTACTTGAATGCATAAACACCAAAAAGAACGTACTCTTTCAATGCAGCCACAGAGGCACATTATTGATCATGAATGTGTCTCCCCCAAATTCCAATGACACCCGCTCCCCACTGATAGAATCTGCAAAAAAGGACAACAAATGTTCTCAAAAAGGCGGAAATAAAACAAAACAAGCATAGATATATTGCACCAACACTGACCTCAACAGGTAGCCAGACTACTCATAACCAAACATTTCAGGTCACAGACAACATGAGCAAGTCTGACACAAGTATAACACGCATTGGCAATGCCAACAGGTCAGGCTTTTGTGTAGGCATAGGAAAGGCACTGTCAGGCACTGCCCTAGTGGAATAAACTGGCCACTGATGGCATCGGGTGCAAAACGGTGCGAGAACCTGGGCCTCTAAAAACAGTGGCTGACAAATGCCCAATACTTAAACACAAGCCAAAACAGTTGGCTTTGCCAGTGCTTGCTTTTAACAGGACTTCAGTGAAGGACATCCAGTGTGCTTATAAATCAAGTGGTTAAAGGCAGACCTGGTCAAGACAACATTATAACACTAGTAGCATGTTTATTGCTTCAGTTAAGTCATTAACACTCGGAAGACACAGATAGGCAATTCGAAATGCAAAGTTTGGTGCTAAGGGTTGATTAGAGAGAGCTCAAAGAGCTCCATGAGGTGGTGTTTGGGACGGGGAGGAGCAGGAACTGGGTGAGAATGGCCACAGGGATTAGCATGGTCATGGGCAGTCGATGGGTGGCCAAATAACCAAACACCAAATGCAATTGTCGTATCCCTCCTCATATACCATTTCTCCCCATCTTTACTCTAATGCAATAGTTTCGTCTTTTATGTGGCACTTCAGCGGCACCTACTAGCCCAAACTAAAAAGGCTTAACAGACATTCTTAGTTTTCTTAAACACTTATTGTTTGCTACTGTACAATGGTGCTAATTGATTCTGCAATTGTACCAATGGTTTAACATTCGGTCTCCTTACAACTGCTGCATATCCCGATCATGTCCCCAAAGTTACTGCATTTTTAGCCAATTTCCTGCTGGCCAGAATCCGGTCCTAGTCACGGATAATCATTATCTATCTGTCCTATTGGGCTTTTGAGGATGTTTATCTAAGACCTTTGTCCTAAAACGCGGCAAGCCCTCCAACCCCCAACCCCCTTATGATATGATAGTTTATTTATATAGCACCTATACACAATGTGTTTCAAAGCGCTTCAAGGCAAGGGAGGGAACAAGGGAAAATACGACATTCTTACAGGCCATGAACATTAAGGATGTGAAATTAACTATCGTACTCGGCCTGACGACATTTCAGAAAGTGCAAGAGCCAAGACATAGATAAGGAAGGGAGGGGGAGAGTGGGAAGGAAATGGAAACAGACAGGCAACTACCGTTCTAGGCCTGACAACATTTCTGGTAGAGCCGGAGGAAAACAAAAAGGTGAGGGAGACATTCTTACAGGCCGTGAACAGTAAGGATGTGAAATTAACTATCGTACTCGGCCTGACTGCAAGTACTTGTTCAAATCCTGCTCTTTCTGCAAATGAACAGTTGCATCAGGATGAGAAAGCCCATTTTCCTACTCAACTAAAGAGCTGCATCCAGGAAAAACATGCAGTTGACGATATGCAAGCAAAAGAGGACAAGCACTGCCTCTCCCATCAATGGCTTAATGCCATAACTACTGCGCCGTAACATGCAGGACAAATCTATGAATTGGAATGCCACTTTTGGATCGCAATACCCCGATTTTCTTCTTTAACCGGATTTATCTTTAGTCTAAACATCCAATGTGTAGAACTTCATAAAATCGGTCGATTTATCTCTCCCTCACAGGCCCTGAAAGACCCAATCAGCAATCCAAAACTTTCCCTGAAAAGAACACATTTCGAGAAAACGTGGATCACTGTGAAACATTTCCAATTTGAGAAACTACTGAGTCTGTGAGCCAGTAAGCATAACCCTTTCTAAGGCAGTTTAAGTGGGTTGTTCTAAGATTCTCTTAATTACAACTAAATCAATACATTCCAAGAATTATTTTGAAAATCCATTGGCCAATAAGACCACATTTCAATGCCTTTTGAAGGCACCACAAGAACGTTGCCACACTCCATTCACCCACTCCAATTGGAACCCTAAGGTGTTGCGAAGCATGAAATATTTCCGACAGCATGCACAATTTCCAAATAAACTGGCTCCCACGTTTTGGTACATTCTACACAACAAAATACAATCAGCGAATCAATGGTCCTTGACACTTACAAACTTCTTTGGTCAAACCAGCAAATGATATTGCGTGACCAGAGTCAATCTTTAACCACCTCGGATGCAAGGAACATGCACACTGGTAAGCATTACCATTGATCGAAATTGATGAGTCATTTGGCTCCCACTTGTAGCTTAGACCAGCCTGGTCAGCTTGATACCAACACTTGACTCCTCAGGCCAACTGGCACCATAAAAACATACCTGCGTGACATTAACGCTACTTGTTTGGAAAGGTGTATGAAGGAGCATGCATTTAGGAGACATTTAAAGTCTAATGGGTTAAACATACTCGACAAAAAGTTCTATTTTTATCTCATGTGTAAGTTAGATTTGCGGCACGCTATTTATTGGCTCCTCTGCCAGAGGAAGGTCCTTCATATTGTGTGAGGCCTCACAACCAGAAGCCATTTTCAGCTCATACTCATCAAATCTGATGCATTGCTCTCTGTGCACCTTTCACAGCTACACTATATGCAGGACTAGCAACACGATCTGAGCCAATTTCCAGCCCTTGCGCCATCACTTAAGACAACATTTGGACACGTTCAGTGGTCGGAGACCACAACAGGGGCAGACGTGCACTATACAAATTCCAAATTAAAGCCCACAAAGGTAAGCACTCAATTCCGTGATCTGTGCTGAAAATGCAGGACACGGGTGCAAATCCCAGCATGGCTTACTGGACTTACCATACTACATGGTCAATAAATTAAGCACCAATAAACTGTGCGATAACTGATATTTACAGTGCAACGAAACATAAAAATCGAGGAGGTGCGAATACCATCTCGCTAGATTTTGTTCTCGGCTAAGCAGTCCAGAATTACTACCGTGCTTTAAACACACAGGGGAACAAAACGCGGGCAGTGTTATCGTTATAAAATGTAGGAAATGGAGTGTGGTAGCCAACCTGTCGCATGCATCACAACATAAAGGCATGAGACGACAAATACTCTCGTTTTCTGCAATTTAATGTTTGTTATTTTAGGTTTGGAGTTCCATCACTTCCCAGCCTTCAACAATCTCTAGGCTCAGGGGAGTCGTAGTTTTCTCATTTTATAAAGCATGGAAAAAATATGTAAACAAGTGAGCCATGTCAAATCCCGACTCGCAGTGACTCCAGTAAAGAGCAGCTTGCACAATTTAGAAATACTTACAAGCAAGCATGTACTACATGTTTCAAGCAGCTTCGCTCTCAATCGGAGTTTCTCACCTTGCTTGTGTGTCCGTTTTGTATATATTCAAGCAAGTGGCTCACCAAGAATAGAACTATAGCGAGGCGACTGTATAAAAGTGGTACATGGAATAGGCCTAAACTATAGACAAGCAGGCGCCCATTTTAAAAGAGGGCCCAAGAAAAGCAGTAATCCGGTTAATCGCCTTTTCCCCCATGGGTTCTTGATCCAAAGATCGGTCAGCACAGAAAAAAATTGCGATGGCATACGATAGGCCTTAGACCTTGTTAGCAACAGGAACAAAACAACCAGGGTAAGTGGCCATCAGAACAGAGTAAGTAAACTTTTTTTTTTCCAAACAAAGTCTCAGGCACAAAACATGAATTGTCTAAATTTAGAGCTCAAGGGGACCGTTAACTTGCACGCGCTTTTCACTCATTTACAACTTGTTTTCTGAGCCTGGATCGCATCGCGATTTGCTGCATGAGGTTAAAAGAACCGAGCATCTTTCTGAAGTATTTGCTGAATACAGGTTTAAGTTGTGTTTCCAGGCCTTTAGGCACAGACTTCCGCACAGTATAAAATAATCACAAGCCCGACCTTTCGGAAGGTTGAATATTGTGACCTCACACGGGGTATCAAGACCTTAGTCTAAAGGAGAAATGGAGTAGGGAACGAGACCGCGAGTGAACTGTCACAGACGTAGGAATAGGACGACAAGAAGGGGAAATCTAAGAAACTGTGGGGAGCAGAAGCAATAGCTTGTTAAACGACGATCTGTGTTTAGTGTGCTATTGTACATAACTGAAAGACTGACTTTCCAGACTACAGTCGCAGATGGCATAACCGATTCTTCAATGTAAATGTACACATTTACGAAGCCGGCACACCCCCAAGGCACACAGTAGGCTCCTGACTAAGCTGACCAAGCGCAACCGGCGCCAGGCGACGAAACGCTGCGTGAGCCGCTTTGTATCCACTACGTGCACAGTTAGAGAGCCTCTGGTGAGTTCCTGGCCGACAACCGCAAGACTCTGGAAGACTTCCCAAGGTAACCGATCCTTGAGTCGCAAACATTTCGATCCCATATGCTCTAGTGAGGTTGTCCCCCACATAGCAACCTTCCCATTTGCATGCCATCATACAAACTGCATCTCACCATAGCCACGTCTAACGATTGATAAGTAATGCGCAATATAATCCCCAAATTACCATATTTGCGCTCTGAAATGTTATGCGTTTGAATGACACTATCCCCGTGATCTGAACTTCCACGTTACTGATCAGCATTATCCCCGTGACCCGAACGGACACGTGATCGAATCTGCATTCTGTATTTCACCCTGTCGAAACTGTATTGCACGTGATTGAACTGCATCACCCCTGCTCTGAGCGGCCACACTATTGATTTGTATTTTGCCTAGTTTTGCATTGAATTGCACGTGATTGAACTGCCTCACCCCTGCTCCGAGCGGCCACACTATTGATTTGTATTTTGCCTTGTTTTGCATTGAATTGCACGTGATTGAACTGCCTCACCCCCTGTTCTGAGCAGCCACATTACTGATTTGCTTTCTGCCATGCTTTGAATTGTCATATCACTGAATTGCATTATCCCCTGGTCTGAACTGTCTTACTACTGTATTGTAGTTCCCCCGCAATCGGATCTGCCATGCTATTATGCTTTGAATTTAGCCACTACTGCACCTCGAAATTACATTGACTTGCAGCCGGACATATAGACCCTCACCCTACCCTATTAGACCTGTATATACCCTATAGCATCAGCATTGCTACTCCTGCTCTGCTCACACAACACCAGCTGATTTGTAGAAAATGTTAACTGTATTGCTCACCTTTTATGCGATGGCCACGCTCGCATCCCCTGACATTCCCACTCAGGATACCGACTCAGGAGCCTCCCCCTTTCAGTTAGTCACCAACCCTCATAATGATTCCAACATAGCCAGCCATCACTCGGACCCCTCTTGCACAAGGTATCATCGCAGGTCAGGACCAACAACCCTTGCCCTCCGGCCATGCCCCACCACTGAAACAAACTTTGCGCCAGACTCGCTAAACTATACGAACCGCCTCGTAGACTCCTCTCTGATTCTAAATACGCAACCAAAGTTTCCCACACTAGAAAACCCATAGCCCTAAACCACCTGCCTGCCCCATCTACCACCAAAAGCCCCACCATCCCTAGAACCAAGTCCAAACCAATCTCTCATTCAAACATCTCGATAACAACGGAAGAACACTCCTACAAAGGAGCACTATTTAATACAAGATCACTGGTCGCACATGCCCTTGATATAGCAGACCTAATCATTAAAGACAAATTAGATTTTATTGCTCTAACTGAAACTTGGCTACACAATGCAGCAGGCCCGTCTTTAATGCTGGCCATTCCAGATGGCTACACCATATCCAGACAGGACCGGGTGGGCAACCGTGGCGGCGGCATCGCCATCATATCCAAAGAAAGTCTAGCTCTCAGACTAGCCCCGACAAACCCTGCAATCGTGCGAATCCCTCACTGCCAAACTCCCTATAAATAACACCCAATCTCTCACCATCCACCTGGTCTATAGACCACCTCGTCCGCTCGGGACCTTCGAGGAAGATCTGCATAGCCTACTAACCAACAATGCCAAAACCACCTCACAACTACTGTTAGTAGGTGACTTCAACCTAGGGCTTAACGACCCAGCAGATATGCATGCCTCCACCATAGCCAACACCATCTCATCACTCTGATTCTCACAAAAAGTTAACCTACCCACTCACCTGAAGGGAAGAACCTTAGATTGGGTTCCTGATGCCAATTGCTCAGCGGTCATCTCCTCCATCGCACCATTACCTTGGACTGACCACTCCTTGGTCTCATTCAATCTACTGACCTCCAGACCACCTACCACAACTGTGTCATTGGCACCACCCTGCCTAACAAGAAACAGGAAACTATAACAGTAGAAAGAATCATCCCAGCTATCCTTCCAACGTTAAACGCATTACCAAACAATCTAGATCCAACACACTAATCCACGAATACAACAAAATTATGTTAAATACCATGGACAAAATTGCCCCACTTAAACTTCGCACCAGCAAGCCCAAAACCCACTTAAATAAATGGTTCACACCTGAACTCAAAGCCCTCCTCCTAAAAAAGACAAAATGTGAATCGGCTTGGAAACTATGCCCTTCCAGTGAAAAAGAAAGCCACTCTAGATACGATTTCGCGTCAATACAAAGCTGAAATCTATCTAGCTAAACGGAACTCCTACAACAACTGCATTGCCAATTCAAGCATGAAGGAGCTCTTCTCCATATTGAAGGAACTTGAGTCACCTATTGCCACACCCGACACTTGCACCAAGGACCAGACCTGGTGCGCGGACATCCAACAGGCTTTAGCAAATAAAATAAACACCCTACAAAATAAAATTCAACTAAAAAAAGACTCCTTAAATCCACTAAGCCACTTACACCTCTGCCTAATGTTGTACCAAGCACACACACTAACTCATTCTCCTTCTCTAAAACTACCACCTTGGAGGTCCAGAAAATCATACTTTCTCTCAAACCCTCAAACTGCAAAGGCGACATCTGCCCTGCACACATAATCAAGGACGCAGCTAGAGACCCATCGCCCTTCATTTCCAAACTTATAAACGCATCTTTTTCCTCAGGTAGCATCCCCTCCAACTTAAAACAATCCTGGGTGCTCCCCCTCCTTAAAAAGCAGACGCTTGATCCTCTCATCCCCACCAACTACCGCCCCATCACCACGGTACCCTTTCTACTGAAAATCTTGGACAAAGTGGCCTACGTCCAGATCCAAAAATACTAGAACAACACAAATTACTAGGCTCCAGACAATCGGGTTTCCGCCCACTACACGGCACGGAAACAGCCCTCAGACTTGAAGACCCAAATCGATGATCTAAAGGACAAGGGAAAGACAGCACTCCTCCTCTTACTCGACCTCTCCGCGGCAGTCCTTTGCAGACACCTGGATTCAGCAGCTCATTTCTCCCCTGAAGCCATTAGATGGATTGAATCTTTTCTGAGTGAGAGAACAATGAGAGTCTTCTCCCCATCAGCAGCTGCAGACCCCTCTCCCATTACCTGCAGAGTCCCGCAGGGCTCATGCGTCTCCCCCACATTATACAACATTTTCACCAAACCTCTGTTCGACGATCTGGACCATCTGGGTGTCACCTACACCAACTATGCTGATGACACTCAGATTCTCCTCCCACTTTCAGGGGATCACAGTAAGGAAAGCGAGTTGGTGAATAGGTTGCATCTCATCACTCAGGCATGGATGGCATCTCATGGCCTATGCCTGAATGATGACAAAACTGAGCTCATCATCCTGGGTACCCCTGCTAACATCAACAATTAGGCCTTGAATATGCCGAATTCAACATAGACGGCAACATTATCAAAGTATCCAGGGATGTAAAAACTCGGCTTTTACCTGGATGCCACCATGTCATTTACGAAACAGGTCAACGCACTAGCATCCACCATCGCGTATACCTGCAAATTAATAAGAGCAGGTAGACCATTCCTGTCCAATGATAGCTGCATGATCCTGGCAAGAGCACTCATACTCTCCAGACTCGATTATTGCAATGCCCTATGTAGTGGTGCTAACAAAGCCATTACCCATAGACTACAAAAAAATGCCTTGAGAGCTGCCCTCGGCATCAATAAAAGAGAACACATCTCCACTACCAGTCGCCAACACGACAACAAAATCAAACTAAAGTTGGCCTCCCTAACCCATAAAGCCCTCAACAATGCTGCCCCCAGTTATCTTCTAGACAAAGTAAAGAGAAAGTCATCCATTAGACAAACAAGAACTATCAATTCCAACTGTCTGATAATTCCCAGATTCAAACTCTCAACCATTGGAGCCAACAGCTTCCCTGTGAAAGCTGCTACACTTTGGAACTCATTGCCACACAACCTTAGAGCCGATCAACCCTATTTGCACTTTAGAAGAAATCTCATCAGTCATTTGAACTCCAACAACCCCCGTATATAATTGTACATTTTACACCTATGTATAGATTTTGATACTTTCTGGTTGAGACCTGCTCTCTCCACAAACAGCCCCTGTATATATCTGTATATCTCACTCCTTTGTATAGATATTGATATTTTTATGTGTGAAGACTTTGTATATCTCCTATTCCTGTAATCCTTAACTGCATATGTCTATAATTTTATCTCAACTGTATATTTCTGTAACATTGTAAGCCTCGCATATTCTTTCTGCCTGCGCCCTGCTTCCCCTGGGTATGGAGCGCCATATAAATAAATAAACACAACCGAAAGCACTGGTTTCTTTTGAAATACAACAACTGAATAGGTCTTGGTCTGTGATCATGTGGAACCAAAAAAAAAACAAAAAAAACGAAATGGCAGTTCATCGACAGACACATCTACAGTAAATATGTAAAATAGTTTTAATGCACTGGACACCGTCCCAACAAATCAACCGTGTACACCGATCAGACGATGCTTTTCCATAATTTCTGGCCCCACTTTATGAGCACGTCTGTGCAGAATTCACCATGACCACTGCACAATACAGAAGAGTAGCCATGTGCATCCGATGAATGTTCCCTAAACCACAGCAACTGAAATCAACATTTACAGAGAAAAGCCGGAACACGTGCATTGAAAAGCAGCGATCATCATCTACCTACAAGTCAGCACTGCATGACTCGGCCTCGATCTTAACTTAGATGCCAACTTTACACTGAAAAAGGCTGTTCTTTTCCAACATTCATAAAAATAAAAAAGACAGGTCACGCCCTAAACATCAAGCTAGCACACGTGCTGCTGAATCGGCCTTGCATTTCAGGGCATGTTAAGAAAGCGTCAGTATAAAGCAATGTCTTGCTTCTTCAAGCTCCCCATAGCTCTGCTTTTCATGGCCCTCTTCCACTTAGTGGTGGCGGGAGAGGTGGCAGTAGGACGGTCATTTCCCACTCTAGAAATGTAGGCTTTAACTGTTTAACTGAGTTTTAACGACTAGGTTTATTTGATTGTTAGCAGAGCCATCGCAATTACATGGGATCTGAACGTATGTCCTATGAGATAATCATACTGGATAATACATGCATATGCAAATAATACTCACTGCATGACAAAAAAGTCAATGTCAAAAAGCAAATGTGGCGTCTTGGGTGCAAGCGTGACTGAACATATTGCACACATCTGTGATTCAATTACAAGGATTAGAAAAAATGTCAAATCTTGTTAAATCAACGTGTAGGTCTTACCGTGATTCATAGAGACCATTTTTTAGATTCACACATGCTTACATCAATACTTTAGACACACAAAACAGCCAGCGATCAAGACACTGACGAACGGTGCAAACTGGACGTCAGAAGATAGAGGCTACAGGGGAAAATGTTTGATTATGTAAATTAAACAAGAGCGTGGAAGCCCCTCTACCCAGAACGAGCATGGCTCAAAAACCCTTTCTATGGAAATTCTTCCTCTTAGGAGCGTCTACAACACAAAGGATAAATAGCCATTTGCATAGCAGGCTGGTCACAACCACAAGGGCAATCCAACACCGAAATGCTAGGCAATTCTCCTCTCAACAAGAGTACCATCAGCAATCCCAGGCAAGTGTTTCGGCCTTGCTGGGCCTCATCAGCGAGGTGAAGCTCAGCACAATAAGGCCCAAAGCACGTGTCTGGGGTTACTGGTGGTACACTTGTTCAGAGGAGAATTGCCTAGGATTTCGGTTGTGGGTTGCCCTTGTGGGTGGGACCCGACTAATATGCACGTCTCCTCTGTGACGGGTCAGTGAGCTAAGATGTCGTTGTAGACCCTCCACAGTGGAAGACATTCCATAAAACAGGTTATTTGAGCCAGGTTTGTTCTCAGTAGAGGGGCTCCTACACTCTTGCAACGTTTGATTATGCTGATGTTATTCTCTTTATAGTATCCAGGATTGAAAAGGAGATGCAATGAGAATCTAAGCAGAAGCAACCTATGGAAAAAGAAAAAAACAGTATGACGCAAACCTAACTTCAACATGAGATCCAAACTGCATCCATATATTATGCTTTAAATGTCTACTAGAGGTTTTCTAATGCTACTTTATACAAAATTCCCAAACTAATATATACTACTATAGTATGACACCACTTGGCCTGGGGAGACAAAAGTCACGCCTGTTAGCTAGTCAAGCTGGCATAGTCTGCTAGCCTGCACCCAGGAGCTAAGAAGCACCCAGCTATTGCCATCACTGGGATAGGGTGCACTGCATTCATTAGGAAGTGAATTGGGTTAATATTCAGTGTTTGTTGCATTACAGGCAGTCCCTACGCCCACAATCAACACAAGGGGAACCGACAGAAAAAAAACAATACCATGCCCAACGGAGGTCCCCCTGCCCCATCTTCCAGCAGATCGAAAAACTCCTTGTTGTCCGAGCTGCCAAGCAGCTGCTAGTTAAATAGCCTTCCAGGAGAGGCTCTCTAAGTAGTATGCGTCTGGTTGTTAGCTGTGGTCACGAAACCGACAAGCAGGGGGATTAAAGGATAATTGCAAAGCGTGCCACTGCTTACAGTCTCCAAATAAAGAAGTCCTTGAAATCCATCATTACTATGCGTTATATATACACACCACATGAGAATTGCAGGCACCAGCATGGGGTGCGTTCATTCACTGTACTGTCCAGACAGGCCATCTACGGGATCCCTCGTGTGCCCCAGGGTGCTGGTACCATTAATTAGCTTCAATCGTGCTTTTGAAAGGTGGGGTTCAACAGATGGTTGAGGGTAGCAGTTATGTTCAAATTCAGGGGTGCCCCATTCCTAAGGTAAAGACGACGGTGGGTCATGCGGCACCATGCTTCCGATAGCCATACTTGTGCTAATGGGGAGGGACAGATCCTAAGAGGGTGCAGTTGCGGTAGACATTGGATAGCTGTCATGCACTTAACTTAATTGGCTTTTGCTGAATGGTCAAAGTATTATAGGGCATGGGAAAGAAGGCAGACTCTTGCCGTTTCCACCACGCAGTCCATACAAATGGGACTAATCGAAGTGTACTTCAATTGCAAAACCAAAATCAAGACGATTTTGATTGAGTACTTGACCGTACGATCTAACAAGTATTAACTATTTTAATCAGCACAAAAATAAAGGCCCTGCCAGCTCCCACATTAATGATAGAAACCCAAACACATCCCCACTGCACCCCAATACTGCTGCACAACAACCCAGGAGTCTGAAATATTCTCCACATAAACATCTACCACCTTTAATAAAAACCAAATGCATTCAACGTAGTCCAACAAAAAAAACCCACTCTGCTGCGTCACCTTACTGGAGGGTACACCCATCATACCCACCTGACAAAGCAAAAATAAAGAGGTGATGGTTGGAAGGTTTAGAATTAATATCAACTTCTGGCAATGCAACCCTCCAGACCATTGTTCTTCGGCACCAAGCCATTCCAGCTACAGATATGCTAGGGAGTTAAGGATGGCTTTGTTATTGTGGCTGTTGATTTGTTATCTAAATGGCCTGAGGTGGGGTTTTAAAGGAAATTACCACGGCCAATGGGACTGGATTTTTGGAGGGTGTGTTTTTTGCGTGTGGGTTTCCCCCAACCCAAGATTGTTAATGATAATGGTCCCCAGTTCACGTCTTCCGAGTTTGAGACAGGGTTCAGTTATTTGGGTTTAGAGCATAAAAGGACTTCTTTGTACCACATGAAGAGTAACGGGTGCATCAATAGGTTTAATAGGACCTCATGAACGGGGTGAGAAGGGCTCTTCTCAATGGTGAGAACTGGAAGCATGTTTGGTTACAGAGGGTGTTTCAGTATAGGGTCATTTTATATAATAATTTATAACGCACGTAATACCAACGAGTGGTTTCTAAGCGCAGGATCAGGATTCAAATCTGTGTTGCGCTGCATGGTCTGGCTTCCAAGAGAAACGTGTTGCCCCGGAGCGACCCTTCCTCCCGAATGTCACTCCACATGGGACGACGGAGGCTAGGGGGTGCCTGTAGTATTTCATGGTAGCATTGTTTCATTGTAGATATATATATATATATATATATATCTCATTACCAGGTATCACATCCATAGAAATATCACGCTAGGTCATAAGAATAAGGAACCTGCATCAATGCTGTCAGGTATGTAATAGAATGTAGATGGTTGAGGAATGATGCACACAGTGTCAGTTGTTTGCTGTATTTGATGTGACCGGTAAGTTAAACTAGCTTACTTAAATAAACGTATCTACCTAGCGCATTGGAGTGAGAATTCTTCAGTGCCCCTTGGGGTTTTTAGAGGTAGGAAGCCCAATACCCTTTAAACGCCTGGATGGCTTGGTATGTCGTGGCTGGTGAATGTGGACACTGAGAAAATAAGATGTTTCACTGGCAGGTGTGGAGAAGTGGCAAATGAAAGGTATGACCGGAAGATAGGTTGTCGGTCTGCGAGAGGCGACAAGGTGAAACTGTTGTTACCAAGGATGGGAAGACAGTGTGAGGTGAAATTTGCTGGTGAGAAGGTGTTGGAAATTGATGATGGCAATGCTGTTAGAGTGTATGGCGGTCAGGTGTGGAACAAAGAAAGGGTGGCCAGATTTAAGTGAGCTGGCGTCTTGTGGTGTGTATAGTAGTGAAAGGAAAGATATTGAGGAAAGGAGGTGTGCTGTAATGTTACCTCCTGCTATCCTGTTTATTAAATGTCTACTGCTCTTAGGTATTTATATTGTACATAGTTTACCAGTGTCTTTGTACATAGTTTACCAGTGTTGGAATTCAGCGACCTAGTGTTCTAAGGATGCAAGAATTGTTATGGCTTGAGAGTGACAATCTTCAATCCAGTTGAAGTGAACCTCTAAGGGGGTTGGCCACAGGCAGACATTGGTGCTTAAAACATCTTCCTTGCACCAGTCTATTGGAACATCACAGGTGTTTTATTTCACCTTGCATCTTCACAAGATCTTCCTGGCCAAGGACAGTGGCTCATTATTTGCCGTTTCCTGGATAGAAGGAGCTTGTGGTGGTGTTCCACTAGGGCTTCTCCACCAACACTGCAAATCTTGTCAGTTGAGGGTGCCCTGACAAGCAACAGTGTGCTGCTCCTGATCTTTCATTCAGTCGCAGGGGTCACCCTGGAAAAGGGGTCTGCAACCGTTGGCTCTCCAGAGGTTTTGAAATACAACTCCCATGATCTCCCACCATTCACAATGTTTATTTTATTCGTTTACTTTATTGTACATTTGGTCATTAAACAAACCTTAAACACAGTTTGAAACAGGAAATGAAAATATTATTTAAAACTTTTTATCTCAATACAGTTTCTTAGGTATACCAGAGGGACTGGGGTTCACACTACAAGCTCACCATTCACGCTCCCAGGGCCCAACAAACCCTTCTCCAGTACACAGACTGGAGGACTCAGCCATGGGCAAGTTAGAATGGTCGCTATTACACAAACAGACAGGGATCATACAAGACATTGAGAATCTCCCAAAATCACAGCTCCTGAGCCCGTGCCGGGCAATTATGTTCACTTACTGTGTCACAACATTGGGCTCATCCCCAAAAACCTACGAGGGTACACAATTGGGTAGTTGGGGTGGTAGTGCCTATACATGGCACCTACAGATGCTACTCTATTGACCCTCACATGTCAGGTGGCTTGCCTGACACTTGCCCAAAAACTATTACATCGTTGCAGGATTACCATTGGCCATCCACCCCTAGATTTGTGTTCCACGATTGGCTGGAGCTGATCTCCCCAGCTCTGTTCTCAGCGCTCAGTGTACCATCTCAAGGTGATGAGAAAGACTGTGTTCCCAATGTAACCGTCAGCATTACCACATTGCCTTTGAGAGTGCCCTCAGTGTTGCAACGTTGTTAAAGACTTATGTTTCACTTTATGTCTGCGTCGCTGGGGACTGCTATTCTTCCCACCACGAGCGAATGACCATTGTCTGGCTCGGCCCCACCACATGGTTGAGGACCGCAACATCAAGCTCTCTGGTCAGCAATTAGTGAGGATTTATGCTAGTATTTTGCAGGTTGCTCCTTGTCTTTGAGGCCCAGGAATGTTCTCCTCCTCGCTGACCTTGGCTGCAAGCCTTGGCCTGCTGCTTCGTGCAGCCTAATTGCGCTTTTCTTCGCCTCTCGTCCCGTATCACTACAATAATACGACGATTTCTATATATCTATACCATGCTACGTTAGTATATGGCTCTTCCAGGTTCCTTTTATGAGTTGCATCTTGTGTTCTTGACTCTTCGGGCAGTCATGTTCATGGGGGTTAGGAGGGGCATTACTGGGACCCTCTCTCTTCTTCAAGTTAGAATCACAACCATAAAACCATGCGCATACAAATAAATATTGCACTAATCCAACTTTAATATACATATATGTGTCCATTCATCCAACTGAATATATAAAAAATGTTCAGATATCAAAATCAGCATAACAAATCAAAATATTGAATTGCTGGTCTAAGATTTTTTGCCCAGCCTTCCAAATGAAGTAAGCAACTGTAGTGATAATTGAATCGGCTCTAGAAAGTGCATTCCAAAATTGGTCCGATTTAATTTGTGCAATTGTCACAACAAGTTTGGGCACCTTGACAAAACATGACTGTCATTTTCTATCTCTAATTGGCAAAGTTTGCAAAGTCTTAGCTCGTGGGGGATGTTTTTCCTTGCACCAGGATAGTCCTTCTATATTATTACCACCCATACTATGTACCGTTTGTTAATCTGCCATTTTTTCCATATCTTAGTGGTTACTATGTCCCTATAAAAATTGGCAGTAGGATAGAGCATTAAAGGAAACCCGAGGTAGATGGAACGGTCTACTACTACAAGGGGGTCATTTCACAGTTTCCATATAAAAGGTGGGTTTTTTTTGGCCATGAACCCCCCCCAAGACACACGACCTTAGTTTTCTTTTTATTAATCATAATGTGATTTTCCAAGGCAAAGGTAGCAAGCGCATCTACTGAGCTTTGGAGGTCCAAAAGGTGTCTGATCAAAGGACAGTGTCATCGGCATAGCCAAGCCACGACACTGCCTCATTGTTAATTCAGGGGGAAAGTTACACACAGCATCAAGCAATCTATCCATATCTGAGATATATAGATTCAATGGGCATGGGTGCCAGAACGCACCACTGTTTCAGACCTGAATTTGTTGCAATATACAAGCTGAGCTCAGCCTCCTGGTTTAGGCGAACTACAGCAGTCATACCAGTGTAAAGTAATTTAATAAAGTACAAGTGCGAATCTATTCCCCAAAGAATACGTTTTGACCATATAAGCTCATGCGACACAAAATGAAAGGATTTGCTGTAATCAACAAGGCAGCAGTAAACATATCCATTGCTGCGCATTGCTTCTGCCATCAGGTATTTTATCGTACATACATTGTCCAAGGTGCAATGGGCCTTTCAAAAGCTTGTCTGATGGGGTTTCATTAAACCTTGCTCCTGAACTCAACTATTTAATTTTGCAAATAAAATGGTTGACAATACCTTTTGGCTCGAATCGAGCATTGGCAAACTGTGATTAAGGGGCTCACGAATAAGGCCTTTCTTGTGGACAGGTATAAGAATAGACCTGGCCAAATGTCAGTTCTATTCATTTGAATAATTTAAGTAAGACTTTAGCC
The DNA here is from genome assembly GCF_040938575.1 of Ambystoma mexicanum. NCBI lineage: Eukaryota > Metazoa > Chordata > Amphibia > Caudata > Ambystomatidae > Ambystoma > Ambystoma mexicanum. The sequence goes on along the minus strand of NC_090929.1, from coordinate 1,517,313,797 downwards.
CAAAATTCTGGATTTTTTCATACAAATGTGTTATTCAACCCGGCCCCAGGGCACATGAGGTTTTCTTTTTTTTTTTTTAAATTGCCACAACTATAACATCTAACTCAAAACCCTCTCAAAAGAACCTAGAACGAGGAACATAGCTATTTGTAATCAACTTCCCTTTCATCTTTCACATAATATAATTGGGTGATGAGCTGCCCAATATATTTCTGGGACAGCATTTAATTCTAAGCATGTAGAGCCTCCCAAAAACACTCTAAAGCGATTCCAAAATGTTTTACTAGCATTCATCTTTGAAGTTCTAAATAATAATACAAATGTGAATTGCCTAAAGAGTGTTTATGCTGTATTGGGCAATTTTTATACTGTGTAGTTAGTGGAGTGAATTATGCTTTCTTTTCATTCAAAGGAAGAGTCCGTTTTCTAATCTTCGCCCTCTCCCTATGATATATTATCTTTATATGTAAAATCTCTGGGTCACATTTAGAGAAATTAACCTTGTTGGACAAGTTGTTATTGTTATACCCCCAGGCATCTACTTTGCCCACTAAGTTATTAACCATAATATCGGTATTCCAGTCGTACAAAGCAAACCAAGAGTCTAAGCAATCTGTGTTTGCTGAAATGATTTTACTAATGCATATAGTCGTTTTTGCAGACCAGTTAGGCGATTTCAAATAATATTTACTTTGACTGCAGTTATACAGTTGGGATAGAGCGAGAATAACTTCATCTTGTGGTCCAAGCAACAACAGCATGATCACTAAGATTGTTGTGATGGATATTTAATAAATCACAACTTCTAAGCATTTTTTAATTTACCATGACATAATCCAAGAATTATTTTGACCGGTCGTTTGTTCAGGTAAGATTGTGGATGGGCAGGGCTTTCGCGAGAAGGCAAAATAAATTGTTACCGTCAAGGAAGCAGCGTCATAAATGATCAAATGGCTTACCTTATACATTTTGCATGACTGAAGCATTTCTGCATTAAAATCTTCTGGCATATCAAGATGTAAGTCATGAACATTAAAATCTCATATCTAGGATGTTTACTCTATCACATTAAAATAGTGCTTGCTATCCGATATCCACTGTTGTATTTTTAAAGTTGCCTTGCCATTTGGTGGATCATATAAATAACTAATGTTCTCTCATTTAATACTGCAATTTGTATAGAAGCCAAAATAGCGTAAGAGAATATCCCACAGAAATAGGTTCAAGAGAAAAACGTGCGCCAGTAGCCAAACCACCATGAACTGGACCTTCCAGCCCTTTAAGATGATATAGCAATACCCTTGAGATAGATGGGGATGCAGAACTGTATTCAAACATCAATAATCGAAACAACTCAGGTAGTTGGCAAAAGGATAACTGTTTTAATACCAATCATCTAAAACGGAGTACAACGGATATCAGCAGACGTCTCATCACGATCTCAAAGCATTTCATTAAAAAAAAGAAAATCACACTTTTATAGTAAATATTCATCATTGATTACGTTAACCTGCGTATCACTAATGTCATCCTACGTGGCAAAACAAAAACCTATGGGTGAATGTGATAGGGTCTAAATGGATCATCTAGGTATACGATCCATACTCTCTTGGGCAGTGAAATAAAGTGATAGGCTTCTTATCAGGTGGGGCAACTAAGCCCTTTCGTAAAAATGTGTCACTATGAACGTCACTAAATATACAACGTCTAATTGGCTACACAACTATAGGACCTTAATCATGCGGTCCCCCATCATTGGTTACTTTCTAACCCCCGTAAGTACCCTCCCAACCTATGTTAGCAGCACACAGGCTGAGCGGTCAGATGCAGATAAGCTAGTCTTAACCCTAGCTTCCCACCAATTACAATTAACATTACCATCCATCATCACCTCAGCGGTCTGCTGTCAATTAGGGCTTTGAACTCGTCCTTGGAAATGTTCCTTGCTACTGAAGAATTCAGGGGAGTGAAGGCACACTCTGCCCTTGTGCATAGGTGTGACCATCATGCTCCTCCGACTTCTCGTCCCCATGTGACTAAAGACCACGAAATTGAGCTTTCAGTGTATTCAAATACTATTCTTTAAGAGATCTCTAACGTCGTCTTGTTTCCGTCCACGCCTTCTGAACAGGAGCTTCGTTCTTCCACACTTTTTGTATCCAATGTCAGCTCACCCCAGTCGGATAAGGCTTTCACTTCTTGGCTCATTCAACTTTGCCTTTTAGAGTTTTCACCTGCAATTCAATTATTTTCTGATCGCGACAAAATGAAAAAGCGGCCTTCCTTCTTTTGCTCAGCACCGCTATAATACGCTGTCGTACGCAGTGGGAGCACACATATTGGCGCATGCCACACTCCATTTACTATAAAGCTAGCCTCAAGAATACTTCAACTGCTTGAGTTTCTTTGCATATTTACAAGTGTGAAATAGCTTGATGATATCTTCATTACTTTTGTAGCATGAGTCTTCATCTTGGTCCCAAGAGGTCATTCATCTCAATACTTTCTTGATGCCTTATAGAATTTGTCCACAGCCTCTGGTTTCTGCATCTCTCATCTATATTCATCAGCTTTGCATTTGTACGACGTCCTTATTTCTATGTGTCCTGCTTTCTTCCGGACTATCACTCGGACAGCCATCATATTGTCTTGTATGAGGGAATGGTTGTCTCAATGGGAACCTTGCTTCCAGGATTCTCCTTGGTATCTGTAATTCAAATGGTTTTGTACGTGCGTCATTCTGTTTTCCAGTAGATAGGTAATATGGGCGAAGTGATTGAGGTGGGGGTACTTAGCTACTTCCCTACAACCACTTGAGCGACCTCCGAAATAACTTTTAGCCTGATAGCACAATATAATCTTGCAATCAATAATAAAGTTTACAGTGAGCCTAGTTTCCTGTAGCAAGAAACTGACAGAAGATGTTAATTTACTTAAAACAAGAGGTCGACAAAGAAAGAAGTTATGGTCCCTGGCGTTCCATGAAATTCAGGACAGAAACTAATTAGAAACCATGTCAAACTGTATCACTCATTGCTGCTTTGCAAAACCATTGCTCAACGTGGTTTTTCCCCAAAGCATTAGACTCTGCACTAACTGTGGAGGCCAATAGGGATTCCCGTTCAGAGCAGGGATTACCCAAAGAGGGCGGCTTTTCTAAAATTGGCTGCATTGTTTTCAATGGCTTCGCTGGCCAAGACAGGAAGTGCTGCCTGAAAATTACTACTCTCAAACCAAATAATTCAAACTCAGGAGCACATGAGTAGAGCCACCATAAGAGGAGAGACAAACTCAATAATTGCCCAGTTTAATGGAATATCGAACTTTGGAAGGTCTTTTCGAATAAGATCTGCAGAATGTATTATTGTTAACTGATCAATCCGAAAATATTTCCATAATAGACTTCCGGTTTAAAAAAGGGCTATGATCGGTGGGATATAGTTCCTCAAATTGTAGCACATTTGCCTAGTGAGCATATATCATCTTCGAAAACCGCATTTTTTATTAGCTGGAGTGGTTGAAGCTTTGCAAGCTTTCAAAGATGAGATATTAGATATGGGCGTAAGCGGCTGCCTTAAGTGTAAGATTGTGTTTGCATTGGGGAAGCCCAAGCAGGGGTGGTGATCCCGTACTTGGATTTTGAATAATAGATTGCTCTCCAGTAGTCATACCCACTCTGTTACACAAGTTTCAGCCATCACAGAAACCATGTCCCCTGGAACCTGTAACCAGCGGTCTACAAGACCTTGTAACTGGACCTGCCTAACTGTGCCGTCAACTAAAGTGTGCGACTCAGTAGTCGCAGGATTCAAAGTAAATTTTCTGCTTTTGCAGAAAGACGGTTTCCCTACTTGGGCCACGTAATTTGACCTTTTCACCCTTTTCCTGTTTTTTTGTGCTCTGGGCTTGGCGTTTCTTCTGAAAAAGCCAAGGGGGGTGGTGAATGTTCATTAGACAGGGGTTATTAGTGGGCGGGTATAACAACTTTCTCATAATCCAAGTCATCCTTTCCTGGTGACTGGGTAAGAATGCTGTCTGCTTCTTCTACCGCCAATTGGGCAAATTGTTCTTCATCAGATAAAATGTTATCCATTTGCAGAGGGTTGTTTTTATGGGAGCATGTAGGATCTCTATTCCCCCTGCTTGGTGAAGAAGTGCCCACTTGTGTGAGCTGGGAGGAATTCTCTCAAATAATATCCACTGTGATAGCCATTACCTTGGCAATGATGCATTTAGATTCCTTCTGCTCTTGTGCCAAGATTAAACACAAAATCATCAAAACTTCCACACTAGAAGTGATCGCATTAAGTTTGGACATTATTAGATCGTCCTCGTTGGCATTTCGACGTTTAAATGGGGAGGAGCTTTCAGGCTCACTTTCACCGTCACTTTCGCTGGTAGATGTATCCACCGAATCAGATGAAGAAATTAACCCAGCAAAGTCAGGGGAAGCGGAAAGTTGGTGCCAATGAGATTTTCAGTTCCATCAATTAATGAGGTAGGCAGCACTTATGTCCCAAAGAATACCGTTGCAGCCCTAAGCACATATTCAATAAAGAATGATTATTGTCTGTAAATATGAGCCAGCCATTACGACATTAAGTTGAGGAGCTACAGAAGGAGCAGCAGTTTCCAAATTAGTCGTCACTGGAAATGTGTTTACAAAAGCTGTAATAGAAGGCTGAGTAACAGCCACTTGTTCAGGTCTAACCTTTTTTTGCATTCTCTTTTTATCTTCTGGGCTTTGCCTTTTAGTAGCCCGAGAGGTTGCACTACGTAAGCCATATTTTCCTAGTCGCCGTATGCGTCCTCACTTTGATAGGGAGTGATGAATGCTAATTCACCAAACCCTTCTTTCAATGCGCACTACTCAATAACAGAGGAGATTTTACTACATCGTACTCCTCCACAGTTTATGGAAAAGCAGTCCATAAGTAATGCACTTTAACCGGTATTTCACCATTAACAAATACAATTTCACATAAATTCAACATGTGTGTAAAAACATGATTAAAATGCTCTGACCAAACGTTTAAAAGCTTCAACAACATATTTACATAGGTTGTTCATAAAATGCACATCTATGCATGACAGAACAAAATTCATAGCCTCTGCAACATGCCTGATATTTTTAGACTTAAAATGGTTTTTCAGCCATAAGCGTCTCCAATCCTGCAATTTTGGGCAGAAAAATGAATTCAATCTTCCTCAGAACCGCTACCACACATACAAAACTTGGAATTAAAAAGCCATTTCATACGTGCCCTCAAAGGTAAAACACTGAGGCGAATCATATGTTATGTTATGTTAGTTTGCATTTATATAGCGCCTTATGTACCATTGGTATGATCTCAAGGCGCTGGTAGGTTGAACGCCCTCGGGAACTGAAGTTCAAGTCAGTAGAGAGAGAGTCATAAGGTGCGTGTGAGCACCGGATATGTGTGCAGCGGTGTTGCATTCCTGTGATAGCTGCTTCTTAGCGGTAGGTGTGGTGGTTGGGAGATCAAGAGTATTTGTTCGTTCTGGCAGGTTGTTATCCAGACCGATTCTGGCTGCGTTAGGCCTGAGGAGAACGCCTAGGCTGGAGGGTGTGTAACCAGCTGTGTTTTAGATAGGATGATGGGGAGTATGAGGCAGGTGATGGTATGAGAACAGCTATACCGAATGGTGTCATAGTATTGCTGTGTTCTAGTTGAGTGGTGGTGTAAAGGAGAGAGTAAGCGTGGAGATGTCATAAGGTGGTTTACATCTTGAGATCGAGCACACTCCAGTAGCTCCATGCACTCCCAACCGCTCCATGCACTCCCAACCTCTCCATGCACTCCACCCATTGATTCATTTGCGTATTTCACCCATCTGTCCACATACTACACCCATTACATCTACATACTTCACCCGTTTCGTCCACCCATTTCCCTCAATTCTTCCACATACTTCACCGGTTCCACCCACCCACATACACTTCACCCGTTCCAACCCCATACATTTCACCCATTCCATCTCCCTACTAGACCAGTTCCATCCACATATACTTCATTTCTCCCACATACTTCACTTGGTCCATCCACTTCACCCGTTCCGTCCACATGTGACCCGTTCCTTCCACATACATCACCCGATCACTCCACACTCTACGCCCGCTCCACATCTTACTTCCATTCCACACCCTACATCCACTCAACACCCTTCATCTGCTCAAGACCCCCCACATCCTACATCCGCTCAACACCCTACATCTGCTCCATGCTATCATCTACTCCATAGCCTATCTCCGCTCCATTTTACTGCTTTCATACAACTTATACTTTTATCCTCTTCACTGATTTGTTCCACTTTATTTATGATCTGGAAGTTTGGGCTAGTTGAATTGCTGTTATCCACTTTATTCCCCTCGTCCCCTTTGATCTTCTTGTCCTTTACATTTATTTCATCCATTTCATTAATTTCAACCACTTTACAGCTTTCGTAACGTATTCTTTCTCTCCACTTCACAGCTATGATCCTTTTTCTCATTTTATTTTGTTTGTCCTTTTTAGTTTACCTTAGCGGTTATTATCTTTTCATTTCTTGCTCGGATCATGATGCTGGATTGTTTATTAAGATCTAGCATTTTGGGCTAATGGCATTGAGTTGCTGTTATCCAGTTTGAGTCACGGGTCAGTTTTAGGGGAAGAGCCATGTTTTCAGTAGTTTGCGGAAAGACATGAGGTCCTCGGTGAGTCGAATGTGGGGTGGGAGTGCGTTCTACAGAGTGGGGGCCAAGGCTGAGAATGATGATCCGCCTATCCCGAGTTCATTTTTGGTATGACTAGGAGGCCGGCTGAGCTTGATCTAAGGGTACGAGCCGGATGATAGGGTTTTAATTTGTCTTGAAGATATTGAGGTCCGGTTTTATGCAGTGCTCAGTGAGAAATGCATAAGGTTTTGAAGGTCACCCTTCGGGCAACCGGAAGCCAGTACAGAGTTTTGAGGGCTGCGGAGGTGTGGTCTCTTGGGCCAAGTGCAATAGCAGTTTGCTGCAGCGTTTTGTGCTCTTTGTAGTTTATTCAGTTGGTATGCGTGCACCCCGAGGTAGAGGGGGTTAGCATAGTCCAGTCTTGATATAACAATTGATTTTACAGCTGAGCTGTACAAAGGAGAAGTATGGAAAAATGTGCCTTTGAGTTTTAAGGTGGAAGTGGCAGGACTTTGAGACGTTGACTTGGCGCAAGAGGGTTAGGTCAGAGTCTAGGGTGCACCCAAGGTTTTTCACTGAATTAGAGGGCGTCGGCTAGTTGTCCATGGTAGATGGCCAGGGTAGTGGGTGAAGAAGAATTTTGGTGTTGCCACATACCAGGATTTCGGTTTTGGAGGGATTTAGCAAGAGGTGGTTTGTGGTCATCCAGAGATCTATGTCGAGGAGGCAGGAAGCGAGGTCTGGTCGGCAGTTGGGTTTTGAGTTTAGGAGTTTTAGAATTAGTTGAGTTGCATCGGCGTAGTTGTAGCACAGGATGTTGTGTAAGCAAATTATTCTTGGGAGGGTGGCCATGTAGAGGTTAAACAGGAGGGCTGATAGGCATGCTCCTTGTGGAACTCTGGTGTCGACTGGTTGGGCTTGGGAGCAGTAGGTGGAGAGTAGGGTTATTTGATTCCTATTGTTGAGGAAGGATGCTATCCATTTGAGGGTGGTTCCACGAATTCCTAGGGAGTGGAGGCGGTCAAGCAGGATTGAGTGGTTGATTGTGTCGAAGGCGGCGGATAGGTCAAGAAGGATTAATGCGGCGCATCCCGCAGAATCAGCTGCGTTTTTAAGGTCATCCCAGATTGAGGTTAGGGTGGTTTCGGTTCTGTGTCGGGCTCTGAAACCTGATTGAGCGGGGTCTAGGAGATTGTTGGCTTTGACAAAGGTATTTAGTTGGGAGTAGGCGGTTTGGTCAATGAGTTTGGCTAGGAATCTGGTGTTTAAGATGGGGCAGAAGTTTTTGGGCTCGAGAGGGTCGAGGGAAGCTTTTTTTTTGTAAGGGGTTTGACGTGAACCGTTTTGAATGCGGCAGGAAAAATTCCTGAGGAAAGGGAGTCGTTTATGATGGTTCTTGCGTGTTCTCCTGCGCAGGTAGATGCGAAAATTTGAGGGTTGGGGCTGGGCAAGGGTCCAGTGGATGGTTTGTGGGCAGAGAGAAGTTTGAGAAATTGGTCAGTTGATATTGGACTGAAGGAGTCGAACGTTGGTTGGGAAGTGGTCGCAGGCGGTGGGTTGGCTGGTATGGAGGGTGGATTGCCTGGTGGGTATATGAGAGCTAGTTTGTTGGTTAGAGTATTTGTTCTTTCAAGAGCTGTGGTGTAAAAGTGGAGAGAGAGTAAGTCGCACAACGATTGTGAGGGGGTCGGAGGGTGGTGATGCATTATGGTTTGGAGAATTCGGTGATGATTTTGTGAAGTTCTTTGCTGGGGTTTTGACAGTTTAGGATTCGGGAGTTGTAACGGGCTTTTTTTGCTTTCCGGATTTCAGCCTTGTATTGATTGGCAAAGTTGCCGAGCCAAGGTCGATCTGCTGATTCGGTATCAACGATTTGTCTCTGTATCGGTGAACGGACAGCACTAAGAGCAACATTTTTACAGTATGTCCCACGGGCCTGCCTTATAAACTACATCAAACTCAGTTTATCCAAGCTGTTTGTTGCCAGCATAAAATGTCTGTTTCTCGCCTCTTGGGATCCCGGCCTCAGTTTCAAACAAAGACATCTGGTGGAACAGACTAATGTCGGGAGAAAAGACCAAATGGTCTATTGTGACAACAAAGCTTCTAACAATCGCATTTGACAAAATGAAGGAAAGTGTAACATAAAAGAGGGAAGGTCGAAACAAACAGAGTAATCAAGTTCCTTTCCATTACTATCTTCTTTTCATCACGTATACTTCTAATTATACAATGATCAATTCACAACATACCCACTCGTCTTTGTAAAAATCACAAGTTGATTATATGCACACAAAAAAATATATATATATGTCTGTTTCTGGCTTTCATGAATAGATGATGTTTGGTGATTGTACCCCGCCTCAACTCACCAAACCCGACACCCCACTTCTGACACATACTAGCACAATCTTTGTCCCAGGTATATAAGACATGCACCTCAGCCTTTTCCATTTCTACTTGCACATATAGGGTTCCCGAGGTACCGACAAATGTAGTTTATGGTAGTACTCTAAAAAAAACCTAAATTCAGCCTGGACCCCTATACTGGGCACCACCAACTCTAGTGCAAGGGGAGTTCCTGGAGCGCAATTTCTTAAGCAGATGGCAAGTACTCAGTCCAGAGAGGTACAGCTTGCCTTTCCCCACTGCTCACTCCCATATAATATAGCAGAGTACATGTTTGCCTCGAGTGCTTGAATACATTTGTCAAAGCGGAAACTGACACATTTTTTGGTAGAGAAGTCTAAGACCACCTAAACTAGTCCTTAGGCAGTTCTCCACGATTGACAAATGTGCAGCCCACTGGCAATTTCCTGCAAACATAATGCCTAGATAGCAATATGAGTCAACCACCCTCAGCTTAATCCAGTCTATTCACCAGTTGTATTTATTTTCGTGTTTTGAATTAAAAACAACGATCTTAGTTTTGCTTAAATTCAATTTTAGCCCATTATCTTTAAAGTTCTTAGATGCATAGACGAGGTTACTAGCCAGACCCTTAAGGGCCAGATTTAGCAGTATTGCGTCATCTGCACAGAGTAGTGATGGATAGGGCACTTCGTTTAAGCTAGGAGGGAAAGAGTCCAACCCATTTAAGGGTGGTATAAAACATTCAGTCTGTGTAAATCTGGATGTCACTCACTAGATCATCTCAGGTTCATGCAACAAAGCAAATCTATTACGCTTAATCAGAGCAAGGGTTCCCATAGTCCACAAAAGGCTACAAGGAGAGGGAGTACTCCAACTGCTACAAGTGCCCTTTGATACCCTTTGCGGCGCTTCAGGCTTCTGTTGATTTATTTGCAAATCGGCAATGCCGCTTCCTCGCCACGCTGCATGTTAAGCAATAGGACAGCCAGAAGTTCTTTCAGAAAAATGCTGCGACAAAGCACAGTCAAACCGCAACACGCTTCTCAGAGCTAAATATGAAAGTCTACCAACACAAGCAGTATTTGCTGTCACAACTGCCCTTTGAGGCCCTTCGCCTCACACACACACAACAAATACCCACACATTCTAAAGGGGCAGTCAAAAGGTTCATATTTAAAATGTGAACATAACCAAAGCAGCCTTTGACTTGTGAAGACTACTTTGCCTTCAGTGCAGGGAAAATGGATGCAAGTGGGGGGTTAAGAGTGAGGGCATCAGCCTGCAATGGTCCGAAGAGAGACCATCTGAGGTGTGCCAGATGCTTTTTAAAAGCCCACAAACAAACCTACTTCTGATTTCAAGCCCCTCTGACGATTAAGTAAATGGTGTAATGTCCAACAGAGGCTACTAATGAGGATTCGAAAACCTCAACAACTCAGTCCCCTCTGATAAGCATCTCCAATATACTTAACAGTAGTATTATGAGAAAGGGTTACCAGTGAAGCTCTTCAAGAATGAATGTGCAAGATTCGTAAAGCAGAACCCAGCAGATAAAACTTATAGTAGTTCTTATTTATGATGTTTTGTAAGGTGCCAACACACAAAGGACAACCGCTTACATGTTTCCCTACAGCACTCTGAATCTACGGGGAGTGGGGCTCAAGCCCTTGGCTGGCCCATTGTCTTTATTTTCTCTTTCTACCACCCTTACGACAGACATGGTTCTACATCATGAATGTAAGAGTGACCAGTCCATATATTAAATCCAGGTTATACAAATTCACAAAGTAGTTGTCATGTATTTTTTTTTTTTTATTAACCCTTGCTACAAACTTATCAAAATTGACAGGCCTCAACAAAAGTAACCTTGAACGATAACATGCAAAGCTGAGTAATCAGTGTTAATGCTGAGACATCACTTGATAAATGGGAGTCTTGGAAAGGAACATAGTCCTATTGGATTTACCCTTGTGTTGGTTTGTTAATCACGACGGTTACCCTGACCTAAATTCCTATTAATTATGTCTACCTTTCATACTCTGCGTTGTTGAAACACTTAGCATATGTATATGGGCAACGCTAATGATTAGTAGTAATAAAATGGATTCCCACATTAACAGACGGTGATCCTTCACGAGACACCAGTTATTAAATTGCAGCACTGATCAGGTCAGCACACGGTCTATTTATTCCATACTTGGACACCAGGAAATTGACACCAGGAAATTGACTCTCTCTAGCATTAACCAAGAGTTTGGGTCTCTTGCAGGGCTTATGTTTCTGTTTACATTGACAGACACCAAGATAATGCCGAAAGAATACACCAGAGTCATTATTTTAAAAAAAATTAATTAGCGGGTGCGAGGGAGGAAAGCGTGTGATCAATTTGCCATTTAAAGAGTATGTAAATAGGACATTTAAAGTTACTGTAAAGTTTTGTCATTAATTTTTCATACATGATTTTGTCCACTAGTATCAATATTGGCCTTGAGAAAGCACGAAGAAGAATTGCAACATGATTTCATAAAAACTGGAGCCAGGAAGACGTGATATATCTGTAACAAAGATTATAAACACAGGACAAGTAAAGATTTGAAGCCCAACGCAGATCGATTTGTGTAGCCAATATATATTTATATTTCTAATGTGGGCTTTTGCACAGAATCGCTGAACCACTCGCGTGCTGTGCTCTACAGTGTATTCATCGCCCTTATTTATTTTGGTGACAAGATTTCATTTCTACCCGATTTGGGAGATGCAAAGAGCTAAGCTATATGCTGAGCGCACCTGGTTGCCAGAAGTGTGAGGAATTCAGAGGAACAGGGCCTGGGCACATTATGATTTTGTATACAGGGAAAGCTGCTTTAAACTGTCTGAATCTTGCAAAATCGGTGCAGTGGACAGTCAGGACAACCGAGATGTGCTCTTGGTAGTCAAGAGGTAGTTTTGTTGCTGTATTTTGAACCTGTTGGAGATTGGGAAGACACAAAAACCGCTATTGTCATAGCATGGAGGTATGAGGAACGATATGGTATTTACTGTGTGTGTGTGTGTGTGTGTGTGTAGGTGGGGGATCGTTCAGCAAACAAACCAGCTTGAATGTGTATAAACAAGGACCCTGTCCCAAAGTAACTGGAATCAGGTTGCTATCGGAATTGTGTCAAATCCGAAGATGCGTTTCGGGCAATACCTACTTTTGACCTTGAATGTAGCCCACTTCTCGGATTATTTATATTGCTTTGAGCCTTGTACGATTGTACAAAAAGCGCAAATGGCAGCATTAAAGAAACTTGGGTTACCACTAGTCAGAACCAGATGTATACCCTGCTGCCGCACTCTATCCATACGCTCTATTCGGCGTGTGTATAGAGCTGGTTTTCTGCAACATTTGAAGTGGTTTACCTTTAAAATTGCGTTTCCCATTTAATGTAGCGCACGCATTTTAGCTTATAGACAGGGGACAAGACATGCTTGCAGTATATTTTAGGATGGATGCGTGCAGTTGCCGGGGACGGATCCATGCATTTTTTCAACATACACTAAAGTAGAAGAGGTGTGTAGGCAATAAACAGACACACACACACACACACACTTGTATTTAGGCTCCCCCTCAAATACAATACTGCAGGTAGTTAGTTATCTGTACTGCTCTTAAAATGGATGGTGGGATTTATATTGCGATAGCTATTGAGACCATTGATCGTTTTAAAACCGACTCTGTCCCCCACTTGCTGCCCTAGCCGCCCCCTTCATCAGATTGCTGTAACATTGTTACCAGAGGGTTTATGATAACACAAAGCCGTTTCAGGAGCATGGCCTTACCTTGAACACTTTGCCGAAGGCTCCGTCGCCCAGCTCCCCGATAATTTGCCAGTACTCCTCGGGGTTCAAGTCCCGCTTCACATGCTCGTACTGCTTCTTTTTCTTTTCGCCGCCCAGCTTAAAGATCTTCCGGAAATTAAAGAAAGACATCCTGGCTCTGGAGGAATCCGTACCCCGGAGTAAACGGAGTCGATGATGGTCTCCACCCCCGAGTGCCCCGTGATGCTCTAGCCCAGTGAAGGGCCCCGCGGTGCTCTAGACCCCTGGGGGCCAGAGCCCACTGCTCTCACGATCAGGGCGCTACACCCTGACGGGTGTAGAGCCTTCAGCACCGCCTGCAGTCACAGAGCCTCCTTCCACCACCCCGAGGGGCCCTGGAGCCACAGGGCAGTGAGCAGAGTGAGTGACGGAGAAGATGCACGCCTCCACTGGCCGGCCAGCTAACTTCATAAGATGGCATCAGCAACAAGCATCTCAGCCGGGCAGAGCTGTCGTCAGCCGGGCGTACCACCCATAGGTCTCTCTTCAAGCACCGTTAGGTGCGGCTGCCAAAGCACCTGCCCACTTCTGTCCCAGGCCCGCTTTCCTCACCGCAACAATGGGAAAGGGGCCTTGGGGATCTTCATGGGGCAGCCCCAGCCCTGCTTCGCACCAATCCACGGTAGCTGCCCTGCTTCTGTCTCAAGCTCTCTCCGGAAAGGGCGAAACCGGCCTCCTTCGGAGTACCAGCAGCTCCCAGAGCCACCCTCCCCTCTACACAGTTTCAACCAGACAAACTAATCTGCGCATGACCAAGACCCATTACAGCGACGGTCATCTTAGAGTCAGGCAAGTTTCTATAGCAAACGGATTTGTAAGCCCCGAACCTTATCATAATGTCAGAACGGTAGAGTTAGCCTGATTTAAACATGGCTCCCGATTATCTACGACTATGTATTTGAGAGCGGAGCAAATCTATTTTCTGAGCTCTAGCTGTCTAGTCGCCTGCTCGGGACGAGGCTTTCCTGGGCCAGTGGATCAGAGGTTATCGATGGAAATAAAAGAAGGACAGCCACCAAGAAGGCGAACAAGAAATCCGCTTCGGAGCGTGAGAATATTTATTTTACTTAGTTGTCAACTTTTCACAGTGGGCTCGAGGGTCGCATGCGTGTTACTATCCTCCGTTGCACCCCACCCAAAACATTTCCATATTTAGGAACTTTATTTTTATTTTTTTTATATTTTTTATTTCAGTGCTCTGGTTAATCTTAACCTTAGGTGCGACAAAAAGCAAAGCAATTCATACAATGCATACAGCCTAATTAAACAGTAAAGTAAAAAAAAAATACGTTAAAGCCTACAATATAGCTGGTAAAATAGCTCAACTGGTTGAGCGCTCGCTGCTGCGATCTGAGCATGATCTGCAGGTCATATGTTCGAATCCAAGCAAGGCCAACTCAGCCTTTCATCCTTCCAAGGTCGATAAATGAGTATCAATTTCGGTTGGGTGATATTGTATGGAAATATGTGCTCTGTAAAGCGCTTTGGATTAAGGCGCTATATAAATAACACATTATTATCATTACAATAAAAATAGTCATATAAGGGAAATATACTAAAAACCACATTTTTACAAATTTCATAAATGCACCGTTAATATACCACAGGTAAAACCAAGAATTTGCGCAACATGTAAAAAGCTCTAGATGTGATGACCAAAGACAAAGCCGAGTGGATAGAGCTCCAAGAGTGATCAGAAGTGACAAAGTCCGTTAATCCTTTCGCATAGGTGATTTGTAATACAGAGAACGCTGTTAAAATGTGGCGAGAGGTTACAAAGTCTACAACTTCGCTGTTCCGTGTCCGTGTTTAACCATATGCCTGTATACTCCGTAGTGTGCAGAATATTAAATCAGAGCAGGATTATAAACCATCTCATCTTTATATAGCCACCTCCTTAAAGAGAAAGCTATTTTGTCCCTTCCTCAAAAATGTGACAAAGTTAAAGAAAAAAGCAAGGGTGCCAATGGCAATCTTTGCTGTAGTTTTCCACGACAAATGGTTGCATTTTCAATGTGTACCTCTGAACAATAATTTGAATGCATTTTAATTTCATGTATTTTTTTCTAGACATAATACATACATGAAATAAAGCCTTAGTTGAAGACTGGAAGTGCCTTAAAGAGAAGACACCACACTGGAAGGTTCATATGAAAAGTTTGACTAAAATGTAGAAAGCCATTTTTACGGAATGGTGTAAAACCCGGACCGGGCCGGAACGGTACCCTAATATATAAAACGGCAGCAAAACGCACCTGAAAATGATGCAAACACACATGAAGAACATTTTGGAAATGGGGAAGGTTGAACAATGTGCTGTCATTAACCCATTACTGGCCAAAGTCTACATTTTCACACAAAAAAGTACCCGGAACGGGCCGGAATGCTACCCTAATATATAAAATGGCAGCAAAACTCACCTGAAAAATTAGAAACCAAGACTCAATCCCACCCATGTTTCTACAGGCCCTCATCAGTGTAATACCCAAACCGGGCAGAGACCTGACAGACTGTGGTTCATATAGGCCTATTTCCCTTCTGAACCTAGACGCCAAGATCTTTGCCAGAATTTTAGCAACTCGATTAGAGAGATACCTTCCCTGCCTGGTCCATCCAGACCAGGTGTCACGACTCGCTCCCTTCGCTCCCGTTCTAACCACTTGGGGGCATGATTTGGGATTTATTCCCTACTGGACTTTTCCTCGGAACCTTATGCTACGGTGCTGTGATGAATTGGGAGCTCTAAATCCCTATTTTCCAAGCTACTTCCCTTCCGGATCCATTCCAGGTTTTTGGCAGCCAGCATTCTTCTTTAATCAAATGACTATGCTCACCAGAATGCCTGGCCCACTGCTTCATCTCCACCCTGGCAGGACAAGGTTGGTGGAGGATAGGTAACACCTGTGGCTGCAGGAGCAGCAATCAGCATACCTGAGGCGTGTGCTCGTTAAGCAGCTTTAAAAGCCTCAGTTTGCTTCAGTCCAGCGCTGGTCATTGATGTAGTGTTACTGTTTGTGACTGGACCCTTGTTCCTGGTTCTTAGCTTTGTGCTTAGTTCCTAGTTTCTATTCTTCGTTCCTTAACCCTGGATTTCGAATTTATGTGCTTAATTGATTTCTGCTTCCTGGATTCCCTTTCTGTATTCCTCTGTTTACAGGCAGTTTTTCTTAGTGCCCTTTTGGTGCGGCCCAGTTTGCCTGTGTTCTATTTTTCTTTGACTTTGTCCTTTGCTGCTGTAAACCCTGATGATTTAGTCTTTCCTCTTTATAGATTTAGCTTACTGCCTTTTTTCCTCGGATGGCTGGGGGGAAGTTTGCCTTTGTAATTTCGTTTTCCCTGCTCCTGCTCCTTTACTTTCTCTTGGAATACATTCCATGTCTTCCCTTGCACCTCGGCATTTATTTCCCATTGATTATTAGGTGTGGTGTGCTGTTGTAGCTAGCTCCTGAATGAATGCCTATGTTTTCCTCACTATTCTGTAATCACTCTTCCTACTTGCACCTTTTCTTGAGTCTTATGTATTTAGTTATCCTCCCACTGCTGTTATAGCCTTTCTGGGTCCCTGTTTGATCAACAGGGTTCGTGGGCTTACTGACATTCAAGTGGTATTTCTCGTCCTCGTGAGTACTGTTTTTTAGTTCTCTTATTCAATACCATCAAGAGTGTTAGCTCACAGATCCTGTCGTTGCTTGCCCTTTAAGTGGGCTTAGCGCTGTCAGTACCTGCAACAGCAATCGTGGGTAAGGAGCTTGCTGACTTATTTTACATTCATAAGGAGTTTCTAAGTGCTTACCCCACATCCCTTTTCATATATTTGTATTTCTGTCACACTCTATTTGCATTCCTGGGTCTTAGCATACATGAGTCTTGGTTCCTGTGTGCACATTGTTTGATTGAAGGCTATTTACTGTGTGATTTTGTGCACATTTCCTTTGCCATATTCGCTGCCTTTGTCCTCACCTGACACCAGGTGGGATTCATCCTAAACAGACAAGGCTCCGACAGCATGCGCAAAACCCTCCATGTGCTAAATTCAAGGATGGTCCGGGATGATGGGGCCCTACTGCTGGCCCTCGACGCAGAGAAGGCCTTCAACAGTGTTAGTTGGGGATTCATGAGGGAGGTTTTCTCTGCGGTGGAAGGCCTTCAACAGTGTTAGTTGGGGATTCATGAGGGAGGTTTTCTCTGCGGTGGGGATGGGACCGAGGTGGGTGGTCTGGATGTCGGCACTGTATTCCGCTCCTTTAGCCAAGGTGGTAGCAAATGGGACAGAATCAAGGGCATTTTCCCTGGGGAGAGGCACAAGACAAGGCTGCCTGCTATCCCCCCTAATTTATGCATTGGTTATGGAGCCCTGGTCGATCTCAATCCGAAAGGATGAGGCAATCAACAGAGTATGGATAGGAGACTCCCATTGTAAAATTAGCCTCTTTGTCGACGATGCGCTGCTCTACATCACTAAACCATCCCAGATGGTCCCCCGCGTACTGCAGGGCTTAGCGTGCTATGGAGAACTTTTGGGATTCAAGGTTAACTTGGGGAAGTCGGTGGCGTTCATAGGGGGAAATCTATCAGACGCAGAGACAGAATACATGGGAGAGCTCCCCTTCCGACTCCAGAGGGACGGGTTCGGATATTTGGGAATCCAAGTCACTAGCGACCCTACAGACCTCTTCCCCAATAACTTTATCCCACTCTGGTCAGAAGTTAAGAGGGATGTGGAGAGATGGGCAAGTTCAGGGCTCTCATGGCTGGCGCGTCTTAACCTGATTAAAATGGTGGTCCTCCCCAAATTCCTATTCCTGTTCCAGATGCTCCCCGTCCAAGTACCCAACACTTTCCTAACGGAAATAAAACGGACCCTTTTGAGATTTCTCTGGGCGGGCAAGAAGCACAGGATTTCATACGTGGTTCTAACGAGGCCCAAGAAAGACGGGGGTGTGGGGTTCCCGGATCTTGAAACATATTATAAGGCTGCCCAGTTCAGGGTCCTGACAGATAATTTCACCCCCGGTACAGAAAAGCAGTGGGTGGCAATGGACAACAAGGTACTTGCCCCGGTCACGCTAGATGAATGGTTATGGGTCCCCAGATCCCGCGTTC
This sequence comes from Ambystoma mexicanum, assembly GCF_040938575.1. Lineage (NCBI taxonomy): Eukaryota > Metazoa > Chordata > Amphibia > Caudata > Ambystomatidae > Ambystoma > Ambystoma mexicanum. The sequence continues at coordinate 1,517,295,784 of NC_090929.1, read as the reverse complement.
CAAGAAGGGTCCTACACCACCCGGTACTGGGGGTCTTATGGTCGGTTTGAAGGGAAGGGGGCTACTACAGATGGCTCACAACCTGGCACTCACCGCAGAGTTGCATTTGGGCCCCCCAGTTCACAGACAAAATAGCCAAACCTACCGCATTCCAAAAATGGTGCGAGGCCGGTCTTACCAGGGCAGGCCACCTATGGGTAGAGGGATCCTTCATACCCCTAAAAGACCTAGAGGAGGCCCTGGGGCTATGCAAATTATCACCGTTCCGCTACCTCCAACTCAAGGGAGTCCTTACTGAACCCTCATGGGGGGGGACACTCTTAGGAGAGCCTGACAGACTTAGAGAAATTGCTAATCTCCACCCGTAGCACCAGGGGCGTCATATCCCGTCTTTAAAAACTCCTCCTGCTCTCGACTCCTGGGGATCCCCCGCCAGCCCGGACACAATGGGAAAGGGACCTGGGGGGGGGGACAATTGATGACAAAAGATGGTCCAAAATGTGCATCCAAGCAAACCGATCAACGGCCTCGTTCCAATACCGACACCAGGCCCTGAAGATACTGCACAGGTGGCATTATCCCCCAAAGAGGATCGCTAGGATGAGGGCGGAATATGACCTGTTGGAAATATCGAAAAGTAAAAGGTGACGACATACACATGTGGTGGAAATGCCCCATGGTCCAGATATACTGGGGAGGGGTTCTATCCTGGATCAAAGGGGTCGAAGGAGTGGGGAGGTCCCAGTGCCCTTGGCTTCTCCTCTTTGGAATCAATGTGGTGGACGACCATGAGAAAACCCAGGGCCACATGTTACAGGTCATGTTGGTGGCTGCCAGGTGTTGTCTGGCCCAGAAGTGGAAAAACCCACACATGCCAGGAGAAAAAGACTGGGTCACTAAAGTCTGGGCCATTTATGACATGGAATTCCTGACACACCTCATTGATGAACCTAGATATAATATTGAAGAACTCTGGCCCCCCTTTTTTGAGAAGTATGGGCGCCTGGCCTGAAGTGACAATAGCACACCCAGGGACCAACCCAGACAACAATGGGCGTCGGGAATGACCCCACATGCACTAGATGCCACATAAATATTGCCCTACAGGGGCTGCAAAAAGCCGAGCCCAAGACACCAGTGTTCAAGGGACTGATAGACTGTGCCTTGACACGTTCTCTGTGAGCCCTTTGGCCGAATTAGATACCAGTGCTCGATCCATGACTGAGTGTGGGGGTGGGAGGAGGGCTGGGGGCCAGGTTTATTGTTATAATGTTCTCAAGGTGAATAATGTTGAAACACAATGCATGATGTGATAACCTAAAAATTCCAATAAAATATGATTTTCAAAAAAAAAAAACTCACCTGAAAATGATGCAAACACAAATGAAGAACATTTTGGAAATGGGAAAGGTTGAACAATGTGCTGTCATTAACCCATTACTGCCCAAAATCTACATTCTCACATGAAAAAGTACACGGAACGGGCCGGAACGGTACCCTAATATATAAAACGGCAGGAAAACACACCTGAAAATTATGCAAATACACATGAAGAACATTTTGGAAATGGGGAAGGTTGAGCAATGTGCTGTCATAGGGCCTCATTACGAGTCTGGCGGTAACCGAGCCGGAAAAACCGTCAGGGTACCGCCGGACTCGTATTACCATTCCCCCTCCGTGATTCCCAGAATTACCGGGGCATTACGACCCCGGTGACCCGGGAATTCCGGAAGCGGAATTCTGTAAGTCCCCATTCCCATGGAGTCCCAGAGGACTCCATGGGGATGGGGACTATGAAAACACCGGCTCTGTCTATGACAAAGCCGGTGTTTCAAAGTCCGCCTGCAGGCGGGTGGTGTTAAACCCGCCAGGTCAGACCTGGCGGGAGTGACACCTCCCGCCTGCAGGACTCGGAATCAGCCGGTCCGGAAAGAACAGCGGTGGCGGTTTTACCACCACCGTTCTTTCCGGACCGGCTGACTCATAATGAGGCCCATTAACCCATTACTGCCCAAAACCTACATTTTCACACGAAAAAGTACACGGAACGGGCAGGAACGGTGCCCTAATATATAAAACGGCAGCAAAACATACCTGAAAATGATGCAAACACATATGAAGAACTTTTTGTAAATGGGGAAGGTTGAACAATGTGCTGTCATTAACCCATTACTGCTTAAAATCTACCTGTTCAAACGAAAAAGTACACGGAACGGGCCGGAATGGTGCCCTAATATATACAACGGCAGCAAAGCACACCTGAAAATGATGCAAACACACATGAAGAACATTTTGGAAATGGGGAAGGTTGAACAATGTGCTGTCATTAACCCATTACTGCCCAAAATCTTCATTTTAACACAAAAAGGTATCCGGTACGCGCCGGAACGCTACCCTAATATATAAAACAGCAGCAACATACACCTGAAAATGATGCAAGCACACATGAAGAACATTTTAGAAATGGGGAATGTTGAGCAATGTGTTGTCATTAACCCATGTCTGCCCAAAAACTACATTTTCATACAAAAAGTACACAGAACGGACCAGAACGCTACCCTAATATATAAAAAGGCAGAAAAACTCACCTGAAAATGATGCAAACACACATGAAGAACATTTTGTAAATGGGGATGGTTGAACAATGTGCTATCATTAACCCATTACTGCCCAAAATCTACATTTTCACACAAAAAAGTACCCGGAACGGGCCAGAACGCTACCCTGATATATAAAATGGCAGCAAAAACTCACCTGAAAATGATGCAAACACACATGAAGAACATTTTGGAAATGGGGAAGGTTGAACAATGCGTTGTCATTAAACCATTACTGCCCATAATCTACATTTTCACTCGAAAAAGTACCCGGAACGGGCCAGAACGCTACCCTGATATATAAAATGGCAGCAAAACTCACCTGAAAATGATGCAAACACACATGAAGAACATTTTGGAAATGGGGAAGGTTGAAAATGTGCTGTCATTAACCCATGTCTGCCCAAAAACTACATTTTCATACAAAAAGTACACAGAACGGACCAGAACGCTACCCTAATATATAAAAAGGCAGAAAAACTCACCTGAAAATGATGCAAACACACATGAAGAACATTTTGTAAATGGGGATGGTTGAACAATGTGCTATCATTAACCCATTACTGCCCAAAATCTACATTTTCACACAAAAAAGTACCCGGAACGGGCCAGAACGCTACCCTGATATATAAAATGGCAGCAAAAACTCACCTGAAAATGATGCAAACACACATGAAGAACATTTTGGAAATGGGGAAGGTTGAACAATGCGTTGTCATTAAACCATTACTGCCCATAATCTACATTTTCACTCGAAAAAGTACCCGGAACGGGCCAGAACGCTACCCTGATATATAAAATGGCAGCAAAACTGACCTGACAATAATGCAAACACACATGAAGAACATTTTGTAAATGGGGATGGTTGAACAATGTGCTCTCATTAACACATTACTGCCCAAAATCTACATTTTCACTTGAAAAAGTTGTCGAGACTTGATTGTCAGGAAGAATAGAGGGGCCTCCGTTCCCAAGTACCACACAGGGAGAGATAAAATGACTCTTTATGCGATCCTTGAGGCCACAGGTGGAAGATGCAGGAGAGCTGGAACCACGTAGCACTGGAAACCCCAAGGCCGCTGTAAGGCAAACAATTATTAGCACAAACAATCAGTAACAGTTTGCAGAATGGACTAGTAACGTCCAGGAAGAAGCCAACCGAAGTGTAGTACTAAGGTCGCTGCTAACCACACAGGGGCCTGAGATTTAGCTATGTGGGCACCTTCAGATGATGGTAATGGTGACTTGGGATGGTGTTCGGAGTAGCCACCAGTTGCTGAGCCCACCTGCAGTTGTTGATGTGGAAGACGTGGATATTCGTAAGTTTGTGATTGAGGTGAAGCAATCCAGGGAAAAATCAAAAGAAGTCCGGTATGAAAGTCCTGAGGTCAAAAACAGCCAGTAATCCACAAAAAGAAAACACCAAATCCGAAGGGTGAGCCAAAAGAAGTCTGTAGTTCGAGGTCTGAGTTCGAGTAATCCAGGAATCAAGATAGTAGGGCACAAATGCCAAACAGAGTCGCAAAGAACAGCTGTGAAGCGATGTGTGTTCGCGGGAACTCTGCTTTTATACCTTTTGTTTCGCAGTCACATGACCCAAAGTAGAAGCACGTGATCCGGAAGGAAACGTGAACGCCTGACTCTGCCTGACCCAATGCGCCACCGCAGTTGCCAATGCAGAAATGGATACAACCAGGACCGAATGTGACTTCTGCTGTGATGTAAGGTATGGACCCCAAGCTGATCACGTGGCCCCCGTCCTACATGCAATGTTGGGATTGACAGGTTGCAGGACGTGCTGCAGGGAATTTATCGGGCGTGTGGACATGATGCATGACAGAGCCCCACCCCCCAAAGGCCTACGACCCCGTGGGCAGGACGGATTCTCAAGGTGAAAAAACGAGGTGGGGAGCATGAACATCCCCAGCAGGGACCCAGGAACGCTCCTCTGGACCATACCCCAACCAATCCACCAGTTACTGCAACCTAGCCCTAAAAATGCAGGAACCCAAGATACCAGAAACCTCATACTCATCAGGGGTGTTTAAAGAAACAGGGGCAGGGGCAGTATGTAGGCGGGTAGGACCAGGGCAAGGTTTGAGGAGAGCGGTGTGAAAGACAGGATGGATACGCCAGGCAGCAGGAATCGAAAGCCAGTAGGCCACGGAATTGATCACCCTAGACACTACAAAAGGCCCAACGAACCGGGGCATTAACTTGCGACTACCTGGCAAGCGGAGGTGACGAGATGATAACCACACCCTAACCCCCACTGAATAATCCGGGGCTGCTGAACGCCTTTTGTCAGCCGCGGACTTCAGGGACGCCTGGGCCTCTTGGAGATGAACAAGGGTCTGGGAATGGACGGCGGACGGATCACAGACACAGGCAGCAGCAGGATTGCCGGAAAGGGAGAGGTCAGGGAAAGGCAAGGTGCGTGGGTGCTGACTGTAGAGGGCATAGAATGGAGAAAAACCTGTGGAGGAGTGCAAGGCGTTATTGTAGGCAAATTCCACGAGGTGTAATACGCGGAACCAGGACTGTTGATGTTGCAATATTAAACAACGTAAGTACTGCTCCATAGTCTGGTTTACTCGCTCAGTTTGTCCATCTGTTTCTGGATGGTAGGCTGAGGAGTAACACGCGTCTACACCAAGCAGTTTAGTCAAAGCCCGCCAGAAACAGGATGTGAACTGGGATCCCCTATCAGAGACTAATACCGTGGGTAACCCAAACAAACAAAAAATTGACTTGAAAAACAACCCAGCTAATAAAGGGGCGGAAGGAATACCTGAATATGGAATGAAACGTGCCATTTTTGTGAATGAGTCTACCACTACCCATATTGTGTCAAACCCTTGTACTCGGGGTAGGTCAGTCACGAAGTCCATGGTAAGAGTGTGTCATGGTCTTGGGGGTACAGGCAGGGGTTGCAGCAGGCCTACAGGTCGCCCCCTACGGTTTTGCATTGAGCACACACTGAGCAAGTGTTTACATAACAGTCGACGTCCCGCTTCATAGATGGCCACCAGCACCAGCGCTTCAACAGAGCCAGTGTCCGTCTCTGACCGAAGGCTCCGTCGCCCAGCTCCCCGATAATTTGCCAGTACTCCTCGGGGTTCAAGTCCCGCTTCACATGCTCGTACTGCTTCTTTTTCTTTTCGCCGCCCAGCTTAAAGATCTTCCGGAAATTAAAGAAAGACATCCTGGCTCTGGAGGAATCCGTACCCCGGAGTAAACGGAGTCGATGATGGTCTCCACCCCCGAGTGCCCCGTGATGCTCTAGCCCAGTGAAGGGCCCCGCGGTGCTCTAGACCCCTGGGGGCCAGAGCCCACTGCTCTCACGATCAGGGCGCTACACCCTGACGGGTGTAGAGCCTTCAGCACCGCCTGCAGTCACAGAGCCTCCTTCCACCACACCGAGGGGCCCTGGAGCCACAGGGCAGTGAGCAGAGTGAGTGACGGAGAAGATGCACGCCTCCACTGGCCGGCCAGCTAACTTCATAAGATGGCATCAGCAACAAGCATCTCAGCCGGGCAGAGCTGTCGTCAGCCGGGCGTACCACCCATAGGTCTCTCTTCAAGCACCGTTAGGTGCGGCTGCCAAAGCACCTGCCCACTTCTGTCCCAGGCCCGCTTTCCTCACCGCAACAATGGGAAAGGGGCCTTGGGGATCTTCATGGGGCAGCCCCAGCCCTGCTTCGCACCAATCCCCGGTAGCTGCCCTGCTTCTGTCTCAAGCTCTCTCCGGAAAGGGCGAAACCGGCCTCCTTCGGAGTACCAGCAGCTCCCAGAGCCACCCTCCCCTCTACACAGTTTCAACCAGACAAACTAATCTGCGCATGACCAAGACCCATTACAGCGACGGTCATCTTAGAGTCAGGCAAGTTTCTATAGCAAACGGATTTGTAAGCCCCGAACCTTGTCATAATGTCAGAACGGTAGAGTTAGCCTGATTTAAACATGGCTCCCGATTATCTACGACTATGTATTTGAGAGCGGAGCAAATCTATTTTCTGAGCTCTAGCTGTCTAGTCGCCTGCTCGGGACGAGGCTTTCCTGGGCCAGTGGATCAGAGGTTATCGATGGAAATAAAAGAAGGACAGCCACCAAGAAGGCGAACAAGAAATCCGCTTCGGAGCGTGAGAATATTTATTTTACTTAGTTGTCAACTTTTCACAGTGGGCTCGAGGGTCGCATGCGTGTTACTATCCTCCGTTGCACCCCACCCAAAACATTTCCATATTTAGGAACTTTATTTTTATTTTTTTTATATTTTTTATTTCAGTGCTCTGGTTAATCTTAACCTTAGGCGCGACAAAAAGCAAAGCAATTCATACAATGCATACAGCCTAATTAAACAGTAAAGTAAAAAAAAAATACGTTAAAGCCTACAATATAGCTGGTAAAATAGCTCAACTGGTTGAGCGCTCGCTGCTGCGATCTGAGCATGATCTGCAGGTCATATGTTCGAATCCAAGCAAGGCCAACTCAGCCTTTCATCCTTCCAAGGTCGATAAATGAGTATCAATTTCGGTTGGGTGATATTGTATGGAAATATGTGCTCTGTAAAGCGCTTTGGATTAAGGCGCTATATAAATAACACATTATTATCATTACAATAAAAATAGTCATATAAGGGAAATATACTAAAAACCACATTTTTACAAATTTCATAAATGCACCGTTAATATACCACAGGTAAAACCAAGAATTTGCGCAACATGTAAAAAGCTCTAGATGTGATGACCAAAGACAAAGCCGAGTGGATAGAGCTCCAAGAGTGATCAGAAGTGACAAAGTCCGTTAATCCTTTCGCATAGGTGATTTGTAATACAGAGAACGCTGTTAAAATGTGGCGAGAGGTTACAAAGTCTACAACTTCGCTGTTCCGTGTCCGTGTTTAACCATATGCCTGTATACTCCGTAGTGTGCAGAATATTAAATCAGAGCAGGATTATAAACCATCTCATCTTTATATAGCCACCTCCTTAAAGAGAAAGCTATTTTGTCCCTTCCTCAAAAATGTGACAAAGTTAAAGAAAAAAGCAAGGGTGCCAATGGCAATCTTTGCTGTAGTTTTCCACGACAAATGGTTGCATTTTCAATGTGTACCTCTGAACAATAATTTGAATGCATTTTAATTTCATGTATTTTTTTCTAGACATAATACATACATGAAATAAAGCCTTAGTTGAAGAATGGAAGTGCTTTAAAGAGAAGACACCACACTGGAAGGTTCATATGAAAAGTTTGACTAAAATGTAGAAAGCCATTTTTACGGAATGGTGTAAAACCCGGACCGGGCCGGAACGGTACCCTAATATATAAAACGGCAGCAAAACGCACCTGAAAATGATGCAAACACACATGAAGAACATTTTGGAAATGGGGAAGGTTGAACAATGTGCTGTCATTAACCCATTACTGGCCAAAGTCTACATTTTCACACAAAAAAGTACCCGGAACGGGCCGGAATGCTACCCTAATATATAAAATGGCAGCAAAACTCAACTGAAAAATTAGAAACCAAGACTCAATCCCACCCATGTTTCTACAGGCCCTCATCAGTGTAATACCCAAACCGGGCAGAGACCTGACAGACTGTGGTTCATATAGGCCTATTTCCCTTCTGAACCTAGACGCCAAGATCTTTGCCAGAATTTTAGCAACTCGATTAGAGAGATACCTTCCCTGCCTGGTCCATCCAGACCAGGTGTCACGACTCACTCCCTTCGCTCCCGTTCTAACCACTTGGGGGCATGATTTGGGATTTATTCCCTACTGGACTTTTCCTCGGAACCTTATGCTACGGTGCTGTGATGAATTGGGAGCTCTAAATCCCTATTTTCCAAGCTACTTCCCTTCCGGATCCATTCCAGGTTTTTGGCAGCCAGCATTCTTCTTTAATCAAATGACTATGCTTACCAGAATGCCTGGCCCACTGCTTCATCTCCACCCTGGCAGGACAAGGTTGGTGGAGGATGGGTAACACCTGTGGCTGCAGGAGCAGCAATCAGCATACCTGAGGCGTGTGCTCGTTAAGCAGCTTTAAAAGCCTCAGTTTGCTTCAGTCCAGCGCTGGTCATTGATGTAGTGTTCCTGTTTGTGACTGGACCCTTGTTCCTGGTTCTTAGCTTTGTGCTTAGTTCCTAGTTTCTATTCTTCGTTCCTTAACCCTGGATTTCGAATTTATGTGCTTAATTGATTTCTGCTTCCTGGATTCCCTTTCTGTATTCCTCTGTTTACAGGCAGTTTTTCTTAGTGCCCTTTTGGTGCGGCCCAGTTTGCCTGTGTTCTATTTTTCTTTGACTTTGTCCTTTGCTGCTGTAAACCCTGATGATTTAGTCTTTCCTCTTTATAGATTTAGCTTACTGCCTTTTTTCCTCGGATGGCTGGGGGGAAGTTTGCCTTTGTAATTTCGTTTTCCCTGCTCCTGCTCCTTTACTTTCTCTTGGAATACATTCCATGTCTTCCCTTGCACCTCAGCATTTATTTCCCATTGATTATTAGGTGTGGTGTGCTGTTGTAGCTAGCTCCTGAATGAATGCCTATGTTTTCCTCACTATTCTGTAATCACTCTTCCTACTTGCACCTTTTCTTGAGTCTTATGTATTTAGTTATCCTCCCACTGCTGTTATAGCCTTTCTGGGTCCCTGTTTGATCAACAGGGTTCGTGGGCTTACTGACATTCAAGTGGTATTTCTCGTCCTCGTGAGTACTGTTTTTAAGTTCTCTTATTCAATACCATCAAGAGTGTTAGCTCACAGATCCTGTCGTTGCTTGCCCTCTAAGTGGGCTTAGCGCTGTCAGTACCTGCAACAGCAATCGTGGGTAAGGAGCTTGCTGACTTATTTTACATTCATAAGGAGTTTCTAAGTGCTTACCCCACATCCCTTTTCATATATTTGTATTTCTGTCACACTCTATTTGCATTCCTGGGTCTTAGCATACATGAGTCTTGGTTCCTGTGTGCACATTGTTTGATTGAAGGCTATTTACTGTGTGATTTTGTGCACATTTCCTTTGCCATATTCGCTGCCTTTGTCCTCACCTGACACCAGGTGGGATTCATCCTAAACAGACAAGGCTCCGACAGCATGCGCAAAACCCTCCATGTGCTAAATTCAAGGATGGTCCGGGATGATGGGGCCCTACTGCTGGCCCTCGACGCAGAGAAGGCCTTCAACAGTGTTAGTTGGGGATTCATGAGGGAGGTTTTCTCTGCGGTGGAAGGCCTTCAACAGTGTTAGTTGGGGATTCATGAGGGAGGTTTTCTCTGCGGTGGGGATGGGACCGAGGTGGGTGGTCTGGATGTCGGCACTGTATTCCGCTCCTTTAGCCAAGGTGGTAGCAAATGGGACAGAATCAAGGGCATTTTCCCTGGGGAGAGGCACAAGACAAGGCTGCCTGCTATCCCCCCTAATTTATGCATTGGTTATGGAGCCCTGGTCGATCTCAATCCGAAAGGATGAGGCAATCAACAGAGTATGGATAGGAGACTCCCATTGTAAAATTTGCCTCTTTGTCGACGATGCGCTGCTCTACATCACTAAACCATCCCAGATGGTCCCCCGCGTACTGCAGGGCTTAGCGTGCTATGGAGATCTTTTGGGATTCAAGGTTAACTTGGGGAAGTCGGTGGCGTTCATAGGGGGAAATCTATCAGACGCAGAGACAGAATACATGGGAGAGCTCCCCTTCCGACTCCAGAGGGACGGGTTTGGATATTTGGTAATCCAAGTCACTAGCGACCCTACAGACCTCTTCCCCAATAACTTTATCCCACTCTGGTCAGAAGTTAAGAGGGATGTGGAGAGATGGGCAAGTTCAGGGCTCTCATGGCTGGCGCTTCTTAACCTGATTAAAATGGTGGTCCTCCCCAAATTCCTATTCCTGTTCCAGATGCTCCCCGTCCAAGTACCCAACACTTTCCTAACGGAAATAAAACTGACCCTTTTGAGATTTCTCTGGGCGGGCAAGAAGCACAGGATTTCATACGTGGTTCTAACGAGGCCCAAGAAAGACGGGGGTGTGGGGTTCCCGGATCTTGAAACATATTATAAGGCTGCCCAGTTCAGGGTCCTGACAGATAATTTCACCCCCGGTACAGAAAAGCAGTGGGTGGCAATGGACAACAAGGTACTTGCCCCGGTCACGCTAGATGAATGGTTATGGGTCCCCAGATCCCGCGTTCCAAGAAGGGTCCTACACCACCCGGTACTGGGGGTCTTATGGTCGGTTTGAAGGGAAGGGGGCTACTACAGATGGCTCACAACCTGGCACTCACCGCAGAGTTGCATTTGGGCCCCCCAGTTCATAGACAAAATAGCCAAACCTACCGCATTCCAAAAATGGTGCGAGGCCGGTCTTACCAGGGCAGGCCACCTATGGGTGGAGGGATCCTTCATACCCCTAAAAGACCTAGAGGAGGCCCTGGGGCTATGCAAATTATCACCGTTCCGCTACCTCCAACTCAAGGGAGTCCTTACTGAACCCTCATGGGGGGGGACACTCTTAGGAGAGACCTGACAGACTTAGAGAAATTGCTAATCTCCACCCGTAGCACCAGGGGCGTCATATCCCGTCTTTAAAAACTCCTCCTGCTCTCGACTCCTGGGGATCCCCCGCCAGCCTGGACACAATGGGAAAGGGACCTGGGGGGGGGACAATTGATGACAAAAGATGGTCCAAAATGTGCATCCAAGCAAACCGATCAACGGCCTCGTTCCAATACCGACACCAGGCCCTGAAGATACTGCACAGGTGGCATTATCCCCCAAAGAGGATCGCTAGGATGAGTGCGGAATATGACCTATTGGAAATATCGAAAAGTAAAAGATGACGACATACACATGTGGTGGAAATGCCCCATGGTCCAGATATACTGGGGAGGGGTTCTATCCTGGATCAAAGGGGTCGAAGGAGTGGGGAGGTCCCAGTGCCCTTGGCTTCTCCTCTTTGGAATCAATGTGGTGGACGACCATGAGAAAACCCAGGGCCACATGTTACAGGTCATGTTGGTGGCTGCCAGGTGTTGTCTGGCCCAGAAGTGGAAAAACCCACACATGCCAGGAGAAAAAGACTGGGTCACTAAAGTCTGGGCCATTTATGACATGGAATTCCTGACACACCTCATTGATGAACCTAGATATAATATTGAAGAACTCTGGCCCCCCTTTTTTGAGAAGTATGGGCGCCTGGCCTGAAGTGACAATAGCACACCCAGGGACCAACCCAGACAACAATGGGCGTCGGGAATGACCCCACATGCACTAGATGCCACATAAATATTGCCCTACAGGGGCTGCAAAAAGCCGAGCCCAAGACACCAGTGTTCAAGGGACTGATAGACTGTGCCTTGACACGTTCTCTGTGAGCCCTTTGGCCGAATTAGATACCAGTGCTCGATCCATGACTGAGTGTGGGGGTGGGAGGAGGGCTGGGGGCCAGGTTTATTGTTATAATGTTCTCAAGGTGAATAATGTTGAAACACAATGCATGATGTGATAACCTAAAAATGCCAATAAAATATGATTTTCAAAAAAAAAAAACTCACCTGAAAATGATGCAAACACAAATGAAGAACATTTTGGAAATGGGAAAGGTTGAACAATGTGCTGTCATTAACCCATTACTGCCCAAAATCTACATTCTCACATGAAAAAGTACACGGAACGGGCCGGAACGGTACCCTAATATATAAAATGGCAGGAAAACACACCTGAAAATTATGCAAATACACATGAAGAACATTTTGGAAATGGGGAAGGTTGAGCAATGTGCTGTCATAGGGCCTCATTACGAGTCTGGCGGTAACCGAGCCGGAAAAACCGTCAGGGTACCGCCGGACTCGTATTACCATTCCCCCTCCGTGATTCCCAGAATTACCGGGGCATTACGACCCCGGTGACCCGGGAATTCCGGAAGCGGAATTCTGTAAGTCCCCATTCCCATGGAGTCCCAGAGGACTCCATGGGGATGGGGACTATGAAAACACCGGCTCTGTCTATGACAAAGCCGGTGTTTCAAAGTCCGCCTGCAGGCGGGTGGTGTTAAACCCGCCAGGTCAGACCTGGCGGGAGTGACACCTCCCGCCTGCAGGACTCGGAATCAGCCGGTCCGGAAAGAACAGCGGTGGCGGTTTTACCACCACCGTTCTTTCCGGACCGGCTGACTCATAATGAGGCCCATTAACCCATTACTGCCCAAAACCTACATTTTCACACGAAAAAGTACACGGAACGGGCAGGAACGGTGCCCTAATATATAAAACGGCAGCAAAACATACCTGAAAATGATGCAAACACATATGAAGAACTTTTTGTAAATGGGGAAGGTTGAACAATGTGCTGTCATTAACCCATTACTGCTTAAAATCTACCTGTTCAAACGAAAAAGTACACGGAACGGGCCGGAATGGTGCCCTAATATATACAACGGCAGCAAAACACACCTGAAAATGATGCAAACACACATGAAGAACATTTTGGAAATGGGGAAGGTTGAACAATGTGCTGTCATTAACCCATTACTGCCCAAAATCTTCATTTTAACACAAAAAGGTATCCGGTACGCGCCGGAACGCTACCCTAATATATAAAACAGCAGCAACATACACCTGAAAATGATGCAAGCACACATGAAGAACATTTTAGAAATGGGGAATGTTGAGCAATGTGTTGTCATTAACCAATTACTGCCCTAAAAACTACATTTTCATACGAAAAGTACCCAGAACGGGCCACAACGCTACCCTGATATATAAAATGGCAGCAAAACTCACCTGAAAATGATGCAAACACACATGAAGAACATTTTGGAAATGGGGAAGGTTGAAAATGTGCTGTCATTAACCCATGTCTGCCCAAAAACTACATTTTCATACAAAAAGTACACAGAACGGACCAGAACGCTACCCTAATATATAAAAAGGCAGAAAAACTCACCTGAAAATGATGCAAACACACATGAAGAACATTTTGTAAATGGGGATGGTTGAACAATGTGCTATCATTAACCCATTACTGCCCAAAATCTACATTTTCACACAAAAAAGTACCCGGAACGGGCCAGAACGCTACCCTGATATATAAAATGGCAGCAAAAACTCACCTGAAAATGATGCAAACACACATGAAGAACATTTTGGAAATGGGGAAGGTTGAACAATGTGTTGTCATTAACCCATTACTGCCCATAATCTACATTTTCACTCGAAAAAGTACCCGGAACGGGCCAGAACGCTACCCTGATATATAAAATGGCAGCAAAACTGACCTGACAATAATGCAAACACACATGAAGAACATTTTGTAAATGGGGATGGTTGAACAATGTGCTCTCATTAACCCATTACTGCCCAAAATCTACATTTTCACATGAAAAAGTTGTCGAGACTTGATTGTCAGGAAGAATAGAGAGGCCTCCGTCCCCAAGTACCACACAGGGAGAGATAAAATGACTCTTTATGCGATCCTTGAGGCCACAGGTGGAAGATGCAGGAGAGCTGGAACCACGTAGCACTGGAAACCCCAAGGCCGCTGTAAGGCAAACAATTATTAGCACAAACAATCAGTAACAGTTTGCAGAATGGACTAGTAACGTCCAGGAAGAAGCCAACCGAAGTGTAGTACTAAGGTCGCTGCTAACCACACAGGGGCCTGAGATTTAGCTATGTGGGCACCTTCAGATGATGGTAATGGTGACTTGGGATGGTGTTCGGAGTAGCCACCAGTTGCTGAGCCCACCTGCAGTTGTTGATGTGGAAGACGTGGATATTCGTAAGTTTGTGATTGAGGTGAAGCAATCCAGGGAAAAATCAAAAGAAGTCCGGTATGAAAGTCCTGAGGTCAAAAACAGCCAGTAATCCACAAAAAGAAAACACCAAATCCGAAGGGTAAGCCAAAAGAAGTCTGTAGTTCGAGGTCTGAGTTCGAGTAATCCAGGAATCAAGATAGTAGGGCACAAATGCCAAACAGAGTCGCAAAGAACAGCTGTGAAGCGATGTGTGTTCGCGGGAACTCTGCTTTTATACCTTTTGTTTCGCAGTCACATGACCCAAAGTAGAAGCACGTGATCCGGAAGGAAACGTGAACGCCTGACTCTGCCTGACCCAATGCGCCACCGCAGTTGCCAATGCAGAAATGGATACAACCAGGACCGAATGTGACTTCTGCTGTGATGTAAGGTATGGACCCCAAGCTGATCACGTGGCCCCCGTCCTACATGCAATGTTGGGATTGACAGGTTGCAGGACGTGCTGCAGGGAATTTATCGGGCGTGTGGACATGATGCATGACAGAGCCCCACCCCCCAAAGGCCTACGACCCCGTGGGCAGGACGGATTCTCAAGGTGAAAAAACGAGGTGGGGAGCATGAACATCCCCAGCAGGGACCCAGGAACGCTCCTCTGGACCATACCCCAACCAATCCACCAGTTACTGCAACCTAGCCCTAAAAATGCAGGAACCCAAGATACCAGAAACCTCATACTCATCAGGGGTGTTTAAAGAAACAGGGGCAGGGGCAGTATGTAGGCGGGTAGGACCAGGGCAAGGTTTGAGGAGAGCGGTGTGAAAGACAGGATGGATACGCCAGGCAGCAGGAATCGAAAGCCAGTAGGCCACGGAATTGATCACCCTAGACACTACAAAAGGCCCAACGAACCGGGGCATTAACTTGCGACTACCTGGCAAGCGGAGGTGACGAGATGATAACCACACCCTAACCCCCACTGAATAATCCGGGGCTGCTGAACGCCTTTTGTCAGCCGCGGACTTCAGGGACGCCTGGGCCTCTTGGAGATGAACAAGGGTCTGGGAATGGACGGCGGACGGATCACAGACACAGGTAGCAGCAGGATTACCGGAAAGGGAGAGGTCAGGGAAAGGCAAGGTGCGTGGGTGCTGACTGTAGAGGGCATAGAATGGAGAAAAACCTGTGGAGGAGTGCAAGGCGTTATTGTAAGCAAATTCCACGAGGTGTAATACGCGGAACCAGGACTGTTGATGTTGCAATATTAAACAACGTAAGTACTGCTCCATAGTCTGGTTTACTCGCTCAGTTTGTCCATCTGTTTCTGGATGGTAGGCTGAGGAGTAACACGCGTCTACACCAAGCAGTTTAGTCAAAGCCCGCCAGAAACAGGATGTGAACTGGGATCCCCTATCAGAGACTAATACCGTGGGTAACCCAAACAAACAAAAAATTGACTTGAAAAACAACCCAGCTAATAAAGGGGCGGAAGGAATACCTGAATATGGAATGAAACGTGCCATTTTTGTGAATGAGTCTACCACTACCCATATTGTGTCAAACCCTTGTACTCGGGGTAGGTCAGTCACGAAGTCCATGGTAAGAGTGTGTCATGGTCTTGGGGGTACAGGCAGGGGTTGCAGCAGGCCTACAGGTCGCCCCCTACGGTTTTGCATTGAGCACACACTGAGCAAGTGTTTACATAACAGTCGACGTCCCGCTTCATAGATGGCCACCAGCACCAGCGCTTCAACAGAGCCAGTGTCCGTCTCTGACCGGGATGTCCATTGATGTCGGTATCAATGGACCATTCTAATGCAAGGTTAGGAGTGTCAGTGGTGGGTAAAACTAGCCTGTTCTGTACAAAGGGTAGACCGTCATGATACACAGGGTCCCATTCAGACAAATGATCAGGATGTTGGGCCACGCAATTACGGATAGAAGTGAACATGGATAGAGGTGGAGTGCAAAGGCAAATGACGTTTCTTCATTCCAATAAAGTTTCGGGAAACACTGGTAGGGAAACACCCCCAGGTGAATGGGACAATGCATCGGCTTTCCCATGTGCTAACCCAGGTCGATGTTTGATCTGGAAATCATAGGCTGCAAAAAACAAATGCCACCGGACCTGGCGGCTATTGGCGCATGTGAGAGAAGCCAGATCTTGATTCGTAAATACAATTGTCTGATGTTTGGCACCCAGGAGCTGGTGCCGCCAAACCTGAAAAGCATCCTATACGGCCAGTAACTCCTTTTCTGTGACCGTATAATGGATTTCTGTGGAGGTGAATTTACGGGATTGGAATGCCACAGGATGTAAACGACCAGAAGAAGAGCATGCTTGAGATAGGACAGCCCCTAAAGCAAAAGAAGAAGCATCCGCTTCCACTACAAAAGGTAGCTCTGGGTCGGGATGTTGAAGGACCAGAGCAGTGTTAAAGGCGGTTTTCAAGGATTCAAAAGCTTTCTGATGCTCATCTAACCATAGGTACGGGACATGAGGACTGGTCAAAGCTGGGAGAGGAG
Organism: Ambystoma mexicanum; assembly: GCF_040938575.1. Classification (NCBI taxonomy): domain Eukaryota; kingdom Metazoa; phylum Chordata; class Amphibia; order Caudata; family Ambystomatidae; genus Ambystoma; species Ambystoma mexicanum. Next base: position 1,517,278,904 of record NC_090929.1, on the reverse strand, counting down.
CCACGATAGACGAGAATCCATAGATAAACTGTCTGTAGAAATGTACAAACCCTAAGAATGACTGTAGGGCTTTAAGATTGACTGGAGTTGGCCAGTCTAACACTGCTCAGACTTTTGAACGATTCATTGCCAAACCCCCCGGTGTGATGGTGTGATGTGGAAACCCAGGAATTCGACATTGTCGACGTGAAATTGACATTTTTCGGGTTTAGCAAAGAGTGTGGGCCTCATTACGACCCTGGCGGTACGGGGTTAACGGCACCGTAAAAGGTGCCGGCACCGTTAACCCCGTACCACCTCATTACGATATCCCTTTGCGGGACCCGGTAAGTAACGCCTGGTCAAACCAGGCGTGCTTACCGGGTCCCGTGAAGGGAAGTGGGCGCAAACAACAGGCCAACTCGTAATGGCCCGTTGTTTGCTCCCTCTCCCATTCAGCCCTATAGGGGCTGAAATGGGAATGGGGAAGGACCGGGTCCTTGGAGGGAGGAATTACCGGGCCTTCCGAACTCGGAATGGCCCGGTAATTCCTCATTCTTTGGACCCGGATGCGATTTTGGCAGCAGCCATGCCGCCAATAGCGGCATGGCTACCGCCGAGGTCATAATGAGGGCTAGTGTGTTTCCGTAGTCGAGAGAGTACTTCACGAACATGTTTACATGTTCCTCCATGTTTTGGGGCAATATGACGATGTGCTCTAGATAAAGAACCACATACACATCCAATATATTGTTGAACACCTCGTTCATGAAACGTTGGAAAGTGGCCAGCGCGTTGCAAAGCCTAAATGACATGACTGTGTACTCGTATAAGCCATAGCGGGTACAAAATGTGGTTTTCCATTCGTCCCCCTTGCGGATTCGAACCAAGTTGTAGGCTCCTCTGAGGTTGAGTTTTGTATACACAGAAGCATGTGTTAGTCGATCTAACAAGGGGGTGATGAGGGGTATTGGATAGCGATTCTTTAGATTGATAGCATTTCGATGGCGATAATCCACACATGGTCGGAGATCGCCTTCTTTCTTGGGGACAAAGAATATGGGACTGGCTGCATGTGAAGTGGATGGACGTATGTGTCCTAGTTTTAATGATTTCTGAATGTCTGATTTCAGAGCTTGCTCCTCAGAATGGGACAGGGAGTATATACGACCAGTAGGTATGGAGGAATAGGGGAGCAGATCTATTGGGCAATCGTAAGAACGATGCAGAGGGAGGATCTCAGCTGTCCCCTGGTCAAAAACCTCCTGAAAATCATGGTAGATCGTAGGAATGCCCACAGCTACCGCCCCTACCACATGAAGACTGGATGTTGGATCGCCATCGTCCTCCAAAGTAAGTTGTGCGACAGCACCCAAAACCTGTGAGGGTGTCCCGTCTCCTTCAGGCAAGGTGAGACAGTAGTTTTGGCATATTTCTGATTCAAAGTGTACTTGCCCTGATTTTCAATTGATAAGCGGATTGTGTTCTTTTAACCATGGAATACCCAAGATGAGACCAAACTGAGGCATGGAGATCAGGTCAAAACATATGGTCTCTTTATGGATGGTTTGGATGATCAAGGTAAGGGAAGCGGTTTGATGTTTGATGGGGCCAGACACTAAGGCTGTACCGTCAACAGCTTGGACTGGTTCCGGACGTGGTTTATTCACCAATGGGAGGTTCAAGCACGAGGCCAATGTGATGTCGATGTAGTTCCCAGTGGCCCCAGAATCGATGACAATGGCAACTGGGTGCGTGATATCCGGAGTTGGTTTCAGAATGGCTTGTACGATAACGGGTATTATGCAACCAAAGGCGGGCACTGACTCCGAGGAAAAACAAGGCGTGCTCGATCCAGTCCCCGGATCTAAGATCGAGGTGTCCGAAAAACCTGGTTCTTCAACTTTGGGTGACAAGGACATTCTTTGACGAAATGTCCGTTCAGGCCACAATAGAAACAGGCGTTGTCTGTCCTTCTACGTTCCCTTTCTGTGAGAGAGACTACGGATTCCCCCAATCTGCATGGGTTCCCCGGAAGACTCAGAAGATGAAGTGGTGGGATGTGTACTAGAAAACCCATCTTCGGCCTTTCGTTCAGTACGTCGGGCGTCCACCTGCAGGGTATTGTGTTGGTAAAGAAGGAACGACTGAAAGGGCGTCTTTCATAGAGTTGCTCAGTCCTCTATAAAACACCACTGCTTTCTTGCTTTCCGGCCATGAAGTTTCAACTGACAATTGGTTGAAACGAGTGATATACTCTATGAGTGTACCTTTTCCTTGACTTAAATCCAACAATTCTAGATCACATGATTGAGCCTTATGTCTAGTATCAAAAACCCGGGTCATTTCTGCCACTAGTAAACCAAAGGCGTACAAGGTAGGGCTGTCTTTTTCTAACAAAGGGTTGGCCCAGGCAGCTGCAGTACCTGCCACATGAGACAGAGTAAATGTTGCTTTAGTGGTGGAATCTGGGAAGGCCAATGGTCTGCACAAGAAATGTAATTTACATTGATTGAAGAAAGTGCAGAACTTCCTAGGGTCACCATGGAATCTCTCAGGAGCTGCTAATGGAAAGGGAGTGGGAACCACCACGGGAACGGGTGGTGGTACACTGGGTGCTGGGGGTTGTGGTACTGGGGGCTGTAACGCTGCAGTCCCGAATTCTGGATCTGCAGGAAGGGGATGTTGAACACTTTGTATGGAATCAATACATTGGTGAATGGCGGTGGTGGCGGCTGCCATATCAGCCCGTAAAACTGTGATTTCTTGAACCAAAGTGGCCACAGGGTCTTCAGCTGAGGCCTTCATAACCTAAATGACAAAGGACTTCACAGTCTGTCGAGACTTGATTGTCGTGAAGATTAGAGGGGCCTCCATCCCCAAGTACCACACAGGGAGCTATAAAATGACTCTCTATGTGATCCTTGAGGCCACAGGTGGGAGATGCAGGAATGCCGGAACCACGTAGCACTGGAAACCCCAAGGCCGCTGTAAGGCAAACAATTATTAGCACAAACAATCACAGTAAAAGTATGCAGAATGGACTAGTAGCGTCCAGGAAGAAGCTTACCAAAGTGTAGTAGTAAGGTTGTTGCTAACCACACAGGGGCCTGAGATTTAGCTATGTGGGGGCACGTGAGCAGCACCTTCAGATGATGGTAATGGTGACCTGGGATGGTGTTCGGAGTAGCCACCAGTTGCTGAGCCCACCTGCAGTTGTTGGCGTGGAAGACGTGGATATTCGTACGTTCGTGATTGAGGTGAAGCAATCCAGGGAAGAACCAAAAGAATTCCGGTATGAAAGTCCTGAGGTCAAAAACAGCCAATAATCCACAAAAAGAAAACGCCAAATCCGAAGGGTAAGCCAAAAGAAGTCCGTAGTTCGAGGTCTGAGTTCGAGTAATCCAGGAATCAAGATAGTAGAGCAAAAACGCCAAACAGAGTCACAAAGAACAGCTGTGAAGCGATGTGTGTTCGCGGGAACTCTGCTTTTATACCTTTTGTTTCGCAGTCACGTGACCCAAACTAGAAGAACGTGATCGGGAACTCCTTGTCACGTGATCCGGAAGCAAACATGAACGCCTGACTCTGCCTGACCCAATGCGCCACGGCAGTTGCCAATGCACAAATGGATTCAACCGGGTACCGAATGTGACTTCTGCTGTGATGTAAGGTATGGACCCCAAGCTGCTCACGTGGCCCCCGTCCTAAATGCGATGTTGGGAATGGACAGGTTGCAGGACGTGCTGTGGGGAATTTATCGGGCGTGTGGACATGATGCATGACAAAAGTCCACGGAATGGGCAGGAATGCTACCCTAATATATACAACGGCAGCAAAACACACCTGAAAATGATGCAAACACACATGAAGAACTGTTTGGAAATGGGGAAGGTTGAACAATGTGCTGTCATTAACCCATTACTGCCCAAAATCTTCATTTTAACATGAAAAGGTACCCGGAACAGGCCAGAACGCTACCCTAATATATAAAACGGCAGCAAAACACAACTGAAAACAATGCAAGCACACATGAAGAATAATTTGGAAATGGGGAATGTTGAACAATGTGCTGTCATTAACCCATTACTGCCCAAAATCTACATTTTCATACGAAAAAGTACACAAAACGGGCCGGAACGCTAACCTAATATATAAAACGGCAGCAAAACACACCTGAAAAGGATGCAAACACACATGAAGAACATTTTGGGAATGTGGAAGGTTGAACAATGTGCTATCATTAACCCATTACTGCCTAAAATCTACATTCTCACACGAAAAAGTACACGGAACAGGCCGGAACGGTACCCTAATATATACAACGGCAGATAACACACCTGAAAATGATGCAAGCACACATGAAGAACATTTTGGAAATGGGGAATGTTGAACAATGTGTTGTCATAAACCCATCACTGCCCAAAATCTACATTTTCATCCAAAAAAGTACCCGGAACGGGCCAGAACGCTAGCCTGATATATAAAATGGCAGCAAAACTCACCTGAAAATGATGCAAACACACATGAAGAACATTTTGGAAATGGTGAAGGCTGAACAATGTGCTATCATTAACCCATTTCTGCCCAAAATCAACATTTTCACATGAAAAAGTACACGGAACGGGCTGGAACGCTACCCTAATATATACAGCGGCAGCAAAACACACTTGAAAATGATGCAAACACACATGAAGAACATTTTGGAAATGGGGAATGTTGAACAATGTGTTGTCATTGACACATTACTGCCCAAAATCTTCAATTTCACACGATAAAGTAACCGGAACTGTAACGCTCACCTTGTATCCCCAGGGACGCCTCTCGACATGCCAGGAATGCTTCTGGGACTCCGCACCTTCTCTGGGGTTTGTGCTGCCTGAGATCAGTTCTAGAAGACAGGAGGTGGAATTTAGCTGCTATTCTTTCACTCGCGACACACCTCCCGGTGTTCCCCTTGCGGTTCCCCTTGGGGCTTCTCTCACCTTGATTTCTGTGAAGATGTGCTCTCCGTCCTGCCGTGCTGGGCAGGGGCGCGTTGTCAGTGGCACCGTTCCCCCGAGTTACTTCACTGGCGTTGGCCTGGAGTCCAGACCGGCTGCGACTCCACTTTTCTGGTAAGTCTTTTGTATTAAGAATAATGTCTGTATTGGTTGATGCACCAAATAACCTTCTCCGCTTATCTTGCAGATGCTGTTGGCAACGAGCGGATACTGGAGGCAGAGTTCGAGAAGGTAAGGATGGATGCGCAATATGCGGCGCTGAGAGCGTCCTTAATTTGGCTAACCTGTGCTGTTGTTTCTTGCAGGTCGTGGAAGAATCCGGAAAGAGGGGATCAACCGGAACCCAAAGCCGATGGACGATGTTCGGGTGGCGATGGTCTTCCAGATGGGCTGGTTAAGTAAGCTTACTTGATGTCTCTTTCACGCCCTTCTTTCCAGGGATGTTGCTGGAGGAAGATGATGATGACTGGAAGACTTTGGTTGGATGCAAGCTGAAGCTGGGCAGGTAAGGATGACTGTAGTTCTTTGTCTTCTCTCGCCCGTGCAGGCCAGGATGCTGAGCAGGACCCGGTGAACGTCACGCTGCTAGAGCAGAATAACGTGAATCGCGTGCCTCGAGTCGGGCGTGGTTTAAATACCCAGCAGGTATCCCAGGTGCCTTCGTGGCGGGCCCCGCCCTGGATGCTAGACTGCTAGTTGCAGTTCCCCATGGGTCCTTGTGGGGGCCGCCATGTTTGCCAATTGCCCATTGAAAACCGCCCCTGACAAGTGAGTCCGATGCCAACGGCGCCAGGACTGACTCCAAGGGACCTGAGAGGGGCAAAATAGGGCTTTTCGGGTCCCATTAACATACAGTGGTGATAAGGTCGTGACAGCACTCCCCCCCTAAGGCCCCTCTCAAGGTGGTTCGCCTGTCCAGCCCGGGCTTAGAGGGATACTCTCGATGGAAACGCTGAAGCAGGCGTGGAGCATGGATGTACTCGCTGGGCTCCCATGTCCTGTCCTGTGGTCCGTACCCTTTCCAGTCCACTAGATAGTAGAGTTTCATTCTCACATACTTGGCGTCCAGGATGTCCTTTACTTCATATTCGGGTTCTCCATGAACGATGACAGGCCCTGGTGGAGTGGTTATTCGGGTTCCTGGCTTGACTGGTTTCAGAAGAGATACATGGAACACTGGGTGTATTCGCATGTGGGCTGGCAGTGTCAGCTTTACAGCTGCTGAATTAATTATGGATTCCACAGGGTATGTGGCATCCGCAATCGCTACCGCGGGTGGCGGCTCCTTCCACGTTGGAGGCTAACCGGCAGGTAGATAGGTTTTAGTCCCTTTTTTGTGTCTGGTAACAAGTCATGGCCAATCACAGCACTGCCGGGTGTTTATCTGCCCTTCTAGCCCGGCAGTCGCTGCGTTTCAACCCATTGCTGGATCTTGCACCAGCGGCTCTGGTTTTTGCGCTCCCAGCATTTGCCCTCTGCTCGCCTCGGCGTGTGGCGGGTTTTCTCTGTTTGCTTTTCCCTTCTCCTTGGGATAAGTTCCTTCTACTTACCTGACGGCCGTTTCAGTTTCTGCGGTGGCCTTCTTTTCTGCAGCCTCTTCCTTGCCGATCCCTCGGCACTACTTCGCTTTTTCCTTCTAGTCTCGCCGCTCCGGCGGCAGGCGTGTTTTTTCTCTCCTCTTTGCCGCTCTTTTCTCTCGCGGCTCTCCAGTTTTCCCTTGTTTCTCTGTCCATTGTTTTCTCTCCTGTATTTACTCTCTTTCTTACCGCGCCTGGTAGGTCCTTGGGCCGGTGGTGGCTTTGGCTCCCTTCACCTCTCATTGGTGTCGCTTTGGACTTCTCTCCTGTGTTCAACACTGTGGACCTCGCATCTGCTTCCAGTCCTACTGGTTACAAGCTTGGATCTTCACCTACCTCATTGCCAGAAGTATCCTAAGGGTTTTTCCCACGTGTGGGTTTTTTCCCTTTATTCCGGCCTGTGCCCGGTAAAGGGGCCCCAGGACGGCTGTCTATTCAGTTGTCACTGTGGCTTCTCACCGAGACAGGCAAGTGCTACCTAAAAAAGAACAGGACTACCTGAGCCGGCGGAATCTACGGAACGCAGGCAACTCTGAAGACTCAGGTGAGGAGAGTGTGGAGGGACGGGAAGCAGAAGGGGTTCTGCAGCTTACACAGCCACAGATTGAAACGCCATTAAGGACCAAGATGTCAGCCGAAGATCAAGTTCAGGAGTTATGGAAGGCTTTTCAGGCCATGTCACTGGAATTACAGGGGGTCAAGACGGAGAATGCCCTTCTAAAACAGATGGTAGCGGTCCGGGAACCCTCACATCCCCCGGAATTGCCTCCTATGGCTCTTTCGTCAGGAAGATTTGATGGCTCACCTAAGAGGGTAAAGGAATTCCTGGAGGCCTGCAATGTGTACTTTACCTTCAGACCACACACCTTCTCCACGGACCAAGCCAGAGTAGGGTTTATGGTCTCAAATATGACAGGGAATGCTTTAGCCTGGGCTACTCCGCTAGTTACTAACAGTAATGCCGTTCTACAAGATTTCTCGGGTTTTCAGAACCTACTGAAACAGACTTTCGAGCGACCCGAACTATCTTTTACTGCAGGTGAGGAACTGCTGGATGCACGACAGGGTGCTCTAGATGTGCTGTCATACATCTCCTCCTTTAAGACACTGGCAGCAGGAGCGGGATGGTCCGAACAAGCACAATATGCGGTATTCCGGAGAGGGTTGAGAGATGAGATCAAGGATGAGCTAGCCAGATCCCCACGCTCTCCCACATTTCCGGACTTACTTGCTGCCGCTCTCCACATCGAGTACCGTCTCCAAGAGAGAAGGACAGAACGCAGAAAGCAAAGAGGATCAGGAAATCCCATGAACCCTCCTTCACACTCTCCCTCTGGACGTTTCTCTTCCACTCAGAGCGAAGAACCGATGCAAATCGGAGCTAGCAGAGCACCTCTGTCATCAGCAGAGAGAAGGCGAAGAAGAGAAAAAGGATTGTGCGCCTAGTGTGGTTCCGATCAACATGTACTGAAGGATTGCTCTGAGGTTCCGGAGAGGAAGGCGGGAAACGAATACCCTCGGCGTCAATAGGGACGGGGAGCCGAGGGTACTCCGATCTTTTTCAGCGTCCCTATGTCACACTTTCGGTGTCGGCTTCAGAATCCCAAGAGGATTCCAGACTGATGGTACTATCGGTTACCTTGAATCTAAACGGAAGACTGGTGGAAACTTTAGCCTTATTGGATTGTGGAGCGGCAGGGAATTTTGTGGACACTCTGTGGGCTGACAAGATGGGGCTCACTCGGATAGTTCGGAAGGTGGGTCAGAAAGTGGAAGGAGTGGACGGTACACCTTTGTCGTCTGGACTAATCACACATACCACCGAACAACTCTCTGTGGTCATCAACCAACACACAGAGGCCCTGCAGTTCGACATAATTAGAGCCGCACATTTCCCCATAATCCTAGGCATTCCTTGGCTGCGCAGGCATAACCCGTATATCAACTGGACGGAAAATCGACTAAGTTTTTGTTCTACGTACTGTTCGGTCAATTGTCTTCCTCCCAATACCAGGGAAGATCAACAGTTAGTTAGGGTTCTCTCCAAAGATCTTGTAGGTATTCACGCGCTTCCTCATTTTTGTGCACAATTCTCCGGGGTATTCCAAGAGAATCTTCACGCTCAGCTACCTCCTCATCGGCCAGAAGACTGCTCAATCGATCTCGAACCTAATGCACTGGTTCCATTTGGGCGCATGTTCTCTCTCTCATGCCGAAAAGAAGGTGTTAAGAGTCTATGTGGATACCAACTTGGAGAATGGTCTTATTCGACCTTCGAAGTCACCAGCTGGCGCCTCCCTGTTCTTCATCAAGAAAAAAGACACGACTGATCTCAGACCATGTATCGATTACCGGGGCCTCAATAAGGTTACCATCCGTGATCGGTATCCCATGCCACTCATAACCGACATTATTGAGGCGGTACAAGGGGCTCGAGTCTTCACCAAATTGGATTTCAGGAACGCATATCATCTGCTTCGCATCACTGATGGGGACGAATGGAAGACGGATTTTCGAACTCCATACAGTCTTTTTGAGTACAGAGTGATGCCTTTCGGTTTAGTGAACGCACCGGCTGCATTCCAGAGATTCATGGACAGGCTCTTTTCAGATCTGCTGTCGGTCTCGGTGATAATATACCTCGACGACATTCTGATTTTCTCCCCTAACATGGAGGAACATATTCAACACGTCACACAGGTTCTGTCTCGTCTTCAGGAAAATCAGTTGCTGGTCAAGGGCGGGAAGTGCAAATTTGCAGTACCCTCGGTTCACTATCTCGGGTGGCCATGGACCAAACCAAGGTTGATGCTATCCTTGATTGGCCAGCTCCTACTTCGGTCCGAGAATGTCCAGAGATTCTTGGGATTAGCGAATTACTACCGCAGATTTATCTCAAACTTTTCGGAGGTAGTATACCCGATTACGCGCCTACTCAAGAAGGAGGCCGTTCCATTTTTTTGTGGTCTGATGAGGAAGAGAAGAGTTTCGATTCTCTCAAGAGATTGTTCTGTACTGCCCCCATTTTCCAGCATCCTGATCAATCACAATCATTTGTTTTGGAGACCGATGCTTCTGCTTTAGCTGTAGGAGCGGTATTGCTCCAGATCATCCCAGGAGTGGAACACCCCGTGGCATACATGTCAAAAACTCTTTCTCCTAGCCAGCTCAACTATTCGGTACTGGAGAAAGAACTCCTGGCCATGAAACTTGCCTGTGAAGAGTGGCGCCATCTCCTACTAGGAGCCAGACATCCATTTCTGATTAGGACCGACCATAGGAACCTCACGGTACTACAAGATTTGGAGTGTTCAAATTCCAGGCAGGCCAGATGGGCCCATCATTTTGCACAGTTTGAATTCCAAGTCTCGTATATCCCGGGATCACAGAACAGTCTAGCGGATGCCTTATCCCGCAAAGACTCCACCAAGGAACATCCGGAAATCAAGAGGGAGTCCATGTTCAAACGCAACCAAATCCTAGCCTTTGTTGGCTCTTTCCTTAAAGAGGTGAAAACTGCCCTCATTCAGGAAAAGCCCCAACTATCCCTACGTATTACCTCTCCTTTTCAACAAAGAGGTGGCTGGCTTTTCTACAAACAGAAAATGTACATTCCCAAGGGTCCTCTTCGTTCTAGAATCCTGAAGTGGAGTCACGACTCTCGCTCGGCCGGACATAGAGGGGCTGAGAATACCTTTGAGCTCCTCTCTAGAACATTTCTTTGGCGAAACGCTAGAAAGGAGACATACGAGTATGTCAAGGCTTGTCCAATTTGTGCCAGAGCCAAATATCGCCTGGGAAAACCGTTGGGTCTACTCACTCAGGTCGAACTCCCAACGCGCCCCTGGGGTCTCATATCTACCGATTTCATTGTCGATCTGCCGATATCGGAATCCTGTACCTGCATTATGGTCACGGTAGACGCTTTTTCTAAGTTGGCACATTTTTCTCCTCTTCCAGGTCTGCCCACTGCGGCTAAGATGGCGGAGGTCTTCTCTCGAGATATATTCAAGCTACACGGTCTCCCCGATAAGATAATCTCGGATCGGGGAAGTCAGTATATCTCGAAGTTTTGGACTGCCTTCTGCAACCGTTTGGGCATTGAAAGAGCTCTGTCTTCAGGGTTTCACCCGGAGACCAATGGTCAAACGGAACGCCTGAATGCGACCCTGGAACAATACCTAAGGTGTTATATATCTCAACATCAAGACAACTGGGTCTCGCTGCTTCCCACGGCAGAGTACTCGTACAACAATACCAGGCATTCCGCTACAGGACTCTCTCCTTTCTTCTGCACTTACGGGGTTCACCCTCGTGCCGTGTTTCCGGAGGTTCCCAGCTACACCAACTCCCCGACGGTAGAAGAGGTATTAGGGAATATTAAGGAAGCCCAGACTTCAGCCATGCGGAGTCTAGAGGTCAGCAGAAGATGGACAAAATCCTGTGCCGATCAACATCGGAAAGAATGTCCAGTATGGAAGCCAGGAGATCAGGTGTGGTTGTCCACCCGGTTTCTGCCCAGATGGACAAGGCCTTCTAAACTGTCTCCTCGTTTTCTTGGACCTTTCACTATTCTCTCTAAAGTCAATCCTGTAGTTCTTCGCCTTCGGCTTCCCTCCTCTCTTCGCCGCATTCATCCGGTTTTTCATTCCTCTCTTCTCAAACCTTACTGTCCCGATCTTCACCATAGAATCATTCCCAGATCTATCCTAGCACAGTCCTCGGAGCCTGATGAGTATGAGGTATCTAAGGTCCGTGATTCCAGGTATTATCGCGGACGTCTTGAGTACCTGCTGTCTTGGAAGGGATACCCTGAGTCGGAGGACTCATGGGAACCGGCTTCTCAGGTTCATGCACCAAGGTTGTTGGCTACTTTTCACCGCCGCTATCCAGGGAAGCCTGGGGCGGTTAGGAGGGGAGGGGGTCATACTGTCATCCGCAATCGCTACCGCGGGTGGCGGCTCCTTCCACGTTGGAGGCTAACCGGCAGGTAGATAGGTTTTAGTCCCTTTTTTGTGTCTGGTAACAAGTCATGGCCAATCACAGCACTGCCGGGTGTTTATCTGCCCTTCTAGCCCGGCAGTCGCTGCGTTTCAACCCATTGCTGGATCTTGCACCAGCGGCTCTGGTTTTTGTGCTCCCAGCGTTTGCCCTCTGCTCGCCTCGGCGTGTGGCGGGTTTTCTCTGTTTGCTTTTCCCTTCTCCTTGGGATAAGTTCCTTCTACTTACCTGACGGCCGTTTCAGTTTCTGCGGTGGCCTTCTTTTCTGCAGCCTCTTCCTTGCCGATCCCTCGGCACTACTTCGCTTTTTCCTTCTAGTCTCGCCGCTCCGGCGGCAGGCGTGTTTTTTCTCTTCTCTTTGCCGCTCTTTTCTCTCGCGGCTCTCCAGTTTTCCCTTGTTTTCTCTGTCCATTGTTTTCTCTCCTGTATTTACTCTCTTTCTTACCGCGCCTGGTAGGTCCTTGGGCCGGTGGTGGCTTCGGCTCCCTTCACCTCTCATTGGTGTCGCTTTGGACTTCTCTCCTGTGTTCAACCCTGTGGACCTCGCATCTGCTTCCAGTCCTACTGGTTACAAGCTTGGATCTTCATCTACCTCATTGCCAGAAGTATCCTAAGGGTTTTTCCCACGTGTGGGTTTTTTCCCTTTATTCCAGCCTGTTCCCAGTAAGGGGCCCCAGGACGGCTGTCTATTCAGTTGTCACTGTGGCTTCTCACCGAGACAGGCAAGTGCTACCTAAAAAAGAACGGGACTACCTGAGCCGGCGGAATCTACGGAACGCAGGCAACTCTGAAGACTCAGGTGAGGAGAGTGTGGAGGGACGGGAAGAAGAAGGGGTTCTGCAGCTTACACAGTCACAGTATGGTCCTAGGAACCGTGGGTGAAATTTTCGAGTCCCTTTTAAAGGTATATGCTTAGAGGCTAGCCACACCATACTTCCTACTTGGTAGTCAGGGGCCCTGGTGCGATGTTGATCCGCATACCTTTTCTGGCACGTTTTAGCTTGTTGCAGGTGTTCTTGAGCTCTTGTGAAGGCCTGTGAGATGGTCGTTTGAAGGGTCTTGACGGACGGCATTTCTAGGATTGTAGGGACATCTAGCTCAGAAGTGCGTGGATGTCTTCCATACACCGTAAAGAACAGCGTTTGCCCAGTACTGCTATGCAGAGAGTTATAGGCGTACTCTGCGATCCATAGAAGGTCCTTCCAATCCCCTTCCACCTGCTGGAGCATGCAACGCAAGTACTGCTCGAGAGTCTGATTCGTTCTCTCCGTTTGACCGTCAGTTTGGGGGTGGTGACTAGTGGACAGTCAGATGTCTATTTGGGCCAAAGTGCAACATTTCCTCCAGAAATTGGATACAAATTGGGTCCCCCGGTCCGATATTGAGACTAAAGGGAATCCATGCAGGCGCACTACGTGTTCAAGGAAGGTTCTGGCGAGACCGGATGCATTAGGCAGACCCTTGAAGAAGTGAGCCATTTTGGAAAACAGGTCCACGATTACCAGGATGGTGTTGTAACCTTGACATGGAGGGAGATCGGTAATAAAGTCTAATGATAGTGTGTGCCATGGGGCTGGCGGAATGTCCAAAGGTTGTAGGAGCCCGTCTGGTTTTTGCTTGGAGGACTTGTTCTGGGCACAGATACAGCAAGAAGAAATAAACTCAATTACATCCTTACGCCATGTTGGCCATCAGTAGCTTCTTTTCACCTTAGCCAAGGTCTTAGCAATTCCCGGGTGGCCTTCAATGAGGGAGTCATGGTACTCTGAGATGACCTGTTCTTGCAGCTCTTTCACCGGCACGAACAGCCAGTTCCTGTAATACAGCAATTGGTTCTTAACACAGTAGTGCTCCCATCTGGAACCCCATTCTCGTAGTTGCTCCTGGGTTAAAACATGCCGGACTTCATATAGGAACCCGTCCTGAGTCATGGTGGTTGTGATACCTAGGATTCTGTCCCCCGGAATGATGTCCACGGGATCTGGAGGTATGTGAGCCACCTCATCGGTGCCCATGTGTGAGAGGGCGTCCGCCTTGCCATTTTTAACCCCTGGTCAGTCCGTGATCACAAAGTCATACTCCGCAAAAAAAAGGGCCCAGCGCAGCTGCCAAGATGATTGAGCCTTTGCATCCTTTAGATATTGGAGATTTCGGTGGCCACTGTGACGGTGTGTCTGGCTCCCAACAGGTAGTGTCACCAAGCCTTGAACGCGGCCTTAATGGCCAGTAACTCTTTGTCCGTGATGGCGTAATTGAGCTCCAGTGACGAGAACTTCTGTGACCAAAAGGCCACTGGATGTAGTTGGCCCGTTTGTGAGTTCCTTTGTGACAAAACTGCACCCATTGCCAAACTAGACACATCTGTTTCCACAACATAAGGGAGGTCTGGGCGTGGGTGTCGCAAGATTGGAGCGGTGGTAAACCTTGTCTCGAGTTCCTGGAAGGCTTTCTCAGCTTCCTCTGTCCAACGAAATGTCTTGTTGCATTTCCTCAACAATTAAGTAATTGGGTGCACTATTTGGGAGAACCCAGGAATAAAACGGCAGTAGAAGTTCGCAAAGCCCAACATACTCTGGACCCCCTTGATTGAATTTGGCACTGGCCAGTTGAGGACGGCGTCGATCTTGTGAGCGTCCATTCGTATGCCCTTAGGTGAAAGGACGAAGCCTAGGAATTCTACGTTCCGTAACATGGAACGAACACCTTTCCAGCTTGGCGTAGAGGTGGTGTTCTCGGAGCTTGGTCAGGACTGCCCTTACATGCCTAATGTGTCCTTGCTCGGATGTTGAATACACCAGGATGTCATTGATATACACTAGAGCGCAGACATCAATGAGTTCTCTAAGAACATCGTTCATGAAGTATTGGAATGCAGCTGGGGCGTTACATAGGCTGAACGGCATCACTTGATATTCGTATAGGCCGTACTTGGTACGGAATGCCGTTTTCCACTCGCCCCCTTCTTTAATGCGCACTAGGTGGTAGGCTCCTGTAAGATCCACTTGGTATAAATCTGCGCTTCCTTGACCTGGTCTAATAACTCTGGGATCAACGGCAGAGGGTAACGGTTTTTGATGGTGATTTGGTTAAATGCACGGTAGTCAATGCACGTTCTCAAATCACCTTCCTTCTTCTGTATGAAGAATAACGGAGCCGCGGCCGATGACTTGGACGGGCGGATGAAACCGTTGGCTAGGTATTGTTTCAGGTAAGTCTTCAAGTGTTGTTTTTCAGGTTCAGTGAGTGCGTAAATGTGCCCACATGGAATCCGGGCTCCGGGTAGCAGATCGATCTGACAATCGTAGGGCCTGTGGGGTGGTAACGTATTTGCTTGCTCCTTTTGGAAAACATCTTGGAAGTCCTGGTAGTGCATTTGCAGAGTAGCGACCCCTCCAAGGACACTTACCATTCCCTCACGAACAGGAGAGCTTGCATGTTTCCCCTACCATCCTTTTGGGTAGCAAATGTGCGTGCAGCCGTGGGCGAAAACCAGTTCGTGAGCACGCCAGTTGATCCGTGGGTTATGTGCAACTAGCCACGGCATTCCCAAGAATAGCCGGAACTGCAGTGCCTTGATCAGATCGAAGGTGATGATTTTGCAGTGACCATCTTCACACAGGAGGGTGAGTTCAGTGGTGCATTCAGACACAGGATCAGAGGCAATCTCGGTGCCATCTACGGTGGTTACAGTCTCAGAGGTTGGGTTAGGGCAGAGAGCTAGCCCCATCTTGGCTGCAAGGTCCTGATCTATGTAATTCCCCACCGCTCCGCTATCGATATAGGCTTCAAGAGAATGCATGTTAGATGGCTGCTGGTGGGTGATTAAGATCACAGGTAGAGCAAAATGGGAGGTCTGTAGTAGAATTTCCTCGCTCGACAATTAGACCCCTACAATTGCCGGGCTTGGCAGTTTTCCGACTCCTCACCGGAGGTCTCCTTATCCGTAGCTCCGACGGTTCTTCTTGGCGGCTTGACAGGACATTCCTTTAGGAAGTGGCCGTCTTTTCCACAATCCAGGCACAACTGCAGCTCCCTCCTCTTTTCACGTTCAGCTTTGGTCAAAGGAGGCCTGACTTCTCCTATCTGCATGGGTTCAATGGCTCCTTTGGATCCCTGCAGGGCTTGATCTTTGGGTCGCACGAATAAGGGATGTGAATCCAGCTTACTACGTTCATTTTTCCTATCTTGCAGACGCTGATCCAACTGCACAACTAAGCTGATGAACTCGGCGCAATCCCAGGGTGGGTCCACCACTTGGGCCAAAATGTCTTTTAATTCCCCTCGCAGACCCCGGTGGAACAAGGTAGTCCGTTTGTCCTCTGGCCAATCTGCCTCGACCACCAGTCTATTGAAAGTGGCGATGTACGCCAGCAGGTCCTGGCTCCCTTGACGAAGGGACAAGAGTTCATTATCTAAAGCCTGTCCATGGTGGCGTCGAGGGAAGAGTTTTTCCAGCTCCTGCTGAAACCCACCAAAGTCCTGTAACAGGGGATCATCCCGGCTGATAAACTGCACCAACCAATCTGCTGCACTTCCACTCAGGTAGGATAACACGAAGGCCACACGTGATTGGTCAGTGGGAAATGCCCCAGGTCTGCACAGAAAATGGAGGCGACGCTAGTTCATGAAGGTTGCATATCGTCGGGGGTCCCCCGAGAATCGTTCCGGAGGAGCTAGTGGTTCTGTTCCAGGTAGGTTGATCTAGACTGGATTGCTTGCTGGAGTTTGCGTTGAAGGGCCGATTCCAGGCAACGGGTCTTGACTGGCTTGTGATTCCAGGAGCTGCCTGCCAAGGTCGTCAGTTCTTTCTTTGGCCACAATTAGTTCTCTCCGCAAGGCGTTAGTTTCTTGCCGCGCTGATAGAACCTCTGCACGCAACTGCCCCAACAATTGGGCCAACTGGTCTGTTTCCGAAGTTTCCATACCAGGCGCCCGGGTGGATTATTAAGTTTTTTGGCTTTGCGTTCTATAACGCTCACTTTGTATCCACAGGGACGCCCCTCGGCTGGCCCGGAATGCTTCTGGGACTCTGCACCTTCTCTGGGGTACGTGCTGCCAGGGATCAGTTCTAGAAGACAGGAGGTGGAATTTAGCTGCAATTCTTTCCCTCGCGGCCCACCTCCCGGTGTTCCCCTTGCGGTTACCCCTGGGGCTTCTCTCACCGTGATTTCTGTGAATATGCGCTCTCCGTCCTGCCGTGCTGGGCAGGGGCGCATTGTCGGTGGCACCATTCCGCCGAGTTACTTCACTGGCATGGGCCTGGAGTCCGGATCGGCTGCGACTCCACTTTTCTGGTAAGTCTTTTGTATTAAGAATAATGTCTGTATTGGTTGATGCACCAAATAACCTTCTCCACTTATCTTGCAGATGTTGTTGGCAGCGAGCGGATACTGGAGGCAGAGTTCGAGAAGGTAAGGATGGATGCGCAATATGCGGCTCTGAGAGCGTCCTTAAGTTGGCTAACCTGTGCTGTTGTTTCTTGCAGGTCGTGGAAGAATCCGGAAAGATGGGATGAACCAGAACCCAAAGCCGATGGACGATGTTCGGGTGGCGATGGCCTTCCAGATGGGCTGGGTAAGTAAGCTTACTTGATGTCTCTTTCACGCCCTTCCTTCCAGGGATGTTGCTGGAGGAAGATGATGATGACTGGAAGACTTCGGTTGGATGGAAGTTGAAGCTGGGCAGGTAAGGATGACTGTGGTTCTTTGTCTTCTCTCGCCCGTGCAGGCCAGGATGCTGAGCAGGACCCGGTGAACGTCACGCTGCTAGAGCAGAGTAACGCGAAGCGCGTGCTTCGAGTCGGGCGTGGTTTAAATACCCAGCAGGTATCCCAGGTGCCTTCGGGGCGGGCCCCGCCCTGGATGCTAGACTGCTAGTTGCAGTTCCCCATGGGTCCTTGTGGGGGCAGCCATGTTTGTCCATTGCCCATTGAAAACCGCCCCTGACATGTGAGTCCGATGCCAACGGCACCAGGACTGACTCCAAGGGACCCGAGAGGGGCAAAATAGGGCTTTTCGGGTCCCGTTAACATACAGTGGTGATTAGGTTGTGACAGGAACGGGCCAGAACACTACCCTAATGTATAAAACGGCAGCAAAACACACCTGAAAATGATGCAAAAACACATGAAGAACATTTTGGAAATGGGGAAGGTTGAACAATGTGCTGTCATTAACCCATTTCTGCCCAAAAACTACATTTTCACACGAAAAGTACCTGGAACTGGCCGGAACGCTAACCTAATATATAAAACGGCAGAAAAACTCACCTGAAAATTATGCAAAAACACATGAAGAACATTTTGGAAATGGGGAAGATTGAACAATGTTCTGTCATGAACCCATTATTGCCCAAAATCTACATTTTCACACGAAAAAGTACACAGAACGGGCCAGAACGGTACCCTAATATATAAAACGGCAGCAGAACTCACCTGAAAACGATGCAAACACACATGAAGAATATTTTGGAAATGGGGAGGACTGAACAATGTTCTGTCATTAACCCATTACTGCCTAAAAAACCTTCTGCAGTAAAAAGGTAGCTAAACTCAAAAAGGGACTTTGTGATGACATCTATATTGTACTAGAACATCCTCATCTCCCTAAATATACTCTAGTCACATAAGGGTAGAATTGTAACACATTGGATTTGATTGAAATGAAGGGAAATGGTATATTTGAAAATATTACTAGAGGGTGACTACACCTTACTCAACACTACATGGAGCAGTAACTGTTTAGTTATGTTCATAGTTGGGTTTTCCTTTATCACTTCCATATCCTTGTTTCAGGAAGTGGTAGCATTTCACATGTTTCTTCTTCCCTTAAATGTTGCAGCTTCATCTTGTCTGTGCTGATCACCTTTAATTTAGATACAGGTTAGATTTATATATTTTTTTTCTGTCTGCAAGCCTTGAGCATAAGAGTGCAACAATGGATTTCTTCATGCTGACCATAACATGTCTTATAGAAAAGCAACTTCGACAAATGTAGGACCACCCGCCCTTTTCACTACTTGTTTGGAAAGAGGTCTCCAAGTGGACAGGGCCCAGCCTTGTATGTGACATAGCAAGGATCATAAAAGGTCTTCAAGGTGGCTCAGCAGCTTATAAACACATTTTATGCAAACAAGGAAGCATGAAGGCCTAAGAAGGGGCCCTTAAAAATCAGACAGATCCTCTCTTCTTAGGAGAAACCTATATGTGCATTATGAAGAAAGCCGTTTCAATGTTTTCTCTGTGTAATGTGTTATGTCTTGCTTTCTCCCCTGTTCCTGTGTTGTGAGCCTCGGTGCTGTGGAATGCTTGTAGAATGCCTGCCTCTGGAATGTTGAGAGAGTGTTTGAGAGCTCTGTGCAGCTTGGAGGCCGGGGCTCGAATGATGGAATTGAGGCTTCAGCAGCCAATCAGAGAGGATGTTGTGATATGGCAAATGGCTGAGGATGTTGGATGATGTGCCATTGAGGGGTACGGACAGCATCACGTACTGTACAACGGTTGATAAAGTGGTTTTGTTTGGTTGAGGTGGGTAGTCGGCAGTCGTTCCGAGGCGAGCGGGGCATGTCCCCTGTGTGAGTTCCTGCTGTATGGTCAACAGTGTGGATGGTGAAGTGTTTTGGGTTGTGATGTTTTTCTAGCATTTCATTGGTGGGACGGTTGAGGGGATTTTATTTATTTTAATTATATTTATTTATTTATATACAGCGCTGAAAGACTGCAGGCATCGTGCTCCAGGTAACATCAACACCAAAAGACATACAGAAAAGTGGCACAGTAGTCAGGAAAGTTGGGTCATGTCAAAGGGAGCATTACTTAAAAAGAAAGGTTTGTAGTTGTCGGAATCTTGTATTGTTTTGTTCTTTTCTCAAGGCCAGGGGGAGAGAATTCCAAATTTTGGCTGAGAGGACTGAGAAGGATTTTCTCAGTCTGTTAGCCCGCTTGACAATTGGGATGGTTTTAGTGGCAAGTTTCTGTGTTCTGAGCAAGTTTTATAGTCACTGAATATTGGACCTGTCATGGGTCACTTGGAGATGGTTGGTTTTTTCGGATTCTTCTTTTGTCTCTGTGTTCCGTTTCCTTACTCTTGTTGGTTTTACGGCAGGCGATGTATTATGTCTTGCTCTCTCCCCTGCCTCTGTGCTGTGACCCTGGATGCTGTGGAATGCTTGTAGAAAGCCTGCCTCCGGAATGTTGGGAGCGTGTTTGTGTTTGTGTGTTCCTTGGGGGGCAGTTGGAAGTGGGCTACCGGATTGAGTGGGTGCCGGTGGATGTCTCCTATGTCTTTCTGTACTTTAAGATCCTTTTGTACTTACCTGCTACCTAATATACTGGAAACTTGTATTTAAGTAAAGAAGATACCTACCCCTGCCTGGCCTTCCTGTGTCATCACTGAAGTACCCACTTAACATAATGCAAAAGAAGTGAAACATTTCACCTCTTATATCAAATACTACTGTAACAGTGGTAACAGAGTAGAGGTAGTCTATGCATGTTGTGCCAAATCCCAAGCTATTTCCTATGAGGCCAGGGAGGTGAGGCTGCTACCCGATAGTCCCCCTGGGGGTGGTACTCAACGGGTGGATTGCATGGGGAGGGAAACCCCTCATAGGACCAGTGACGATCCACTTGGGAGAACGTGGTATTCCCCTCCTTCACTTCTGTCCTCTACTTCCCATCATCCAACTTAGTCTCCACTTTCTTTATCTTCTATTCAGACCATTCTGGACCCCTGTACTTTTGTATATTACAGTGGAGTGAAAGGTATAATTCACAAGAATGGGATGAGGAAGAGGGAGACTCACCCTAGCTTGATGCAAAGGATTACTTAGATAAAGGAGGCAAAATCCCACAGCGGAACCAACACACACGGTACAGTTGTCAAGAAGCAATCCCAATCATAAAAAGGGAAGAAGGACTCAATGGTCTGTGGAATCCGCCCTGGAGGAGCAAGGAACAAGACGCTTGTTCTGTGCCAGAGAACACAAAGGCTGAGAGCTGAGACGCTGAGGTGTGTAGCAAGGAGAGAAGTCCAAGCAAGGCAGACCTGGCCAGTGGCAGGGAGAAAGGAAGCCAAACCGCCAAAAGCAGATCAAGAACGAAGTCATGGGCAGCCGGAGACACAAGTAAGAATCCAGAGCTGTGGAACCACGGGAAAGAGAATGCAAAATATAGCTGCAGCAGACAAACTCTGCTCCGCCACCTGATGAGACCGGAGACCACCCAGATGCTCCACAAAGGTAGGGAAAGGGTGTGGCTGGTGGCGAGGGCATTAAGGGAGCAAGAACAGCTGAAAACCCATGCAGGCATATCCCAAAGAGCACACAGGGATGCAGGTGGTACTATATTTGAGACAAACTTTGTAAATCATTCAAAGATATTCCAAAGAGCACAGGGGGATACCAGTGGCATTACACGTGATACAGATTTGATAAATCATGCAAATACATCCTGGAGAGTACAAAGGGGTGAAAGAACGAGGAGAATGTGGTAAAGCAGGGAAGTCATCCTAAAGATTTCAAAGGGATAAAAGAGAGGATACTCAGACAAATGCCAACCTCAAGAAAATGCCTATTTGTGATAGTATCTGGCAGGAGAGTAGACCAGGTCTGTCCTAGTGGTTTGTATGGTTTTTGGGTTGTTGGGCTCAGCCATATGAGTATTTAAGAGGGGTATGACAGTGGCCATCTAATGAAATGAACGGGATAAAAACAGGGATAGGGAGGTGCATAGGATAGATTAGGATAGTAATGTCAGTCCTTTAACAGTCTGGGGTACGAAGGGGTCTGCGGGAGCACAGGACGGATTGGCAGACCAGAGGATGGGAAGTGTGAAATAAATCTGAGCGAATGGGTGATGAGAATGTGGGATAGTGGAGAAGGGGTTCTGAGGGGTGGGAGGGAAAGAGTCTAGTGAGATCAGGGATTTTTAAGCCTTTTGCAGTGAGAGACGAAAGAATGAAGAGTGGTCGGGGGGAGAAGGGTAAAAACTGATGGTCCGGGTACTTTTTTCGTGATAAAATGTAGATTTTGGGCAGTAATGGGTTAATGACAGCATATTGGTGCACCTTTCTCATTTCAAAATGTTCTTCATGTGTGTTTGCATAATTTTCAGGTGAGTTTCGCTGCCGTTTTATATATTTGGGTAGCGTTCCAGCCCGTTCCGGGTACCTTGTCGTGATAAAATGTAGATTTTGGGCAGTAATGGGTTAATGAAAGCATATTGGTGAACCTTTCTCATTTCAAAATGTTCTTCATGTGTGTTTGCAACATTTTCAGGTGAGTTTCGCTGCCGTTTTATATATTACGGTAGTGTTACGGCACATTCTGGGTACTTTTTCGTGATAAAATGAGGTTTTGGGCAGTAATGGGTTAATGACAGCATATTGGTGCACCTTTCTCATTTCTTTCAAAATGTTCTTCATGTGTGTTTGCAACATTTTCAGGTGCGTTTCACTGCCGTTTCATATATCACGGTAGCGTTCCGGCCCGTTCCGTGTACTTTTTCATGATAAAATGTAGGTTTCGTGCAGTAATAAGTAAATTACAGCATATTGGTGCACCTTTCTCATTTCAAAATGTTCTTCATGTGTGTTTGCATCATTTTCAGGTGAATTCTACTGGCGTTTTCTATATTAGGGTAGCTTTCCGGCCCGTTCCAGGTACTTTTTCGTGATAAAATTTAGATTTTGGGCATTAATGGGTTAATGATAGCATATTGGTGCACCTTTCTCATTTCAAAATGTTCTTCATTTATGTTTGCACCATTTTCAGGTGAGTTTTGCTGATGTTTTATATATTACGGTAGCGTTCCGGCCCATTCCGGCTTTTACACACACCCCATTACGGGAGCAATAGCAGTGAATGATGGTGTCCACGGTGACTTGCACTAAGGACTCTCACACTGAGAAGGGTGTGAGTTGCCTGAAAGGCAAATGGAACGTCTCGGGAAACAACGCGACGTTTGAACTAGCAAAGTCGCGTGGGAAGTTGTTTCTCACTCTGACAGAATTCAGTAGTTAGGAAGCACAGCTAAATATAACACTAGTTGAGGGGAATATAGAATTGAAAGATATAAGGCAAAGAGAGGTGGGAAGGGAGTAAATGTGGAAAGAAGATAGGAAGGTATTTGAGCACTCAGGCACAGCGTCCTGGAGTCCGAACAGCAGTCCCTAACAGCATTGCTGTTTGAAGTAACACTGCGAGCCTTGGGCAGGAAATGCTTTTAACGAGTAAAACCCCAGTGGCCGATTTGGGAACAACTAGACCGGAGTAGGAGGATTAAAGCAATATGCTGATAAGGATTCCAAGTTGGAGAGGCTGAAGGACTGATTACTTGCTTAGTTTCCACCTTTTCCAAATGGAATATCGAGGCATGATACCAAGCTCCAGTTCGAGACTGCTTCACAACCTAGGCAACCCGAGTCAGCCGAACCATCCGCGGGATGCAGCCCGCAGGTTGCTCATGACACATCAACAGCTTTTCATGACATAAAAGAAATGTTCAGTCAGCTGAAAAGTAGTATCCAGTCCCTCGATGGAAAGATGGACACGCTGACATGTGGACCACATGCAAGTCCGCCTGGAAAAGCATGGGGAGAGACTGGATGAAGCGGAAGGGAGAATATCGACAGTTGAGGATGAGGCGCCATCGTCATCTAGGGACCTACAACAAATGAAAAGAACACTAAAAGAGCTCACTGATAAGCAAGATAATATTGAGTCACGATCAAGGAGGAATAACCTGCGTATAATTGATGTGTTGGAATCGGCAGACCGACAGAGCATGGAACCCGTGGTAGAGGAGATCCTGTAGGAAGCGCTGGGGCTGGACGACTTCTCGAATATCTTTGTTGTAGAAAGAGCTCACAGAATACCTAGCTGCAGGAATCCAATTCCAGGAGCCCCACCGAGGTCACTGATCGCACGTATGCTAAACTACAGAGATAGAGACAAAGTCCAGCCTTCACAGAGAACATACATAGACGTGAAAAAGAGGATGCGGGAGAAGGGCATCCGCTATGCCATGATGTTCCCAGCCTAACTCTGAGTGGAACATGAGGGGCGTATACTGTTTTTCACCACCCCAGCAGAAGCCGACGAGTTCATTGAACGCCTACCCCGGAACCCAAGACCCAGGGGAAATAATGACTGAGACTGAGACAGGGTAATTACAACTTCAGGAGCCACGTGCCAACAATTTGCAGATGGAGACATTTTGGGGCCAGCTACAGACCTGATCGCAGCAAGTGCATAGACATGACAGCCCAAGCAGAAGCAAGGTTAAAGTACTGTAAACTGGGAAGTTGGGGACACCAGCCAGGGTGTGTGTGGGGAATGAGTATAACTAACAGGTTGGGGTTGTCGGTGGGGGAGGGTGGGGAATGCGTATAACTGACAGGGTGGGGTTGTTGGGGGGTCGCAGGGGAAGCATTGGTAGAGAGGAAGCATTACAATACACAGACAACAATGGGCTACATGATAAAAGGACCCTGGGACCCCATCCCAGGGTCCACACTGACCCAGAAATCGGTCCTGGAAAAGAGGGCGATAACCTGAATCATGGCGGGGTTGATTAGATCCCTTACTTGGAATGTAAGGGGGCTGAACTGCTCATCGAAATGTCGATGGGTCCTTCTCTACTTACAGCAACACCAGGTGGGGATAGCATTTTTACAAGAGACGCACCTTACACCAGAAAGTGAGTCGAGCTTTGGCAGAACCTGAGGATGCCACTGATACATTTCTTCTTGCTCATCCTATGCGAGATGGAACACAGTCATGCAACGCGAACACCCTCCTGCACCTACACCTTGCAACAGTACAACACCCTTCTTAATTAGGATATTGCCCCTAGAACCTGTATCACACACCTTTCATTCCTAATCCAGGGACTAACATAAGCACATGATGTGTCAACAGAATAACCTCCTGACAACAGCTATTGCACACAACATGAAAAGGGACATACAGCAAGAAAACACTGTATACATGTACATATATCAAATAGCACCCCAAACGTCCTCAGGACACCCCTTGTCTTGCCCTCTGGCAGAAGATATTGCCATAGGATGCACTTTTGACTTGCAAGGTGACCTGAATATGCTTTCCCCCTTAGGAGTTGACAAGAGCAAGCAGCTCACACTTGAGTCCTTATACAAAGAACGTTCAGAACCTAAATCTCCGCTTTCCTCGGCTTGCACAAATTAATTCATGGGATAGTGCTACAGCGTAGCGCATGTGGCAGCAAACAAACACCCAGTGCCTCCGCGCTCCGCGGCATGCACTAATTAGCATTTGTGAGAGGAGTAGCGTTGAGACACTTGTAACATTGGATTGATTTACAGTCTTCCCTAGAGCTCTTTCACCCCTTCCCAGATCACCCGCGTGCACTTAAATGAGGCCTGGGGGGACCCAACGGCACCTCCCCCAGGCAATCCAACTCCTGCGTTGAGCGGTCACACCGCCATCACCATCAGGCTGTCTTGTGTCTCCTTGAGGGATAGAGGGGAAGCCGAGGCTCCACCAACTCCGTCAACCGTGTCATGCACCTTTTCCTCAGCTCCACAATCTGCTCTCCTCCGGTCTGTGCCTGCAACACCAACAATCACCAACAAGCAGCACGGGCCGCAGAGGGGTTTAAATAGCTTGCGAGGGCATGCGCACATCCACCAAAACCCCATGTCCTCATGCAAAATGTAGTCTTCTGGCTTTCTCAGCCCGCAGACAGCCCTGCCGTGCCCCCAACCAGCCCCTTTTCCTCACAGGGGTGGTGATAGGTGACAAAACATTTTCCTTTCTTGTTAACACAGGAGCGACTAGGTCCTGCATTAGGGAAGGAGCATTTACATTGTCAGGCGATGCCATGAACACTCAAGAATTCTCTGCGGTTCGGGAAGTGGTTCCTTTCACAGACAACATTTCACTCTCTATAGGAGATCACAATCTATCACTGCCTTTACTTTACTCTCGGCATACACCTGTAAACATACTGGGATGAGACATTATGAGCACAGTAACATGACCATTTTGTTCACAGACAAGGGAATAGTATGCTCTACACCAGGAATACACAAGCTCAATATAAAACAGATTGTTCAAGCCTATTGTGGACGCACGGTACAGAGGGGGATGCCAGTGGACGCAGAAATGTTCCAGTATGGGACTGACATTGCTATTGCATGGCTTCCAGGCATTGCAGGGAAGGTGTGGCGAGTTGCAAACAAATACTTATTCAGGCCTGAGCTACTATTGGAGGAGGAAGAGGGAAGAGGGAACCATAGTGCCAACTGGATAGCAGTACATGGGATGGATGAGACAGTACGGGTCGGGAGAGCAGTGATCGCAGTGGCAGAAGGATGAAGGTTGACCGCAGTGACAGATGAAGAGCTATTCAGGGAAGAGAGACTAGAAATAGAAATGGTGTTCGAGATGAGTGTGACTTACTAGTTAAGGATACACTACAGGGAAGTACCACAGAGGATGGCAATGGTGCTGGAGGTGCCACGACCATTCTGTGAGGAGGACCTGGCCAAGGTACCCAGCACCTTATGGACTACAAGTCCCTATGTTGTGGGACATATAAAGAGCATGGGGGAGTGAAGATAAACTCCATAGAGTTGCTTACCAGCAGATTGCGAACGTTTGAATCAACATCCAATATTGCACACTCATCAATCAGGCTTCAGAAACATTTCAGAACGGAGACCTCTCTTCTGGAATTAAAATCCAGGCTATTAACACAAATGGACAAGAGCTGCCTCTCTTTGATTATATCCCTCGATCAATCTGCTGCCTTCGATTTAATCAAACACGCCATACTGAATAACAGGCTGAAGTAAGTGGCCAATTTCTCTAACCAGGCTGCTGCTTGGATCGCTTCTTTTCTTGAACACAGACACACTAGTGTTTGTTCGGACATTGCCGAAGCTGATCCAATTCCAGTTCTCTTTGGCGTTCCACAGGGGGCTAGCACCTCACCATGTATATACATCCTTTTTATGGCCCCATTTATTATATATGCTTGAGCAGGAGGGTGTAACTCTCTCAAATTACGCCGATGACACCCAATGTGTGGTGCATCTAACCGGTTCCCATGAACTAGATGAGCTAGAAGTGAACAGAATTTCCATCTTAATTGAAAACTGGACGCTGAATAACTATTTGGCTCTTAACAGAGCTAAGACCGAGCTAATGATTGTGGGTTCTGCACATTCATTGAAGGTTTTAGATCATGCCTATAGCTCCTTCACGTTGGGGGTTGATATCATATGCCCACTTCCAAAAACAAAAATACTGGGTGTTACCCTTGACCAGTCCCTCAATATCAAAGCACATGTGTCCTCGGTCGTGTCTTCATCAGTTTATTATGTTGAACTGTTATCACATCTGAGACCTCTTATATCTCAGAAAAGTGCTGAAACGATAGCAAGAGCTATAATAGGGGCCAAATTAGATTAGATTATTGTTGCAGTCTCTTACTAGGAATCAGCAAGCTGGCTCTACAGAAACTTCAACAGATTCAGAATTGGGCTGTGAGAGTTGTAGTGGGGCTTGCCAGACCCGAACATGTTTTGGAGGCCAGGCGGGGTCTGCACTGGCTTCCAGTGGAGGCTAGAATCAAATTTAGAGCATTGGTTATAACATTCAAGTGTAGAATGCTAATGATGCCTCCATATCTCCAATGCTATATCAAGGACAAAGTAAACACTAGAGCGCTAAGATCTGGAGATCATAATTTTCTGGAGCAACTCAGACCAAAAACCTCAAAAGCAGAGAATGGGGTCTTTTCTTTCAAAGCCCCCATCTTGTGGGATTTACTTCCAGATCACTTGCGCAAACATAAACTCCTGGTCAGCTTTAAGAAAGTACTTAAAACCTTTCTTTTTTCATAATCTGACATTTTGGGGCAGCACCATATTACCAATAAGTATGGTTTTCTCTTTGACCGCCTGAGATAGGACCTGTGTAGGATAGATAGTATAGGAGAACATGTTTGTTTCATATCTGTTTTCTTGTCCTGTTAGCGCCTTCATGCCTAGGGGCCCATAGTGCGCTTTATAAATATAATGTAATGTAATGTAATGTAATGTAATGAAACCAGGAGCAATTTTATCAAGAGTGAATCAGTACCCTCTAACTAAGGAGGCAGATGAGGGCATTTATGAGACAATCACTGAGAGAGGCATTCTTGTACCATCCGAGTCCCCATACAACACTGCAGTGTACCCAGTGAGGAAGGGAAAGGGGGGGTCATGGCATTTCATACATGATTTAAGGCCTCTTAACCACATTGTAGAAGCAGAGTACCCTTTGGTTGCAAATACAGTGACAATTTTGTACAGCATTCCGGCAGAAGCTGCCTGCTTCACGTTCATTGATTTGAAGAATGCATTCTTCTCAGTACCACTACACCCAGACTCCCAAGACTTGACCAGCTTTATGTATAGAAACCAGAAGTGGAAACATACAAGACTTCCTCAGGGGTACTGTGAGTCACCATCTATCTTTAACAGATTGATACAGAAGGACTTCAGCAATATAGAGATGGAGAGCACAGTTTTGCAATATGTAGATGCCATTTTGATTTGCAGTGAGACAGAAGATCAGTGTAGGCAGGACTCAGTACACATGCTGACTCTACTAGCTGACAAGGGATATAAAGTGGCAAAGCCAAGTTACAATACTGTCAGAAGGAGGTGCCATACATTGGACAGAGAATATCCCAAAATGGCCGACAGATCACGCCAGAGAGAGCAGAGATAATACGCAAAACACCTAAGCCCACGACAGTTAGAGAAATGCAACAGTTCTTAGGTTTATGCAACTACTGCAGAGCATGGGTCTTTGACTACAGCACATACACAAGGCCCCTACTGGGTGCTCTGAAGGAGGCACAGAAAGTGAACAAAACACTAACATGGACCACATAAATGACAGAGACACTTGACATGCTGAAAGAAGAAATATGCACAGCACCAGTGCTAGGGATCCCAGACTACAAAAAGGAGTTTTTCCTGTTCTCACACACTTATGTTGTAATGACAAAGGCAGTACTGACACAAAAGACAAGCATGGGACACAAGCCAATGGCCTACTACAGTGGGCAACTCGACCCAGTAACGAGAGGACACTATCAGTGGGAACAAGCTTTGGCAGCTGCCGCATTTGCAGTGGAGAAGTCTGGAGCAATAACCATGGGGTGCACTACCACTCTTTACGTGGATCACAACCTCTTTTCAAAACTGCAGAAGCCAAAGAGCACACTGACAACACAAAGGGCATCAGGGTATGAGGTGATAATATTGAATGCAGCGCTGAAGATAGTGAGATGCAGACTTTTCAAACCAGCAATATTCCTAGCAGATGTCCTACAGGTAGGAGACAATGCACAAGACTGCACAGCAAACATAGAGATGTTCAGTGACACTCACAAGGTAGACGAGGATGCACTTGAGGGGGAGACATGCTCTACATTGACGGGTCTTCAACCATTGACCAGACAGAAGGGGTCAGGCATACAGGAACTACAGTAGAAAGACTGAAGGAAGATGGGACAAATGAAGTTATAGCAAGTGTGCGATTACCATCGTATTACTCAGCACAAGCAGCAAAACTAGTGGCCCTAATGCTAGAACTGGAACACAGCAGAGTGAAGGAGATGACGGTATACTCTGACTCTGCCTATGTAACGGCCACAGTACACTCAGGACTGTCACAATGGCTCAGGAGAAGATTCAGGAGAGCGGTTGGGACTCCAGTACAGCATGCACTTTTATTGGGCAGATTGATCGAAGTAATTACTTACCCAGCACGGATAGCAATAGTGAAGTGCCAAGCACACACTAAAGGGGAAGACACCATCTCAACAGGAAATTAAGCAGCAGAGTTTGAGGCAAAGTGTGCAGCATATTTTGGGGAGCTCTGGGAACTAGAGGGAGCTCCACATGCTCGAGAGTGCCCAAAGCACATGGTATTGAAGGAAGGGTACAGCGTACTGCCAGACGCACAGGTTATGGATTTGCAGGGAACTGCACCCAGGTTAGAGAAGTAGTTGTGGACAAAAAGAGGATGCACAATGTCGCCAACAGATGCCCTATGGTGGCAGAATAACACAGGTAAAGTGGTCATTTCATTAGCATTACTAAACATTGTACTAGCACAATTGCACTATCGAATACACACGGGGAAAGAGGTAATTGCTGCCTGCATTGGAGAAATGTGGTTCTGTCCTAATTTGGCAGAACACATAGCTGAATTTGTTAGTAATTGCTTGATGTGCAAACAATTTACAGCAGGTCATACCTTGAGAGTTGTGAAAGAAGCCTGTCACGCGTTCCACCTGGTGGCACTTATGGAACAGACGGAGAATGTGGCTCCATTGATATGCAAAGCACATTCTTTTCTAAACGTGCTTTCGGGTCTATTTGGTTTTCCAACATAGCCGCCACCGAGCTGCATTTATTCACTATGCACCCAGCGGTCAGCACGTTACAACCCAGCTGCTTTCCTGTCCATTGGGTAAGGCACTAGTTTTCCTTGTTTGCTTGACACCAAGCTTTCTGGCTTTCCTTCTTGCTTGGCTTCACTTTTCCTTTGCCCCTCTTTGTGCCATTCTCACTCGGCTCTGGTTGCTCTCTCTGATTCTCTGTGGCTCTGCTGCTATTCTGTTGGTGCTCTCCCTGCTTTCTCTAATCTGTTCTTGCAAGTGCTCTGCTTATTGGGGCATCTGTCTCTGGCTGTTAGTTCCCGGTGCTTCTCTTTAACCGCAGCACTTCCTTCTTTGTTTTCCTTTCCCTCTTCGCTGCTTTCCGGCTTCCTGCAGCCTGGCCTCCATTGCACTGCAAGGGTTTCTTGTCACCCTTCTTCTCTCAAGTGACTTTCCAATTAGTTCAACGTGGGGAACCCTGCTGTTACCCTATCCGGATTATCTACACAAAGGTTTCCTTCCTTTCTTCAATGCTCCTTCTCTTCCGATCCTGGACTCCTTCACCTGCATCTGGATATTTGGGTGGAATTAAATCACACCAACACAGTCATATCTTCACAACAACAGCGAGGGATTTTTTCTGCCTCAATAGGCCTTTTCACCATTCCGGCTTTCTTTGAGAAGAGGCCGCTACCCCACCACTCCCAGTAGGCAGGCACACTGGCTTCCCTCCGAGGGAGACATTACCTCTACCACAAGAAGAAGAGACTGCAAGGGAGGAGAAGAGTAAATTAGAAGCATACCAGCTCTAGTGGGACAGGTGAGGACGAAGAAGTGGTGTAAGAGGTATGTGAGGAACCCTGCAACATCAAGAACATCTTCAGGAAGTCCTATGCCGTTTGCAAGAACATCATCTCTTGGTGGAACCTAAAAAATGTATTTTCAAGATGTCCTTGGATTCCACCCCCAGACGAATGGACAGACGGAGCGACTCAACACTACATTAGAGCAGTACCTTCGCTGTTTTACCAATTACCAACAGGATAACTGGATGGATCTCCTACCTACTGCAGAATTTTCATACAACAACATGGTACACTCTGCTTCAGGCCTCAGTCCGTTTTTTTGTACCTACGTTCAACATCCTCTCAGCATATTGCCAAGAACACTCACACCTTCTCAGGTACCATCGTTGGATACAGTGTTGTCTGAGATTACGGAGGCTAATAAGGTTGCTCAGTAAAGCCTACAAGCCTGTAAGAAAAGATACCAAGCCCAGTCTTATAGTCATCGCCAAGAGACACCGAATTGGGAAGAGGGATCGAAGGTTTGGCTTTTCACCAAGTTTTTGCCCCGTTGGGTACATCTCTCCAAACTCTCTCCACTGTATCTCAGTCCTTTTTCTATTCAAGCTAAGATTAATCCCGTTGCCCAAACCCCTCAGTCGCATCCACCCAGTGTTCCATGCTTCCCTTCTACGGAACTATGTAGAGGACTCCTTCGATCAACCTCTACCTCGAAAGTCACTTGCCAAAGGTTAATCTACCTGCAGAATATGAGGTGGCTTAGATAAACGATTCATGATATAAGAAGGGTAGGTTAGAATACCTGGTCCAGTGGAAAGGCTACTCCAGTTCTGAAAATTTCTGGGAGCCCTCCTCCTATGTTCATGCCCCCAGACTTGTCCAGAAGTTCCACCGAGTCCATCGAGCTAAGCCGGACAGCCCCAGGTATACTGTCACGCGTTCCCCCCGGTGGCGCTTATGGAACAGATGGAGAATGTGGCTTCATTTATATGCACGGCACATTCTTTTCTTAACGTGCTTACGGGTCTAGTTTTTTTTCCAACATGGCCACCGCTGGGCTGCATTTATTCACTGGCGCGTTGCAACCCAGCTTCTTTCTTGTCTATCGGGTAAGGTGCTAGTTTTCCTTGTTCGCTCGACACCAAGCTTTCTGGCTTTCCTTCTTGCTTGGCTTCGCTTTTCTGTTGCCCCTCTCTGCGCCGTTCTCCCTTGGCTCAGGTTGTTCTCTCTGGTTCTCTGTGGCTCTGACGCTATTCTGTTGGTGCTCTCCCTGCTTTCTGCTTTTTTCCCCTCTGTTCTTGCAAGGGCTCTGCTTACTGGGGCATCCGTCTCCGGCTTTTAGTTCAAGGTGCTTCTCTTTAAGCGCAGCACTTCCTTATTTGTTTTCCTTTCCTTCTTCGCTGCTTTCCGGCTTCCCACAGCCTGGCCTCCATTGCACTGCAAGGGTTTCTTGTCACCCTTCTTCTCCCAAGAGACTTTCCAATCAGTTCAACGTGGGGAACCCTGCTGTTACCTTATCCGTATTCTCTACTCCAAGGTTTCCTTCCTTTCTTCAATGCTCCTTCTTGTCCGATCCTGGACTCCTTCACCTGTATCTGGACATTTGGGTGGAATTAAATCACACCAACACAGACATATCTTCACGAGGACAGCAAGGCTTTTTTTCTGCCTCAATAGGCTTTTTCCCCATTCTGGTTTTCTCGGAGAAGAGGCTGCTAGCCCACCAATCCCAGTAGGCAGTCATAGTGGCTTCCCTCCGAGGGAGACCTTACCTCTACCACAAGAAGAGACCGCAACGGAGGAGAAGAGGAAATGAAAAGCAGACCAGCTCTAGTGGGACAGGTGAGGATGAAGAGGTGTTGTCAGAGGTGAGTGAAGAACCTTGCGCATTCGACAGAGCCATACCTCGATCAGTAGGTCCATTCCAGCATTTACATGTTGACTACGTTGACATGATCCAAGTCTGCCAAGGGTACTGCTACATGATAGTGGTTGTGTGCCCAATTTCCAGGTGGATAGAGGCCGGTCCCTGTTCACATGCTGATGCCCTTAGAGCGGCTAAATTCCTGGTATGGGAAGTATTCCCAAGATGGGGCGTGTGTTAGGTCCTGCGGTCTGACAATTGCCCTCACTTTGCCAATGAGATGTTCCAGCACCTCATAGCATTGCTGGGCATTCAGCACAAGTTTGCCTGTGTGTACCACCCAAAATCAAATGGAGTGTGTGAATGGCTGAACGGCCTCCTGAAGGAGTGCATAGCCAAAACACAGCTGAGCACCAAAAAGAATTGGCTACACTGCTTACCTCTTACCTTGTTTGCATTGCGCAATAAGCCTGGGTCCGAACACCATTTAATGCCCCATGAGGTGGTGATGGGACGGCGCATGTATCTCCCACTGACTCCTTCCACAAGAGCACTGAAAGACTGTGAGAATGGTGCAGATGTGTTAGGACAAGAAATGCATGAGTACATTACTTCCTTGATTGCTAGCGCCTCTTTTATCTCTCGGCAGATACAACAACACCAGGGAGGCCCAGAAGAGGCGAAGAGAAGAATTGCGACAGCGCACCACAAGACTGCGGATTAAAAACCCAGTGAATGTAGGGGATTTTGTATTTTTACAGAACTTCGTGAGTCGATGGAATGCGCCACAATTTACAGGACCCCATATCGTCGAGCAGGTGGCAGACCGTGCTGTCAAACTAGAGGGGAGGTCGGTCTGGAGCCACCTTGCTAACATCAAGCCCTACAAAGCAGCGGCCTCACCTGGCAACGTGATCGAAACGGCCAACGTCCAGCAGCTGTAAGAAATACAAGAAAACTTTAAGCGTACAAGTTCGAGTGGAGGACACCCAATGGTTACTTGCTCACAGCAGCAGAAGTAGAAACCAGACTGCTCGTTGACTTGGATTGAGGATACATTGCCTGTTTGTTCTTCTGTTCTTTACACGCCTTCCACGAGTATGCAATGTATTTATTGATGTTTGTTCATGTTGCCCACAGCCCATCACCCAGATATGTTGTCGAACCAATATGTCCATACTGTGAGAAGACCCAGTAGATTTCGAGCATAATCCCCCAGAGTATACTACCTTGCCTTCATAGAATATTTGGCGCAGACATACCCACAGCTTGAACACAGCAATCTCCCTATCATTGCCACACGGAGAGACCCATCAGTAAGAAAAGTGTGGGAAGAAGTGTTTGGTTTTGCTATAACGGATTATTTGGTCCATGGGGCTTAGTTATTTACAATGCTAAACCAATAGCGCATTTCTTTGCACATTTCAGGCGGGCAATAGTCTTAGTTCGTGTATGAATACTATATTGCAAAGTCACACCTCTTAATACGCGGGACTACATCAGGAGAGTAATACATCCTGATAGAAGGGTAGCATGAGGGATGGTGATACAATTTAGGAGGGCCACACCTCATGTTACAGGGGACTACATCAAGGTTATGGCATCAGTATGCAACACAACTGTAAGATTTAAACACAGCTAAAAGCGAAAATGCAGCAGTCTGGAGGAGCACACAACTTGGGAAAACCTCACCTCATGTTACAGGGGACTACATCAAGTGTATGGCTTCAGTATGCAACAAAACACTAAGATTTACACACAGCAAAAGCAAAAATGCGGCCGTCTGGAAGAGCACTCAGCTTGGGAGAGTCTCACCTGATGCTTAAACAGACATTCAGGGTTGACGAGTGCTCAGACAAAGCACACCAAGTATAACTAAAGATCCCAATGGAATAGGAGGGGGGAAGTAGACAGAGTGCAGTGCAGAGCATAGATGAACAAAGCACGTAAAAATGTGAGTGTTTAAGGCAGGTAGTGCGGTTACTTATGCAAGGTGCAACATCGGTTTATAGCAGAGTCAAAGGGAAAGAGTTCCAGGGAAATGGAGGTGCAGACATTCTGTAAGTGATCAGGGGTTGGTAAGGGAGATGTGCTGAGATACAGATCTTGTTTATATGCACATGGACACGGGTGAGAATGAGGGAAGCAGGTAAGGATACTGATGAGGTGAGGATCTTGCTGTAAATAAGACCCAGATTAGCTCAGTAGTCATTATGCTTCAAAGAATGTACCTTTAGACGCAGATGTGTCGGCGAGGATCCCTCGCATCCCTCTCATGCCCAGACAGGGCCATACAGGGTGTGACGCAGCCCTTAGGTGTGGCCCTTTGGTGGGGGCCGGCAACCGCCTGCTGGCGCTCAGCCAATTGTTGATGCTTGCGGCCAATCCGGTCCCACGATGGAGGCTGGCACGATTAGACATGATGAACAATTATTGGCAGCTAGTTGAAGCTATACAGTACATAACTGATGGGCCTGACAAAGGACAAACAAAGTCTATCACCCTGAAGGAATTGTCATGTCCATGGACGAGAGTGAAAGAAACAGGAGGAGAGCCTGGCTGCAGGGAAAGACTGCAGATACTCGTGTATGTCCAAGTGTACATGGATGATGGACGGAAGGACAGAGTGGTAGGAAGGAGGCACTGACACTAGCACAAACACCAGTGGACAAGGTTCAAGAAGAAAACGACAAGTGCCTGAAGGAATGGGAAGTGAGTGCAAAGTTACTGACATGGGTGGAAAATGAAGCTGGACAAATGCTGATAATACCCCTGAAGACACCAGGACTATGCTATAAGAACAACGGTGAAGTTGAAGTTGGTGAGAATGTTGGGTGCAGAAGCATTGAAAGACACGCAGCTATGAAGGCAGAAACAGCAGAACTGATGGACCGTTACTGGGCATGTGGTTCGAAGGTATACGAGAAGCTGCCCCCTGATTGGGGAGAAGTTTGCTTGTTGGTACACATCAATATGCCTTTGTTGGTTGTGCCACCGAAAAATGTGAAGCTCGATGAATTCCTGAAAATGGACACTAACAAAAGAAAGAAGCAGTCATTGAAGGAGGAACAAACAGACAAGAAAGATAAACCAGCTGAATTCAGCAGAGTAAAAAGAGGTGGAAATCACTTCTCAGAAGCATCAGAAACAGCACTAGATGAAGTGCCAGAAGAACACAGACTGTTCAGTAGAATGCAGATGCTCTTTGCATTATTAACCCGTACCGATGTACACAAATGCAAAATGGTTACAAATTACCCATTGGGAGCTGATGGTGACAATTAACTTCACAGTGAATGGGTTCAACGCAATAAAAGAAGAGCTCAGAGCAGTAAGGTTGGTGGCACTCCAGAATAGATATGTTCTGGATCTGGTCACAGCTAGGGAAGGAGGAGTTTGCGCAAAAATTGGGAGGTCTTGTTGCAAGTTCATACCTACAAATGACGAGGACAACGGTACACTGACAGAAGCAATATTTAAACTATCCAAGATGCACGCCAAAATGGAGGAAGAAGCAAAGGCACCAGAAAGGACCAGAGCTGGATAGCATACTTATGGTCATGGATGCCATCATGGCTGTCAGATGGACTAAAGGTGATAATGGGAGCATTAGTACTGGCAGCAGTGTTAATGTGCGGGATAAAGATCTGCCTCATCAAGTGCAAGAAGATGGCAGAAGAAGACATCGGAATGCAGGTCCTGATGGATGTGAACATAGTAGGAGCAAAGGATGAGATTGTGGCAGAAAGAAACAAGATAAGAGAGAGAATTGCGACACGTGAATTGTTTCCACTTGGAATTATGAAGTTGGACAACCCATTTGATGCTAAGTACTATGAAGGAAAGTGGGTGTGGTGCAACCCTGAAGGAGTGTGCTGTTATATTAACTGGTCGTTCGATGATCATACACATTACTATGGACACCTTGGAGGAATAATGAAGATACGGCAGCCAAGAGCAAAAGGACTGTTGTATAAGGATGTGGTCAACAAGTCGACCAGAGTGGGGACTGAAGAGGTAGTCGGGATATTGTCACCACCCCCCCTCCCACTAAATTCATGACAAGACGAAAGGCCAGAAAACACTGCAATCATGCATTCTATTTTGGACCAATTCCTAACGGACCAATGATCGATAAATACGTTGAGAGGTATCCCCACAGCCAGCCATACAGACCAAGTGTGGTACACATCTAACCATGAGTGAATGAAGAGCCGCAGGCCATGGTCAGAGACACCTATGTGGACAGCCTGGACTAAGCACCAAGAAGCCAGGTTGCTGACGTCTTTAGAGACTCCATGACATAGCAGCGTTAGACATGAAGCACACGTGCCATCTGCACTTTGTGACACAAACACACACTCGAATACATGAAGAACATGAGTGTACAGTTCTATAGTTAGGCGACAGACACATATACATACAGTCATTGCTTTTATTATTTTGTCATTAGCCAAACGCAGTAACGCAGAAACCGCAAGAGGCAAGAAATCCTGAGCAACAGCTTGCAGATGCTTAAATGCAAATAACTCTATAGAACTGCAGGAGCTTCTATAGGACCTGACAGAGCTAAGTGTTACTAACATGTGGAGAATATAGTTACATGGACATGCAGGAGTATCTATGGAACCTGATCAAACCATGTATAGCTAACTCTTACAGAATGTAGTTTAACATGGACAGTGTAGAAACTGCATTATAAGGTTTAGGAAAATTACAGCAGGCCTCAAATTGATGAGCAGGAGACAAGCTGAGCCGATTCAGGCTGCACACGGATCCAGCCATGTGGGACAGGACCTGCAGCCAAGGTCAAGAGATACGGAAGACATTCCAATCCCCAGACGACAAAGGGACTGGCCGCAGAAAAAGGGAATACATCCTCATAATTCAGAGATGCAGAGCTCAATGTCATGGCCTCTAAACATGTGATACAGCTGATGCAGACAATGGACAGTGATCAGTGGTGAGAAAG
Source organism: Ambystoma mexicanum (assembly GCF_040938575.1). Lineage (NCBI taxonomy): Eukaryota > Metazoa > Chordata > Amphibia > Caudata > Ambystomatidae > Ambystoma > Ambystoma mexicanum. Next base: position 1,517,241,278 of record NC_090929.1, on the reverse strand, counting down.
GAGAGCCGATCCCAGGCATACAAACACAAACTGCAACAAATATGCAACAAGTGTTGCTCCGAGCAGGAAAATATTCTCATATGGCAAAGGTGGTGCACACAAGTTACAATACAGACACATAGGCCCTCATTACGACTCTGGCGGTAAGTGAAAAACGATGCCGGTAAAGGATTACCAGCATCGCTTAGCGCTAGGTCTGAGTACGATCCGAGTAAGTGCAATTAGCGTGTGTGTAGTTAATGGTGCCGCTAACAGCACCAAGGGCGCGGGCACGCGACCCCCCATGCCGGAAATAGCGGCATGGCACAAATTGGGGAACATCACGAGTCAAGCGGACATGCTCTTACCGCCATGGTGCAAATACCGCCATCGCGGACCAACCGTAAATGGCCATGTGCAGTGTTCCCAGCTGCCACAGGTGCACACAATCAGCACAGGTGGAGGCAATACAGACTCACCAAGTACAAAAAGAGCACACCCACACCCAGTCACACTACACAATGATTCCAATAGGACTAGCAATGTTGGGGCTGGAGGACCTGATTGCAATGCAAGTGCTACAACAACAACAACAACAACAGGCAGCACAGAGGAGACGCAGGAGGAGAAGGAGGGCAAGGCAGGGCCAGCAAGCCCCACCAGCAAAGCCAATGCCACCACGCAGGCAGCCCCCAATCCCACGCATCAGAGCCAGTCCATTCAACCTCACCGCTGAGCAGAGCCGCACCTTGTACCGTGTGGACCGGGACACCATCACCACCATCGTGGACATGATACATAACAACATCGTCAGCATGATTGAAACACCCACCGCCATCCCCCTCCTACTGAAGGTAGTGTCCTTGCTCCACTTCCTGGCCACAGGCACCTACCAGCACACAGTGGGGCACTTGCATGGCATTTCACAACCATTATTCTCATGTACGCTGATCCAAGTGCTCAATGCCCTCCTCAAGCACACAGATGACCACATTGCCTTACCACGGTCTGCCCAGGAGATCACAAACACCAAAGTGGGTTTCCATGCACTCGCCGGCATACCTGGTTGCATTGGTGCCATCGATTGCACCCATGTGGAATTGGTGGTCCCACATGCCATTGAGGTAGCGTACCGCAACCGTAAGATATTCCACTCAATCAACGTGCAAATGGTATGTGACTCCAACAGGATCATCCACATTGTTGTGCCCGATTCCCCGGATCAACCCATGATGCAATGGTCCTGCGTAACTCCACAATACCACGCTACATGGAGCAACATGCAGGGCCAAGATCCTGGCTACTCGGTGAGTCTCATGTCATGGCCATGGGAATGTGAAGTGGGTAGGTGATTTACATACCAATGCATACTTTACCTGGCTGAAAGGGGGGGGGGGAGAGATGCATACTTTAACTGGCTGAAAGAGGGGGAGAGATGCATACTTTACCTGGCTGAAAGGGGGGGGGAGAGATGCATACTTTACCTGGCTGAAAGGGGGGGTGGAGAGATGCATACTTTACCTGGCTGAAAGGGGGGGGAGATGCATACTTTACCTGGCTGCGAGTACCATAGGCAATGGAGCCAGCTCATACCCTGAAGCATCCCAAACTTTAGATGACACCCGAACACATAATGCCCGATGTAAGCAGCCCTACCATGTGAATGAAAGTGTGTCCCAACCATGACACAACCATCTGCAAGTGCACTGTACTGAATCGGACCGCATCCACCTCAAAGAAATGCACCTACATGCAATGACTTCAGCCAATACACGACACCAAACACCTTCAACTGAAAGGCCAGTCCCCCATAACTGCGCACAAAGGAGGCACATGACGGACATAAACATCAATACACCACTACACAGACACAGAGGCCAAAATAAATTGCATAACAACATTTGTAGTGCTCAGTGAGGTCATCATGAGGCTGACAGCAATGTTGCCATGATGAGAGCATTGATATCACTGGACATCTGCCAGATCACCAAAACAACGGCTATGGACTAACACAGTGGATGGGCACTCACAAGGCACTGGACCCCCCTGCATACACTGGTTGATGGCCTGCAAAACAGTCCATGAGAGGAATACACATATACCGGTCACATAGTGTGACTCCATTCGTGCATGTAAATGTGGTACAAAGTAAGAGAGGAATGCATGCCATGCTGGCACGTCATGATTTGAAGTTTGATGTCATAACTGACACATACATTGTTGCCCACATACAGGTGATGCAGGCTATACCTTGAAGAGGTGGCTCCTTACCCCAGTCCGAACCCACAGAACCAGCATGAGGAGGACTATAATCGTGCACATACACAAACCCATGTGGTGATTGAGCAGACATTTGGCCTCTTGAAGGCACGGTTTCGCTGCCTCAGCAGGTCTGGTGGGGCACTCCTGTACCGACATGAGAAGGTGGCGAAGATCGTCATGGCATGTGTAATGCTACACAATATGTGCATCAGACGAAATGTGCCCCTGCCCCCTGACGCTGAACTGCAACCACCTGACAATGAAGATGAGGAGGGTGCAGATGGGGCAGCACCTCAGGGAGGAGGCGATGCACAGGAGGGACGTGCTATGCGTCAAAATCTCATTAACCAATGCTTCTAGCACACACGGATGGTGTGTGTCACATGGAGATGGCACTTGGGCACTGTGTGTGTCTGGGACATGCACACTGTGGGCTGTTCACCAATAAAGCACACATACGCAATGAGCAATGTCCACACATGTGATTTGTGCACAAGCAAAAGTGTATTGAAAATGTGATTTGAATTAACACACCCACTCCCCCTCCCCCCTCAACTCCCCAACACACCCACTCCCCCCTCCCCCCTCAACTCCCTAACACACCCACTCTCCCCTCCCCCCTCAACTCCCCAACACACCCACTCCCCCCTGCCCCCTCAACTCCCCAACACACCCACTGCCCCCTCCCCCTGTAACGCTCACCTGATTCCCACGGAGGCGCAAGTCTGGCTTCGAGTGCTGATGCTTCTTCAATGGTGAAGCGCAGGACTCTGAAGATGGACAGGAAGGGCCCTCTACTCTGGCTTCTCCGGCTCGCAGGAATATTCCCCTGTGCGTGAAAAGGGAGTATTACCTACTGACTGAGTTATGCTCAAGCCTCCCACTCTCTTCCAACCCTCCACGATACCCTTCCGCGATTCCCCGTGAAGTCTCACCTTAGGGTCAGGAAGGATGAGCTCTCCATCCTGCTTCTGATGCAGGGGCACGTTGAAACCCAGTTACTTCACTGGATTGAGGATTGATGGGAGTTCAGGTAAGCTTGACTATTCAGGTAAGGCTCTGTAAAAGTTTTGTTGCAAGTTCAAAAGTCCAAGCTTAATAATAATGTTCATTGTCTTTTTGCAGCAAGCGCTAATGCTTATGTCTTTTTTCCCCTTAGGGGCCGGGGTTCGGAATGCCGGAGATATGGCGCCGACCCGAAGTGAAACGTGCAGCTTCAGTTCCAGTAAATGGCAGGTTAGTTCTGGATGAGCGCTCGGGAACTGTCTTTGCATACGCTCATTCAATGTCTTTGGCCCTCATTACGACCCTGGCGGAAATCGAAAAACGATGGCGGAAATGCAATACCGCCATCGAATAGCGCTCGGTGCGACTATGACCCGTCACCGCAAAGTACGATGCCATTAGCGACACCGTAGTGAACGCCAACGCTAACTGCACCAAGTACGCGCGCGCGCGCCATGCCAAACCGTAAATACCACCATGGCGCAAGGGTACGCGAATTCCGACCCTAGCGGACATGTACCTAACGCCATCAAGCACGGCGGAAAGTACCATTCCGCCATGGTGAGAAGTACGGCATCGCGAATCAACCGTAAACGGCCCCACTGAGTGCCTGTACACCGCTCCCTGGCCACATAGTACAACTCCCCGTAGGTGCAATGAAGTCACAATGCAACCAGTGAAATGTACTAGTCATCCATGCATGCCAACGAACAAAAGAATCACAAGAGGGGCCAATGGGAGCTGCAGGGCACAGATGGCACGAATACAGAAGCCATTCCAATGGACATGACCACAGTCCCCCACCAAGAAACGCACGCAAACACAGGCACCTGTGACCAGCAATATTCCGAAAATCACATCATTCCACCAGTCCACCTGGCTCACCGGCATCTGTTACACAAAACCTAATCCCCCGCCCCTGAGCATGACATCATTCAAACAGTCATATTGGCAGCCCTCATCCCTGACCTCACTGGGCTTCGTAGGCAAACGCGCCCAGCACAGTACCACGCAACTATACTCCGAAGCTGGAACCCAATGCAGATCTCTTCACAATACATCGCTCCCCAAATAGGAATATGCCACATCACTTGCAAAGAAGAACGCTACACGGCCCATATCAGAATAGAAATTTAATGCACAACAAAATCACCAAGCCCATACAGCCATTAGGCCATGAACTCCAAAACACATTTCACCATTGTGGGCTGCATCCGCAAGAAATGACCAGCTACTACTTGTGTGACGCCCTGTCCCATCATGGTACACAGGGGCTACATTCCCGTACGAAAAGGCAACATGGAAGCGCCTAGAACCGCAGGGCCGTCCCAATAGGGAGGCACTAGTCCAGCTGAAAGGCCGAAATGTTGCTCCGAGCCACTAGTACTGCGTAAGGGCATGTGGCCCATTGGCGATCGTCCCATAAGATCGTAATGCTGCTCCACTGATTAACACGAAGCAGCAGGTGTCGGGAGTAAAAGCCATCTGCAGGAGTGGCATACAGATGGCAGTGGCAAAAGTGGAGGAGATACCTGTCAACCAAAAGAAAAGAAAAAGAACAGAATGGCCATCAGAACAACATTCGAACAACTCACTTCAATGATCACACTAAATCCACAGCCATATGCATGCTAGCCCACTCCAAAGGATCATCACCACCCCAAAACCACTTGCGACTCATAACTATCTATATCGAGGTGTAAACACCATCACAAACGAGTGTACCTGTGCATGCATCTGTGAAAACAGAATCCATCTGATGGGATTGTTAACGTGCATGGACACAAGTGTCTGAAGGCGCGTCGAGACAGGGAGGGCTCAACAAGGCCAGATAGACGATGGTCCCACTATGGCAGCCCTGCATCACATAGCGCAGGGGAGGCGGACAGATTCCAAGAAGCCCTGTACATGGCAAACTCTGTATCAAATCCTCTGCCCATGCATCCATTCATCATTCCCTCATCCCGGTATAAAAACGCCTGAATATTTACTCACATAACATTAGAAATATCCATTGAGTCTGTGCGTTATGCAGCCTGCAAAATCCACAGTGCCCCAGCCCGTTATTCCAGTGTTGTGAAGTAACATGTATTTGGGAACGTCCGGCCTCATCGCCCACGTCGCTATTGCGCATCCCAAACTATTCATATCAATCATTGCATCCTCGCCATGGCCCCTGTCTCAAGGACATTGAACAATAGAACGTTATATTTGCAGTCAGACCTGTGGGCATCTCCTCGCCGCTAGCTGATAACCGAAAGCGCCGCCCTTCGAATTCCTCATTTGCAACATCACGTCGAAAAGGCATCTGTGGCCGCTTGAAATCACAAATTAATCCATCTAGTGCCGCTGTGTGTGAGAATGGCAACTGCCTTCACTCACAAATGGGACGCCCCGCCCGTCGGTGCAACTCGGTACAGTGATGCATGAGGTCCCACCGTTACTCGAGTACTACGTTCCACTGACCCTTCACAAGTCTGTTCGCGACTGCAAAGATTGTATGTGAAACAATGGGACCATAGCCGAATGAACATATCAACCAATGTTACACGGCCATCGGGTACAAATACATGATTGCAATAGCAAGATGCCATTCCTCGAATTGCAGCGTTGTGTGCGGGACGTGCTCGGCCAAAGGGGAGAGCAGCTTGCACAGGTGGAATGAATCACCACAGGTGGAGGCCATACAGCCTGAAAACACATAAATTGCACACCCAGTCTCCTCCCACAACCACACCCACTCCGAAATGCTACCGGCAGGACTCGCGATGTTGGCCCTGGGGGACCTGATAGCACTGCAAGTACTCCAACTCCAAGAAGAAGACGAACACCAACTACAACCGGCCGCACGGAGGAGACGCAGGAGGAGGAGGAGGGCAAGGCAGGGCCAGCAAGGGCCGCCAGCACAGCCACTACCACCACGCAGGCAGCCCGCAATCCCACGCCTCCGAGCACATCCGTTCAACCTCACTGATGAGCAGATCCACACCCTCTACCGTTTGGACCGGGACACCATAGCCGCCATTGTGGACATGACACAGGCTGACCTTGTCAGCATGATAGATAGCCCAACCGCCATCCCACCCCTACTGAAGGTGGTGTCTGTACTCCACTTCCTGGCCACAGGCACCTACCAGCACACAGTCGGACAGTTGCATGGCATTTCTCAGCCACTGTTCTCACGGACACTATTGCAAGTGCTCGATGCCCTCCTGCAGCACGCAGACGACTACATCTCTCTACCACGCTCGGAGCAGGAAATTACCAACACAAAAGTGGGATTGCATGCACTTGGCGGCATACCGGGTTGCATTGGTGCCATCGACTGCACCCATGTGGAATTGGTCGTCCCACATGCCATGGAGGCCCAGTACCGCAACCGAAAACAATTTCATTCTCTGAATGTACAAATGGTGTGTGACTCCAACAGGATCATTACACATTGTTGTGCCCGATTCCCTGGATCAACCCATGATTCTATGGTCTTGAGGAACTCTACAATACCACGCTACATGGAGCGACACGCAGGGAACAGATCCTGGCTACTCGGTGAGTCTCATTTCATGCATGATGATGTGGGGTATGTGATTCGGCAATGACCTGGCAGGAAGGGGGGGGTGTGTGCGTACGTAGCAATGGCATTCCACATTATACGTTTATCGTCCACATACAGGTGATGCTGGATATCCACTGAAGAGATGGCTCCTCACACCAGTCCGGAACCCACGGGACCAGCATGAGGAGGACTACAACCATGCCCACTCACGTACCCGTGTAGTCATTGAACAGGCATTCGGCCTACTGAAGACTCGTTTCCGCTGCCTCAGCAGGTCTGGCGGGGCACTCCTGTACCGCCATGAGAAGGTTGCAAAGATGGTCATGGCATGTGTCATGCTCCACAACATGTGCGTACGTAGAAATGTGCCCAAGCCCCCTGACGCAGAACTGCAAGCACCTGAAGATGGTCATGATGAGGGTGGGGATGTGGCAGCACCTCAAGGAGTCTGCGAGGCACAGGAGGGCCGTGACATTCGTCAGCATCTCATTGATGCATGCTTCTAGCACTCACGCCTGGTGGCTGATACATGGACACGGTACTCGTGGCACTGTGTGTGTCTGGTACATGCACAATATGGACTGTACGCCTATGATGGCCTAGTACACAAAGATCATTGTCCACACATCTCATTGGTTGATCGTGCATTGTTTATGGCATATGTGATATCATGTCAAACACCCTATCGACCCGCCACCCAAGTGAGCCCAACACACCCCCTCCACCCTCCTACCTCCCCCCCGAACACCAGTGTCCAAAGATGCTCATTGTCAGTGGGCAGACGCTATTGCAAACCCCCTCTCCGGGTATCAGGGGCACCCCTGCCTGTGGAGCGCAGGTTCCTCCCAGATCTACGTTGGGGGCTGCCCTGGACGGAACTTGCAACGGATGATGTCTCTGCCTGCTCACGTCCATGCATGTCCCTAAGGGTTTGTGAGAGCTCAGTGAGCACACGGCGCACTGCGGCAAGTTCGGCACATACGTCTTTGGACGTCGCATGCAGTTCCCCCCGCAGGCTCTCGGTGCTTCTCTCCATTTGGACTCTCAGGCTCTCGGTGCTACTCTCCATTTGGACTCTCAGGCACTCGGTGCTACTCTCCATTTGTGCCCTTAGTGTCTCTGTACTTCTCTCCATTTCTGCCCTAAGTGTCTCAGTTGATGTTTCTATGTCTGCCTTAGTGCCCCCACATTCATCGGCATGGTCCTTGAGGAGCGTGGCCAGTTGCTGCTGTTGCACGATTAACTGGTCGAGGGACTGTTGCCTCTGCTGGGCCATGGCCATTTGCGGTGGTGTCACAGAGTGGCTGTTCGCCTCATGTTGCCCTGCCACAGGGCTTGTGGGGGATGGCCAGTCGTCGTCTTGTGGGTGCACCTGCGTGGTATCCTCATGGTGTACAGGATGAAACAGACAGGGGGATTGGGACAGGTCATGGATGGATCTGACTTCGACATCCCCGTCTTCTGTGTCGGAGCATGCTGCCATCAATGGGGTGTCACCTATGGTGCTGCTACCACCAGAGGCAGTGCCTTCTGTGGCATCCATTGGGGGGACCTGTGGTGCTGCTGTTGTGGGCATGCTGGCTGCTGGGGTGCCTGTTGATGTTCCCTCCTCTGTGCTGCCACCTGATTTGTGCTGCTGCCGTGTCTTGATGCGTGCAGCTGAGGTGGAGGGTCTTTGGCCGTTGGTCTTGGCCCTCTTTGCAGGTGTGCTGGTAGGGGTGTCCTGAAGCTCGTCGTTTGGATCGGACCCTGTGGTGGAGTAAAGGAGGGCGAGGGTTATTAATGGGTCTGTGGGAATTGGAATGGCATTGTATCACATGCATTGGGGTGGTACCTGAGGGTGATTTGGGTCGGGGCCTTGGAGGTGCTTTCATTTGTGTGTGGAGTGAGGGTGCAGTTGTTTGGCAGCCTGCAGTTAGGGTGTGCCTGCTGCACGTGTAGTGGGTGTTTTAGGGGTTTTTAATTATTTATGTATTTATTGTGAGTTTTAAAGTGCGCTTGTTTGGCAGCCTGCAGTTAGGGTGTGCCTGCTGCACGTGTAGTGGGTGTTTTAGGGGATTTTAATTATTTATGTATTTATTGTGAGTTTTAAAGTGCGCTTGTTTGGCAGCCTGCAGTTAGGGTGTGCCTGCTGCACGTGTAGTGGGTGTTTTAGGGGATTTTAATTATTTATGTATTTATTGTGAGTTTTAAAGTGCGCTATCAGGCCAATGTGTGTGGACGTTCTCCTGGACATGTGTTTCTGTTGCACTATGTGGACACATGGTACTTCACATGATTGGACATTGTGGATTTAGCTTTGTTTTATTTGGGGCACCTACCTGAATCTTCGGATGTCTGCACTCCTTTCTCCATCCCTCCGACTCCCTCTATGCTCTCCATTCCAATGGTGGAGGCACAGATTTCTTCCCAGGGGGTCAACTTGATGGGTGATTCCGATCCTCCCCCGGTGGCTGTGGCAATGTTGCGGTTGGCAGAAAGTATGCTACGGACGCGTATCCGCAGGTCGTCCCATCGCTTTCTGCATTGCTGTGGGTTGCGGGGTGCGGTCCCCACCGCACTTACCCGCTGTGCCACCAGAGCCCATATGGCCTTCTTGTTCGCAAGTGCCGTCCTGGTCATTTGCGTGGAGAAGACGGCGGCGGCATTCTCCTGGAGGGTCTCTGTTAGCACGGTGAGTTCCTCACGGGAGAAGTGGACCTGCCGCTTGCGGTCGCACGCTTTCTTCGCTACTTTTCCCATTTTTCTTGGTTTCGCTAGGGTGGATGACGGGTTGGGGTGTGTCTCAGGGTAGTGTTTTTAGTGGTTGTGTGGATTTTGTGGTTTTATAGGTGTACGGCGTGTTGTTTCCCGTTCCGGGCCCATGTTTTTACTTCCGTTTCCGTATATTTACGGTCACCGTACTTTCCGGTTGGCGCTCACTGCGGTGTCCGCTAAGATGGGTGGCGGTATTGCACCTAGGGCGCCGTACGGCGGCGGTGTGGGCCGTTTTGGGGTCATTTCCGCCATCGCGGACTTTGCACTTCCGCCATGCCGTGGTGCTCGTGCCCGATGGGTTGGAATGGGCCGCACTTTGCTCCATCGTGCAATGGCGGAAACGCTATTTACGCTGTGGCGGTCCGGTCAGTCACTTTCCACCAGGGTCGTAATGAGGGCCTTTGTCTTTTTTCCCCATAGGGGCCGGGGTCCGGAAAATGCCTGGAAGCGGCAAGACCCGAAATGAAATGGGAATGACCCAACAGGTAAGTCTTATTCCCTTCCTTCTCTCACCTCTTATTCTTGTCTTTTTCTCTAGGCTCTGGGAAGTGGCTGTGTATCCGGATGATCGCTGCTGAAGATGGAGGAACCCAGGAAAGGTGAGTGAAATGCAGCGCTGCAGCGATCGTAACGAAATGCTTTTAAAAATAATGTCTTCCCTTTCAGGATCGTCGGTGATGTCTCCGTGGTGCAGATTTAGCTGGTAAGGTCTCTTGTCTCCCTTTGCAGGTGACCCAGGATGCTGACAGGCTTGGCTGAAGTCCAGATGCAGGAGCTGACACGGTGAGCGTCCAGCTGCGAGGAGCAGAACAACGCGAAGCGTGAGTTGCTGATCGGGTGTGGTTTAAATAGCTTTGGAAGAAGTCCCAAGTGTGTATCCTTCCTCCGATCAGGTATGTATCCTTCCCCGACCACACCCGGGTGGAAAGTAGTCCCACAGGTAAAGTAGTTCCATTCAGGCCTCAAGAGGGCCTGAATGTGGCAGCATGGTCTGCATCAGGTAAGTGCACATTAAAACACTTGAACACATGTCTAGCTTTATGAGCCTGGCGCCTAAGGCACCAGGACAGAGGTCCAACATGAGCCTGGCGCCTAAGGCGCCAGGACTGCGTCCAAAGGGTCCCAGCTTGGGCCCGCTGGCACTCCCCTGGGGGAAATGATGCCTGCCTCTGGGGTTGCTGGGTCGGACCTGGCTCCTTGGAGGTAGGCATCATGACAGTACCCCCCTCAAGGCCCATCCCAAGGTTCTTCCCTCCGGGGGTTTGGGCTTGTTCGGAAATCTCCGGTGAAACCTTTGTACTAATCGAGGTGCGTGGACATGGTTACTAGGCTCCCACAATCTCTCCTGAGGTCCATATCCCTTCCAGTCAACAAGATAGAAGAGTTTCGACTTTACCACCTTGGAGTCTAAAATGTCTTTAACTTCGAATTCTAATTCCCCTTCAATTTGAACTGGATCTGGAGGCTTGGACAATCGGGTTCCTGGTTGTACTGGCTTCAAAAGTGATGCATGAAAAACTGGATGAATACGCATGTTGGACGGTAGATCCAGTTTAAAGGCCACTGGGTTGATTATAGCTTTGATGGGATAAGGTCCTATGAATCTGGGATTGAAGGTTCACGGGCCCTTGAGGGGTAAATGTTTAGTTGCTAGCCATACCTGGTCTCCTACTTGGTAAGGAGGAGTTTTACTTCGGTGCAAATCAGCGTTTTCTTTATACTTTTTCTTGGCTTGCTGTAAATGAGTCGCAGCTTCTTTGAAGGCTCGGGTTATTGTGGAATGCAGATGATTTACTGCGGGCATTTCCAGGGTCAGAGGTGGATCTAGGTCAGAGGTCCGAGGATGGTGACCATACAAAGTATAAAAGGGGGTTTGTCCGGTTCCAGAATGCACTGAATTGTTGTATGCATATTCTGCGATCCAAAGGATGTCTTTCCAATTTAACTCGGATTGGTGTAACATGCACCGAAGATATTGCTCGAGAGTCTGATTGGTTCTCTCGGTTTGTCCGTCGGTCTGGGGGTGGTGGCTGGTGGATAACCGCACATCTATTTGTGCTAGTTGGCAACACTTCTTCCAAAAATGTGAGATAAATTGACTTCCACGATCCGAGGCTAATATGGAAGGGAAACCATGTATGCGAACTATATTCTCCAGGAATTCCTTGGCCAAGGTGGAAGCTGAAGGCAGACCCTTTAAAGGGATAAAGTGGGCCATTTTGGAGAATAGGTCCACAATTACAAGGATTGTGTTGTAACCAGCACAAGGAGGCAGATCTGTTATAAAGTCCATTGACAGGGTGTGCCATGGCGCCGGTGGAATATCCAAGGGTTGAAGTAGGCTGGCTGGCCTTTTCTTTTGAGCCTTGTTTTGGGCGCAAATTCCAAAAGACAGTACAAAAGACTTTATGTCTTTTCTCCAAGAAGGCCACCAGAAGTGGCGTTTGATTTTTTCCTCTGTTTTAGCGATACCACGGTGTCCTTCCATTAAAGATTCATGATGATGGGCAATAACAAGTTCTTGCAATTCTTTACTTGGCAGAAACAACCGCTCCTGGAAGTAGGGTAAGTCATCCTTAACGGTGTAATGAGGACCCTTTTGACTCCATTCCATTAAGGTTGAAGAGTCTAGAAGTTGTTTTACTTGCGTTTGCATATCCTCAATAGTTTGCAATGAAGTTAAGCCTAAGATTCTTTGCTCAGGTATGATGGGCACAGGTTCTAAGCTCGAATTAGGTTCTTCCATGCCAATCCGGGATAAGGCGTCCGCTTTTCCATTCTTGCAGCCAGGGCGATAGGTAATTACAAAATCAAATTCCGCAAAGAATAGAGCCCATCGGAGTTGTCGTGAAGATTGAGCTTTGGCCGTTTTTAAATACTGTAAGTTTCTGTGGTCCGTAATTACGGTGATGATGTGTCTTGCCCCGAGAAGGTAGTGACGCCAAGCCTTGAAAGCAGATTTGATGGCCAGTAACTCTTTATCGGTAATTGCGTAGTTGATTTCAGGAGGAGAAAATTTTCTGGACCAAAAGGCCACTGGGTGTAGTTGGTTAGTTTTTGGGTCTCTTTGCGACAGGACAGCTCCCATGGCCAAACTGGATGCATCAGTTTCCACTATGTACGGGAGATCTGGGTGCGGGTGCTTCAATACAGGTGCAGAGGTGAATTTGGTTTTCAGGTCCTGGAAGGCTTGTTCGGCCTCAAGAGTCCATTCGAAGCGTTTGTTTTTCTTTAGGAGAGCGGTGATGGGTTGGACTGTTCGGGAAAATTCCGGGATGAATCTTCGATAGAAATTGGCAAAGCCGAGCATGCTCTGAACTCCCTTCACCGAGCTTGGAGATGGCCATTTGAGGATGGCGTCCACCTTTCGCGAGTCCATTCGGACTCCTTGAGGTGTCAGGATGAATCCGAGAAACTCATCTTCTGTGGTATGAAAAACACATTTTTCGAGTTTTGCAAATAGTCTGTGCTGGCGCAGTTTCTCAAGAACTGCCCTAACAAGTTTTCTGTGATCAGATTCTGAAGAAGAGTACACCAGGATGTCGTCAATGTAAACAATGACACAGACATCGATAACTTCCCAAAGAACATCATTCATAAAGTACTGAAAGGCGGCAGGTGCATTGCACAAACCGAAGGGCATCACCTGATATTCGAAGAGCCCAAACTTGGTGTGGAATGCAGTCTTCCATTTGTCGCCTTCTTTTATGCGCACCAGGTGATAAGCTCCTCGGAGATCTAACTTGGTGTACACACAAGCGTCTTTCACCTGGTCGATAAGCTCAGGGATCAAGGGCAGAGGATAACGATTCTTAATCGTTATTTGATTTAGGGCGCGATAGTCTATACACGTTCTAAGGTCGCCTTCTTTTTTCGGCACGAAGAACAGAGCTGAAGAGGCAGGAGACTTGGACGGGCGAATAAAACCATTGGCTAGGTACTGATCTAAATACTGACGCAAATGCAGGTTCTCAGGTTCATGTTCTCAGAGCATAAATCCTACTACAAGGTAGTTGAGCATTGGGTACCAGATCGATTTGGCAATCACAAGACCGATGGGGAGGTAACGTGTTAGCCTGTTCTTTCTGAAAAACGTCTTGGAATTCTTGGTATTCTGACGGTAGCTGGATAGGGGTGGAAGTTGCTGAGGCTAGACCCATAGCTGGATTTCTTGGATAACAAGTTGGTTCACAATCAGGAAAACTTATCTTCTTTGCTCGCCAGTCTATTCTGGGATTATGTGTTTCTAACCAAGGAATTCCAAGAATTACTTGAAATTGTGGGGCCTTGATCACATCAAACACGATAGCTTCCCGATGTCCATCCTGACCCACCAGTGTCACTTCAACAGTGGAATGCGTTACAGGCCCTGAGGCTATTTCGGTTCCATCTACTGTAGTAATGACATCTTGGGTTACTTTCGGGCGGAGAGGAAGCTTAATCCTGGAAGCCAATTCACGGTCTATGTAATTTCCAATAGCTCCACTGTCGATGTATGCTTTTATAGCATGCAACTACTGAGGCTGTTTTGGGTCCACGAGCACCATTGTAATGACAAAATGCGAGGTCAAAGAGTTAGTTTTCAAGCTCGGCAAGCGGACCCCTACGCTTGCCGGGCTAGGTCGTTTCCCGAATCAGGTGTCACTAATTTGTTATCAGTAGCTCCAACCACCTTCTTAAGTGGTTTAACTGGACAATTTCGAAGAAAGTGACCGGAAGTCCCGCAATACAGACAAAGTTGCACTTGCCGCCTTCTCTCTCGTTCTTTCTGCGTTAATGGTCCTTTAACACCACCGATTTGCATAGGTTCAGATACGTCGGTACTCTTGGAGTTAGCGTGGGTTTTGATCGGTGCTCGGTTTTCATACTTGAACCGATCTGCTTTTCTATTTTGAAGTCTGTGATCAAGTTGAACCACCAAGTCAATGTAGTCTGCGCAGACCTGGGATGGGTTTACTATCTGAGCAAAAACATCCTTAAGCTCTCCGCGCAGGCCTCGATGAAACAATGTGATCCTTTTGCTTTCTGGCCATCCAGTTTCCACAACCAGTCTTTTAAAGGTGGCTATGTAGGACAGAAGATCCTGATTACCTTGTCGTAAGGATAGCAGTTCGTTATCAAGGACCTGTCCTTGAGAGTGTCGAGCGAACAATCTTTCCATGCTGGCCTGGAAGCCCTGAAAATTCTGGAGAATGGGATCATCCTGATTTACCAATGGAATAGACCAATCGGCAGCACTGCCACTGAGGTAAGATCGTATAAAGGCTACCTTGGTCTGGTCGTTAGGGAAGGCTCCGGGTCTGCATAGAAAGTGTAAACGACATTGGTTCATAAAGACGGCATATGTCTTGGGATCCCCCGCAAAACGTTCAGGTGGGGCCAAAGGCATGTGTCCAGGTAGATTAATTTGTACCGGGTTACTCAAACCTATTGATGTGGAAATGTCTCCGGAATTAGGTAAAGGAGTGTGCCCTGCCTGGGCCTGTAATAACCTTTTGGCTAGGTCATCTGTTCTTTCCTTGGATAAGATCAGTTCCCTAAAGAGAGCGATAGTCTCCTGACGGGCTGAGTGCACCTCTGCCCGTAATTCCCCCAAAAGCTAGGCCAGCTGGTCAGTCTCGGAAGTCTCCATAGCGCCCGGGTGGGACATTGTGGGTAGGCTTTGCGTTCTGTAACGCTCACCTGATTCCCACGGAGGCGCAGGTCTGGCTTCGAGTGCTGATGCTTCTTCAATGGTGAAGCGCAGGACTCTGAAGATGGACAGGAAGGGCCCTCTACTCTGGCTTCTCCGGCTCGCAGGAATGTTCCCCTGTGCGTGGAAAGGGAGTATTACCTACTGACTGAGTTATGCTCAAGCCTCCCACTCTCTTCCAACCCTCTACGATACTCTTCCGCGATTCCCTGTGAAGTCTCACCTTAGGGTCAGGAAGGATGAGCTCTCCATCCTGCTTCTGATGCAGGGGCGCGTTGAAACCCAGTTACTTCACTGGATTGAGGATTGATGGGAGTTCAGGTAAGCTTGACTATTCAGGTAAGGCTCTGTAAAAGTTCTGTTGCAAGTTCAAAAGTCCAAGCTTAATAATAATGTTCATTGTCTTTTTGCAGCAAGCACTAATGCTTATGTCTTTTTTCCCCTTAGGGGCCGGGGTTCGGAATGCCGGAGATATGGCGCCGACCCGAAGTGAAACGTGCAGCTTCAGTTCCAGTAAATGGCAGGTTAGTTCTGGATGAGCGCTCGGGAACTGTCTTTGCATACGCTCATTCAATGTCTTTGTCTTTTTTCCCCATAGGGGCCAGGGTCCGGAAAATGCCTGGAAGCGGCAAGACCCGAAATGAAATGGGAATGACCCAACAGGTAAGTCTTATTCCCTTCCTTCTCTCACCTCTTATTCTTGTCTTTTTCTCTAGGCTATGGGAAGTGGCTGTGTATCCGGATGATCGCTGCTGAAGATGGAGGAACCCAGGAAAGGTGAGTGAAATGCAGCGCTGCAGCGATCGTAACGAAATGCTTTTAAAAATAATGTCTTCCCTTTCAGGATCGTCGGTGATGTCTCCGTGGTGCAGATTTAGCTGGTAAGGTCTCTTGTCTCCCTTTGCAGGTGACCCAGGATGCTGACAGGCGCAGGAGCTGACACGGTGAGCGTCCAGCTGCGAGGAGCAGAACAACGCGAAGCGTGAGTTGCTGATCGGGTGTGGTTTAAATAGCTTTGGAAGAAGTCCCAAGTGTGTATCCTTCCTCCGATCAGGTATGTATCCTTCCCCGACCACACCCGGGTGGAAAATAGTCCCACAGGTAAAGTAGTCCCATTTAGGCCTCAAGAGGGCCTGGATGTGGCAGCATGGTCTGCATCAGGTAAGTGCACATTGAAACACTTGAACACATGTCTAGCTTTATGAGCCTGGCGCCTAAGGCGCCAGGACAGAGGTCCAACATGAGCCTGGCGCCTAAGGCGCCAGGACTGCGTCCAAAGGGCCCCAGCTTGGGCCCGCTGGCACTCCCCTAGGGGAAATGATGCCTGCCTCTGGGGTTGCTGGGTCGGACCTGGCTCCTTGGAGGTAGGCATCATTACACCCCCCTCAACTCACCACAAAAGTGTGTGGATGCCTGTGGTGACGTGCATAATGTGGGATTGTTCCACTGGGCGGCCTCTATTGGCAGCCCCCTCTCCCGGCCCCCGGGGCACCCCTGCCTGAACTCCGCCGGTTCCTGCCCGATCTGCGGACGGGGCTGCTTGGGGTTGAACTGGCAGCGGAGGAGGTACTTGACTGTTCACAAGGACGCATGTCCCTCATTGTTTGAACGAGCTCCAAGGGCACGTGCCGCACCGCGGCGAGTTCTGCACAGATATCCTTGGTGGAGGATTGTATGGCTGCCTTCACAGTATCTGCACATTGGTGCATTTCTGCCCTTGCACCTCCACATTCGGCCACATGCTGAGTCAGGAGTGAGGACAGTTGGTGTTGGCGTGTGATGATTTGGTCCAGCGACTCTTGGTTTTTTTGGGCAATGGATAATGCCAGTGGCGTGTCGATAGTGCTGCTCCCATCCTGCACTTCTTCCACTGGGCATGGAGTGGCTGACTGTGAGTCATCAGGGGATTGCCCCTGTGTGCCATCATCATGCTGGCTGCATGGGGACAGGTAGGGGGAATGAGGGTGGGCAGTGGGGGACATACTACAACATCAGATCAGCATCCTCCACATCACTATCCGAGCTAGCTGCAATGGCAGCAGTCTCCCCAATCGTGCTGCTTCCTGCAGACACAGTCCCTTCAGTAGGCACCAGTTGATGGATGTCTGTTGCTGGTGGTACCGTGGTGCTTGCCTTGGTGATTATCAGTGCCCTGGCCTGTGTTGTGCCCGTAGATTTTGGCTGCTGTGGGGGTTTGTTTTGTCCTGCAGAGGTGGAGGGTTGGTGTGGTGGTACTTCGGGCCTGGCCTTCTTGGCAGGTGTGGTGCCAGTGTCTTCATCGCCAAGGTCTGAATGATAGCCTGTGGTGGAGCAAAGGAGGGAAAGTGTTATTGATGGGTCTGCGGACATTGAGCAGGCATTGTGATGACTGCCATCATTTTGATAACTAGATGGTGCACATTGGAGGCAGTGACATACAGGTTGTCTCCCTTTTGGGTGGAAGAAGCATGGAGGAATGTGGGTGCCTACAGTAAGGCTGTGCATACTGCATGTGTACAGGGTGGAGGTCAAAAATGCCTGTAGGCAGTCTTCTGCTAATGTGTCGCATTAACCCTATTAGGCAATATTGCGCTTCACATGATTCTGGACTTCAGTGAGTTTGGAATGGCTTGATTCAAGGCACCTACCTGCGTCACCTGATGTCGGGGCTCCTCTCTCCATTTCTCCGACCCGCTCGATGCTCTCGATGCCAATGGTTGTGGCACATATCTCCTCCCACGGCTGCAATTTTATCAGTGACTCTGCTCCTCCACCAGTTGCCATGCCCAGGTTTCTGTTAGCAGACAGTATACGCCTTACGCGGAGCGGAGATCGTCCCACCTTTTCCGGCACTGTCTTGCGTTGCGTGGTGTTGTGCCAACTGCACTGACCCGCTGTGCTACTATGGCCCATATGGCCTTCTCCGTGCTATCGCCGGTCTTGTCATCTCTGTTGAAAATACAACATCAGCATTTTCCTGTAGGGTTTCGGCCAACATGTTGAGCTCCTCCCTAGTGAAGTGCACCTGCCGCAGCCGATCGCAACTTTTTTTAACAACTTTCGGCATTCTGACGATGGGTGGATGTAGGTGAAGGTTTGTGGCGAGTCTGGGGGTCAGATGTCCACTGGTTGGTTGCGGAGGATGGCAATGGATTGTGTTTTTAAAGATGGCCGCTGTGCTCTTTCCCGTCCCGTTGCGATGACGCAACTTCCGGATCTGCTTATTTACGTTCACTGCTAATAGCGGTCACCGCTATTTGCGGTGATCGCTAATATCGGTGGGAGGGGTGGCGGTAGTGCACCTTGCACGGCATACGATGCCGGTAGGTGCCGTTTTTGGGACGTTACCGGCATGGCGCTGATTACATTACCGGCATGGTGCAATGCACGTGCCCAAGAGGTCGTAATGTACCGCTTTTAACGGTTTCTGGCCAGCACGGACACGACACGTTAGTTGCGCCATGCCGGTAATGTACATTACTTACCGTCAGGGTCGTAATGAGGGCCATAGTCATTCTCACCACCTTGAAAAGGTACACAGTGAGCTGAGAACTATTTTGGGTCCCAAGCCTGGGGACGTCAGCTCTAGCCAATCACAGTTGAGTACCCTAGGGGTGGGTAGCAATGTGCAAGAACGAATGGTAAGCCCACAACACTGCAACAATGTTATAATTTGTGAATTGGGGATGGAACAGGCCAGCCACCTCACATGGAAGAGCCAGTAGAATAACATATTAATGTACCCATATAGGTTATTATGCTCCTGACGGCCAATCCCATGCCGTGATAGGTTTTTGGAGAGAGGCCCAGGTAATGACGGAGCAGTGACGTGTTTCTTCGACAAAAGTGGCCTGCGTGCTATTTACTGTGTGACATGTTGGAATTTTTCTGATTTCTTGTATCGATCCTTGTTGGTTTTCGCTGTAATAAACCACAGTTTGAACTTGCCGTTGACCGAGTCCTTCATGTATTCAATATCCCTCTGGCATACCTGGGAGTTCTCCCAAACAAGTTGTGAATTATTCACCTGTGATGTACTCGTTGCTTCTTGCATTCCTACTCCTCCTCCACTTGTCAATACAGCCTCTTAGAAGGCAAACTTCGATAACTTCTTCTGAACTAATATGGCTTCCTCAATTTTTCTACTCTCATCCTTCTTTTTGTTCTTCTCTTGTAGTAACCGACAATGATGTACAATAGTCAACTGTATCTCAGCTCATGGCTTCGCTTCCATCCCCACTTGCTTTTTTATCTGTCTCTGTGTTACTCACCACACTGGCAGGGGCGTTGAGAGAAGTACCTCAAGATGGCCGAAGGGAAGGATGACGGACAGCAACCCTTGAAACTCCAACCGTTAGCTCAGGTTCTCCCAGAACTTGGAACTTCTCGACTTGAGGGAGCTCTTTACTATGATACGCCCATTTGCTGGATGATATGGACAGACAGAGGAGTAGATCAAATTAAAGAGCGGGGAACACACGTACCAACAAACCAAAGCTGTAAGGAAGAAACAGACAACAGGTTAACACTGGCGGAAGATGAAAGGCACCCCTATTCTCTGGATCCTCCCCGATGGTACCTTGGATATTGGTTGATGGGACTTGGATGGGTTATGGACCTAAGAAGTGAACTGGAAACTAGTATTAGCTCCGGATATCAGGAGAGGAGAACTGTAACAGAAGGAGGAGAGTAATTAGTCTTACCACGGCAGGGATAGAAAAAGTCCTTGAACAACTACTTAGTTCTGGTAACAACGACAGGAGAAAACAACAAAGAGGTAGGTTAGTACAGGTAAGTAACCCGAGTGGCTCAAGGGTTGCGCTAGATCCTAATTGGTGCATGGGATCTGCAAAGCGTTCTGAGTGCATGTGCTGGTGTTGATCTGATAGCTGTGGGTATCCCTTCGTGGACCAATGAGACTGATGTTGTGCGGTAAACTCTGTTTTGGTATTAGAGCAATGGATGACAGTGAGAGCAAGAATAGCAGGAGTGAGTGAACCCCTGATACGAAAAACACTGTATAAACTCTGACAAAGGAAGTAACAGAATTGCTAGGATAACGTTTCCCCACAATAGCTCGGAAAGGAGAGGCACTGAGTAAGCGGGATAATGGAACAACAATGAGCTCACCAAGTACCTGAAAGAAGTGCTAGAGTTCCGGGTCGCAATCCAGAGTCTGCAACGTTACGGGCTGAAGAAAACAAACGTGAGGCTGTAGGAATCCAGGAGACAGGCGGCAATTCAGCAACTTGAAAGACCAGCAGTAGTAACTAAACGTTAGGCAATGGAAGTCTATGTACCGAGTCCGAGTCAAACAGGGCATAACAACTAATCCAAACGTGAGGCAAAGAGGAATCCTTTGGCAAGCTGCAGTCGTATCGGGAAGAAACGTAGAAGAGTATAGTGAGATTAACGCTGCAAATAGAAGCAGCATTCAGAAAAGGAATGCCGCATTTAAATATTGCTGTAGGGGTTGGGCCCGCGAAGCTGTGTCGCGGGTAAGGACAGCTGACTTGTCATGTGATGCAGCCTACGCGGTTGCACAGAAAAGTTAGACACTGTAGCTCGTCTCCATGACAAACGCCAGCACTGTCAAAGGGGCACGGCCATGCAATGAGATGATGGGAAAGCTTGCCTTTCGGTGCGGGAGGTCCGTTGCCCGCTAGATGTAACACTCGGTACTGGTTCTGGCAATCCCTGACACAAAATATGATAAAATAATGCCACTTACTTTTCCCACGGTTCACGAGTTTCAAACTGCAATTTCTCCTGAATACCCTGAATATAAGCAATAGGGTCTTCATCTTCCTTCCTTTTTTTTCTTTCGTGTCATGATTGCACCCATATCCGACGTGTCAGCATACTGTACCCTGAGAACCCTCCGAATGTCTGCCCTACAATTTTTAAATGGCGCTCCATCATGCACTGTGTTTTGTGCTGTCACACTTGCATACCCCGCTCGCCTCCATATGTCATCAGCTCTTTCCCCAAGAATAGCTGCCAGCAGACCTTTTCATGTCTCCTATGGCCAGCGTGTTTCCTCCCGTAATTTTTTCTAATTCATTTATCCATTTCCCAGCCCCCGAAGTTAAACTAGGGAGCTTACATTTTAGGTCATCCTTATCCATCTGTGGCCATGGAATGTATTGCGGTCTCGCTTCCCTCTTCTCCAACAAGGGGAACTGCGAGAACCCCATCCCGTAGTTGTATCCCACTATTAGTCTATCTATGGCAGAGGTAATCATCCCTATCCGCCTTCTTGCTGATTATGACCTTAACGGTGGAGACTCTCCCTTCTCACTACATAATTGTCCTCGGGGAAGCTCAGGATATGATATGGGATCTGGTGTTCTTTCTTTAGGGTGTTCCATATCTAACCATCTTAGTTCCTAATCCATCTGTTGGCTTCCTCGGGGTGCTCACGCACCCTCTCCCTCTGCTTTATGACCTGAATCTCTATCCTCATCTGACATTTCCAGACCCCAACTAGTGTGACTATCATCTCCCTCATCTCTATCGAGATTTAATCTACTCAAAAAAACAGTGCTCGGCGTTCATAACTAAACATGTTTTCCTCCTCAGTTCGCGGTTGAGGTACCGGGATCAATTACCGCTCCCTCGAGTTCCATACGCGCTATCCCATCTTAGTTGCTGGTATACCTTATTGATCCTTTCTCCGATGCCTTCCGCATCATATCTTTCCCCTTCTAGTGCCACACTAGGTGTTTCTAACACTACTTCCTTTATCGGGAGAACATGTGTCGTTCTGTCCTATCGTATTTCCTCACTTGGTCTCATTCGTTCCTTAAAAATGAGACTAGAATCCAGACCTCGCTGCCTTCTATTCTGTTTTATCTCTTCGTCCACTTCCCTTTGCTTTCTTGCATCCCTTCTAGCCTTTTCTTCCTCCTGCCTTCATTCTTCCCTTCTTACTTCCTGTCTTTCTTCTTCTTCTCTCCTTCTCCATAACCTTCTGTCTTTCACCCTTTGTGCTTCCTCTTCCTCTCTCCTCCTCCCTCTCCTATCTCTTTCTCCTATCACTTTCTTTTGACTGTCGTACTTTCTTTGTTCCTATGCCCGTTTTTTATCTTTCTTATTCCTCCCTATATATCTGTTCCCGTCAGTCTCTGCTTTTTCTTCCTTGCTCATCTTCCCTCAATCTTTTTCCTGTTCCCTGTCCTCCTTTTCTTGCTTGTCCTTGTCTTTTCTTTGCCTCACTTCTTGCTTGTCCTTGTCTTCATGAAGAAGGGGCATATACAGGTAAGTGATTAAATGGGTATTTAATTGGGAAATCAATAAATAATATAATTACAACTTTCTATTATGCTAGTAACAATCTTTATATAGTTAAGGTGGGAGGAGGGAACACACACGTTCGTCGGGTAGCTTCTCCGTCTCTCTCTTCCCCAACTGTCCTCACGCTCCAGTCCTCGTGGCTTCCCCTCTCGAGCCACCTCCAAAATTCCATCTGCTACGCGCGATACTACACATCTCCTCTCTTTAATAATGAACACATCACCAATTAAGACTCTTCATAGTCCAATAAATGTCTAGGTCTGTTGTATGTTCTGCCAACTCGTGATGACCTCCGTGGCACCTCTCTTGAAGCCTCCCGATGCATATCTGTAATCCGTGCCAAGGAAAACCTATCATGCGCAGTAGGAAGGTCAGGCACACCTTCTTACAGAACACTCATACCCCCGGGGACTCCCTGACACATAACACAGCGAGACTTTCCAAGTCACAGTCAGCCCATCACATGGTCATGCTACCTGTGGTGCGAGGGAAGCGTCACCAGCTTCAAGGCTCTGTTAGAGGGCGATATTATTTGTTCCCTCATTTCCAGTGACAACTGCCATGGATATTGTGAGCGGGATGGAGCAGGAGCAGTCGGCGGCAACCACTTCCCGGTTCCGGGCCGAATTCCCGGTCACGTGCCCTGAGCTCCGCTCACGTGATCAGGAGTCGGCAGGGATAAAAGTGGCGCACTTTGAACCACTCGCCGCTTCACAGCTGTTTCACGACACTGTTTGGCGTTTTCGATTCAAGTTGGATACAGACCTCAAGCCTTCGGATTACGGACTGGTTATTCTTGCTCCTTGGATTTGGTGTTTGGTTTCTGCTTGGATTTACGGACCTTTGGACTTTGGCTAATGTTTAACGTATTGTCTGGATTACCCTTCTCTGCTTTGTCAAGTGTTCTACTGTCTTCAGGGTTCCTTGAACTGCTACGGTACCACAGTGTTAAGAATACATCCAAGAATCATCAGGTGGTAGCCAGCGTTGAGTTTTCTGGCGCCTGGCTTTAAGGATTGCTGACGCTTCCCTGCACCACGGCCTCAGAGTTCCTGGCAGTTGTAAAATCACCCTTGGGTAAGCCCTTTTTCAATAACAGTTACATTGTTGACAGTACTGTGCTTGTTTGTGCTAATACCTGAATTCATTCCACAGCTCTGGGGTCCTCGGCGGCGTCTGGTCCTGCGAAACAACAACCACCTGTGGCCTCAAGGCTTGCATAGGGAGTAGTTTTCTCTCTCTCTGTGTGGAACTTGGGGACAGAGGCCCATATATTCTTCACGACGAGTCAAGTCAAGACAGACTGTGAAGCCGCAGGTTGTGTTGAATATGGAGGCCGCAGCCGACGACCCCGTGGCTGCATTGGTACAGGCAATCACAGTGTTGAGGGCGGATATGACAGCCGCCAATACAGCTATACATCAGCGGTTAGATCTCATCCAAAGTGCTCACAATCCCTTACCCGCTGATGCAGAGTTTGGTGATGTGGTGGCTCAACCACCAGTAGCGCCACCTGTCGTTCCCACGGCAGCACCTCAAGTTCCCGTACTGGTGCCCACGCCCTTTCCTTTGGCTGCTCCAGAAAGATTTCATGGGGATCCCAGAAAGTTTCGTACATTCATAAACCAATGCAAATTGCATTTTCTCTGTAGACCTCAGGCCTTTCCCGATTCCACCACAAAGGCGGCATTTACCCTATCCCATCTAGCTGGTACAGCTGCCGCTTGGGCAAACCCGTTACTGGAAAAAAACAGTCCCGTTCTTTATGATTTTGAATTACTAGTCACAGAAATGTCTCAGGTATTTGACACACGCCACAAGGCCCAGTCCCGGGATCTCGAGTTATTGGAATTATCTCAAGGAAAGGGTTCACTCATAGAATACATTGCCTGATTCAATCAATTGGCCGCTGGGACTTCTTGGCCCGAAACAAAGAAGGCAGTGGTGTTTTATAGAGGACTCAGTAATTCCATGAAGGATGCTATGGCCGGCATACCCTCTCTGCCCACACATGTTGAATTAGTTGACCTTGCCATACAGATAGACGCACAGCGTTCTGAACGAAAATCTGAAGCAGGGTTTCCTAATACAATTCAGACCTCCCCTTCCACAGATACAGGTGGTGTCCGCAGTCCGATTTCCCAAATCGAGCGAGAACACCGTAGAACTGACAACGCCTGTTATTATTGTGGCATAAACGGTCATTTTGTAAACACCTGTCCTCGGCGTCCCAAGAAAAAAATGTGGTTTTTCGGACTGCTCGACCCTAGATTCGAGGGCCGGATTGAGCAGTTCATCCACTCCCTCGGAAATGATACCTGCTTTTGGGAGCGTTAGGCCAGTGGTGGTACAGGCTACTTTGAAACCCACATCAGATGTCATTCACACAGTGTCCATTGTTATTGATTCAGGTCCCACAGGCAATTATGTCGATATAATGTTGGCCAAGTCATTGAATCTACCCCTGGTTACCAAACAACACCCAGAACCCGTACATGCAGTTGACAGCACGGCATTGATTTCCGGTCCGATCAGCCAACAAACTGCCCCAATCACCATGAATATACAGAACACCCATCAGGAAGTGATTTCCTTTGATTTAATCTCGATGCCACAGTTTGGGTTGATATTGGGTATCCCGTGGTTGAAACAACATAATCCACTGATTGACTGGAAGTCTGGGCATGTTCATTTTGAGTCGGAAATATGTCAAAATTATTGCCTCACCGCACCCGAAGGCATTGATTCACCCCCACGTGCTTTGGGGGCCATCACACTTCTCACATTGAACGATGACATTCTTTCTTCATCATCAGAGCCACACCTGGTGGGGACGATTGCAACTGGCATTCCTTCAGAATACCAAGATTTTCAGGAGGTTTTCGATAAGGGCTCTTCTGAAATTCTTCCTCCACATCGCCCTTATGATTGTCCCATTGACATATTCCTGATTCCATCATTCCTTCAGGACGCATTTATTCACTGTCTCCCTCAGAGGAACAAGCTCTCAAGGATTACATCCAAAAGGCCCTAAAAATTGGTCACATACGCCCTTCTACCTCTCCGGCGGCCAGCCCTATTTTTTTTGTTCCCAAAAAGGAGGGTGACTTACGTCCCCGTGTGGATTACCGCCGCTTGAATTCCATCACCATAAAAAATCGGTATCCTATCCCTTTGATCACCCCATTGTTGGATAGATTAAGTCACGCCACTATCTTTACGAAACTCGATCTCCGTGGAGCATATCACTTGCTTAGGATTCGCCCCAGAGACGAGTGGAAAACTGCTTTTTGTACTCGGTATGGGCTGTTTGAATATGTGGTTATGCCCTTTGGGCTCTGTAATGCCCCAGCCACATTTCAACGTTTCATGAACGAGGTATTCCATGACTTGCTGGATGTATGTGTAGCGGTATATCTTGATGATATTCTCGTTTTTTCACAAAACTTAAAAGAACATGTGACACGCGTCCGCAAGGTTTTGTCCCGTCTTTGCCAAAATTCACTCTTCGCTAAACCTGAGAAGTGTCAGTTTCATACTGACAGTGTGGAATTCCTGGGATTCCATATTACGCCCGGGAGTCTATCCATGAATCATTCCAAGGTTCGTGCTGTGTTGGATTGGCCGAAGCCCAGTAACCTTAAGGCATTACAATCATTTCTGGGCTTCTCAAATTACTACAGGCGTTTTATTCAGGATTTTTCCTCCATTGTAACACCCCTTACTGCATTAACCAGCCCAAAAGTGCCTTTTGTGTGTCTAGAAGAACACCAGACAGCTTTTGACGCATTAAAGACAGCGTTTACCACTGCCCCCATTTTGAAACATCCCGATCCAGGACTCCCTTTCATAGTGGAAGCAGACGCATCCTCATTTGCCCTTAGCGCAGTGTTATCCCAGCATTGCCCTTATTCAGGTCAGCTACATCGAGTGGCATTTCATTCCCAAAAGTTTTCCCCCACCGAAAGCCATTACACTGTTACGGAAAATTATTGGCCATCAAGGATGCCTTTCAAGTTTGGCGACATCATCTATTAGGGGCAAAACATCCAATCACGGTATTCACAGATCACCGTAATATCCAAGATTTAGCCTCACTCAAGTGTATCAATAGCCGGCAGGTGCGGTGGCATTTATTCTTTGCTGCCTTTGACTTCCAGATCAAACATAGATCGGGCTTGTCCCATGGAAAGGCAGACACATTGTCTCGTTCCCCTGGCGGAGTCTCCCTACCTGTTTTTCCGGAAACCCTATTAGACCAACATGTCATTTGTCTATGTACACCTCCTTTACGACCACTGAAATCGATTCGAACATGGGTTTCACTACATCCTGAACAAGTCTCAGAGTGGGATCTGGTGTTTCATGATGGGTTACCTTTCATCCAGAATAAATTATGGTTACCAACAGCAGAGTCCCGCAACCTTGCTCTGGAATGGTCCCATGACAGTGCCATTAATGGACATCCTGGACAAAAGAGGACGTTGGACCTCCTCAAACGTTGGTGTTGGTGGCCATCCATGAAACACGATGTGGAAGGCTATGTGAACACGTGTGCAATATGTGCCCAGTGTAAACATCGCCGGGGGCATCCAGTGGGCCTTTTACATGCTGTACCTCCTCGATCCTGGCACACAGTTTCGATGGATTTTGTGACGGACTAACCCCGAACCAAGGGCTTCGACACAGTTTGGTTGGTGGTGGATTCTTTTTCTAAGCTTGCTCGATTTATTCCCTGTTCTGGCATACCGTCCGCCCCAGTCCTGGCCAACCTTTTCTTTAAATCTGTCTTCTGTCTTTTTGGGCTACCCACGGTTATCATCTCGGACAGGGGGCCGCAATTCACGTCTCGGTTCTGGCGGGCACTCACAGGTCTCCTGGGCATTGATTCCCGTTTCTCATCCGCCTATCATCCGGAAACGGATGGCCAGACTGAGAGGGTGAACCAGGCCATGGAACAGTATTTACGCTGTCTCATCTTACAGCACCAACAATCATGGTTAAATGTCCTACACCTTGCTGAATTCGCTTACAATAACTCTTTGCACGCTTCTACTGGCTCTTCTCCCTTTTATGTTCTGTATGGTCAGAATCCCCGTATCTTGCCTGTTCCTGATTTCACACTTTCTGTTAATCCTGCTGCGGTTGCATGTGCTCGTGATCTGTCGGCTATTCATGCCCAGACGCTCACTCATCTTCGCGAGGCTCAGGCGTCGGCGAAGTCTGCGGCTGATAGACGGAGGGCTGTGGCACCTTCCTATTCTGTGGGGGACAGGGTTTGGCTTTCTTCACGTCACCTCCGACTGCCAGGGTGTCGCAAATTGCTTCCCCGTTTTGTAGGGCCCTATAGGATTTCTGCAGTGATCAACCCGGTGGCCTATTGCCTCTCTGTTCCCACTTCTTGGCGCATCCATCCCGTGTTTCATACCTCCCTATTGAAACCTTGTCCCGCTCCTACCAGTCTTCGCTCTGCCCCGGGACCCATTTCTGTGGGTAGTTCTCAGGAGTATGAGGTGTCGAACATTCTGGGGTCCCGTGTGGTTAGGGGTGGTCTCCAGTATCTTGTGGACTGGGCGGGTTTTGGCCCGGAGGAACGATGTTGGATTCCTGCGGCAGATGTCCATGCACCGCGGCTGGTTTCTCGCTTTCACCTGGACCATCCCGCATGCCCACGTGGTCGTGGGCCATTGGGGGGGCTCTGTTATGCGCAGTAGGAAGGTCAGGCACACCGCCTTACAGAACACTCATACCCCCGGGGACTCCCTGACACATAACACAGCGACACTTTCCAAGTCACAGTCAGCCCTTCACTGTTAGGAACACCCCTAAAAGTCTTTGGAAACACTGGAAGATTCACCATCATCGGCGCACCCAGTGGAATCCAAGATGGCGCCTCTTGGATCACGTTTCCACTACCTAACAGTACAGGTCTAGTTCTCGCATTCAGTTTCCACGTGACCACTCCTACTTATACACAGGAAATCTATCACGCTCTGCGTTGCTACTCGCTCCCGTGTATGCATTGCTTCCTAAACCCTTGGTTCTGTGCTCTCCAGCACTCCTTTCCCTTGCATTTTCATTTTTCTCTCTTCAGTTCAGCTCTGCCGACCCTGGCATTGCGGCGCCTTTTTCCCCGCTCGGCTTTTGCCGTACTAGCGGCTCGCAGCGCCTTTCCTCAGCTCGGCGTCTACCAAACTTTGGCAGTTCGCTGCTTCCTTTTCCACACGGCTTGCCGTGTTAGCTGCTACTAGCCCTTCTCGGCTTCTTCTTCTCCGCTCCTGCGCCTGCCACTCCTGTGCTCGCAGCTTCTGTTGCGCTTACCTCCCTCTGCTTCGCTCCGCCGTCGGCCTCTCTCACCCGCGGCTCCTCTTCTCCTGCTGTCACTTTGTTTCTTTCTCCTCTCTTACCTCTGGAGTCTCGTCTCTCGAGTGTCAGTT
Source organism: Ambystoma mexicanum (assembly GCF_040938575.1). Classification (NCBI taxonomy): domain Eukaryota; kingdom Metazoa; phylum Chordata; class Amphibia; order Caudata; family Ambystomatidae; genus Ambystoma; species Ambystoma mexicanum. Next base: position 1,517,212,315 of record NC_090929.1, on the reverse strand, counting down.
CGCTTCTCCTGTACTGTTGGGGTTCTCCCCAGCTCCTTACCTTGGATTATTCGTATTCCGCATCCAGTCTTCAATTGAAAACAAGCTCACTATTCTCCTTCTTCATTGATCCTGCGGACTACCATTCTACACAATCGGAACCTGTCTGATTCTGGGTTTTCTTCCCCACGAGGGTTTCCCAGGAGGGTTTCCCAGGAGGGTGGCCCCCTGGGTGCACAGAGTACTACTCACGGTCTCTGGACTCCTGGGGGGACGTCTCTCTCTTCTCTACAAACATCCGGATAAGAACCGAAGATTCGTGAGTACCATTCCTGGCATAAATAGAAGGCGAGGTATTGAAAGAGTTTGTAAGATTCACATGGTCACGCTACCTGTGGTGCGAGGGAAGCGTCACCAGCTTCAAGGCTCTGTCAGAGGGTGATATTATTTGTTCCCTCGTTTCCAGTGGCAACTGCCATGGAGATCGCGAGCGGGCTGGAGCAGGAGCAGTCGGCGGCAACCACTTCCCAGTTCCGGGCCGAATTCCCGGTCATGTGCCCTGAGCTCCGCTCACGTGATCAGGAGTCGGCAGGGATAAAAGTGGCGCACTTTCAACCACTCGCCGCTTCACAGCTGTTTCACGACACTGTTTGGCGTTTTCGATTCACGTTGGTTTCATTTGGATACAGACCTCAAGCCTATGGATTACGGACTGGTTTTTCTTGCTCCTTGGATTTGGTGTTTGGTTTCTGCTCGGATTTACAGACTTTTGGACTTTGGCTAACGTTTAAAGGATTGTCTGGATTACCCTTCTCTGCTTTGTCAAGTGGTCTACGGTCTTCAGGATTCCTAGAACTGCTATGGTACCACAGTGTTAAGAATACATCCAGGAATCATCAGGTGGTAGCCAGCGCTGAGTTTTCTGGTGCCTGGCTTTAAGGATTGCTGATGCTTCCCTGCACCACAGCCTCAGAGTTCCTGGCAGTTGTAAAATCACCCTTGGGTAAGCCCTTTTTCAATAACAGTTACATTGTTGACAGTACTGTGCTTGTTTGTGCTAATACCTGAATTCATTCCACAGCTCTGGGGTCCTCGGCGGCGTCTGGTCCTGCGAAACAACAACCACCTGTGGCCTCAAGGCTCGCAATGGGAGTAGTTTTCTTTCTCTCTGTGTGGAACTTGGGGACAGAGGCCTATATATTCTTCACGACGAGTCAAGTCAAGACAAAACCTCTTAACTTCATCACTCTGTTCAACACCACCAACAGGCTTACATCCACTCGGTACCTCTTCTTTACCTTTTCTTTCCACAACCATCATTTTCCATACTTTACCATCACTAGTCCTTAATGCATGCTTAAACACTTCCACTACTTCCACAGGTTTCGACCAATAACAACCACTCTCTCTTAATACTACTGGAAGTTTGATTCTAACCTAACTTCCCACTTCTGGTAACCTTCTCCTCCTGTATCTCTTATTATCATACTGTTCTTTGTTGGACAACTGTCTCTTCATAATATTTTCTGTCACATCACTCAAATCAACACTCGTACCAGCAACCACACTACACCATCCCGGAAATAACTTAGTATTTGCTTTCCTTCCCCTGCTTAACTCAAATGGGGAGACACCAGTGGTGCAATGCGGTGTGAATCTATGGGCCAAAACTGTTTCTTTCACTTCTACTCTCCAATCTCTCCCATTAGACAAAGCTAACTTAATGGCATCCTTGATTATCCTATTGTACCTTTCAACCACTGTATTGGACTGGGGATGATAAATAGCACACACCCTATGAATAATCGATCTTTCATCAAAATATCTTTTCATTTCTCTCGATTTGAACTGAGATCCATTATCAGACAGTACCTCCTCAGGATACCCTTCATGCTCACACACTTCCTCCATAAACTCAATGACAGTCCGAGTCGTGACCTGAGGTACCATGGTTACTTCTGCCCATCTCGTCAACATATCAATCAATACAATACAATAAGTAGCACATCCATCACTCCAAACAGGACCCAACACATCAATTGCAACAGTCTTCCAAACCCTCTCCGGAATGTCTCTCAACACCATAGGATAACTCGCTCCGACACACCCTTTGTCACTTTTCGTACAAAGGATACAATTTCTTATTGTTCTTTCCATTTGTAGGTTGCATCCGGGCCACCAATACGTGTTTCTTATCCTTTGCTTTGTTTTCATCATTCCCTGATGGCCTTCATGTCCTAGTTAAATGATTTTGTCTCTGAGCCCCTCTGGTGGCACCAGCTTGTCACTTCTCATCAAACATCCACTTTGGATATATAATTCATGTCTGACATTCCAGAACATGAGAGCACCAGCCTCTATCATCTTGTTTTTATTCCAGTTAGTTTCTTCCACATTCTTTATTACTTCTAGAAGAGCACTATCTTTAGTCGTTTCCACATCCCATTCTTGCTTGGAAATTGCTGCATTTGATATTTCACAAATAATTTCTTGTTCATCCATATCCTCATTCAATTCTTTATAACTGGTTAGTCTTGATAAACAGTCCGCTGTGCAGCTCTACACTCCTGGGATATAAACCATGCTGAAATTGAATTCCTGCAGCCTTAATACCCATCTACGAATTCTACTCGAAACTTTATCCAACTCTTTTGTGGCAAACACTTCAACAAGGGGCTTGTGGTCAGTGTGAATTCCGAATTTAATACCCCATATGAAACTCCGGAACTTCTCAGTAGCCCATCTGATGGCAAGAGTCTCTTTCTCTATGGTAGCATACACCTTCTCTGCACCTTTAAGTAAACGTGAATAAAAAGCTATCACTGATTCCTTTCCTCCATGATACTGTACCAGTGTTGCTCCCAGCCCCACATTGCTGGCATCAGTGGTGATTACTGTTCCCCTTCCTCTCAAATAGTTCTGAAGTGTTGGGGCATCCACCAATGCTGTTTTAATGAAGACAAATTCACTGTCACATCCTTCGTCCCACTCAAATTTCTTATTGGCTTTTAGCATAATTCTCAATTAACTGTGTGGTTTGAAAAACCTTTGATGAATTTCGCATAATACTTCGACATACCTAAAAAAAAGTTCTGAGCTGTTCCTGGCTCTCAGGAGTTACCATGGATTTTATTGAGTTTGCCAACTCCTTTTTTGGTGAAATCCCATCTCCAGAGATCACATGTCCTAGGTATTCAATTTCCTTTCTTTTGATTTTTGATTTCTCCTTACTCAATATCATTCCTGCCTCATGTCGTTTTCTGAAAACTCTCTCTAATCTTTTGTTATGCTCTTCCTCATTGTTTGCATACACTAAAATATCATCTTGGAAGAAGATTACACCACTCTCTCCATCCAGAATCCTGTACATGACCTTCTGGAAGACTGAGGCTGCTGATATCAGCCCAAAAGGCATTCGCCGAAACTGGTATAGGCCTTCTGGAGTAATGAATGCTGTTAAATGTTTAGAATCTCTGTGTAATCTCGCCTTATGGTACGCCGCAGTTAAATCTAATGTTGAAAATATTTTGGCTGGACCTATTGTAGCAATTAATTCCTGAATGTTTGTCAATGGATGCCTTTCTGGAATAATACATTTGTTTAATTCTCTCATATCGATGCACAATCTTATCTTTCCAAAGCTTTTCCTGACCACCACCATTGGCGATACCCACTCCGAGGCGTCTCTGCTTTCAATTATTCCTTGATCCTCTAATTTCTTAAGTTCAAGTTTAACTTCCTTGCTGAGGGACAACGGTACATTTCGTAGTTTCTGAGCAACTGGTCTGGTGCCAGATTTAAGTAAAATCCGATGAGTAAGGCCTTTTACACATCCAATTGCATTTTCTTTGAAAATCTCCTCTCGGATTTTCTCCATATTTGGTTTAGTTTCAGTTCCTTCTACCAACAGTACTGAATCACTCGCATTGGGGTCCAAACGAACTTTCAAAAGCTTTTGGTCCATCCAACTCAATAATGAGGATGTCCCATTCTTTTAAACATAAATGCGGCATTCCGCTTGTCTCTCTTGGAACATGAATATGGCACTGAACCAACCAATCAACTCAATTTTGGCTCCTCCATAGGCCCTTGGTTTACCATCCACCTCATTTAAAAATTCTGGTCCACAGCTCTTCCATACCTTTTCTGGAATCAGTGTATATCTGGCTCCCGAATCTACCATCATAACAATGGGATGACCGTTCACTGTGATGATTGTTCTCGGGCTATCAATTTCTTTACCTTCATCTGAAACCATGTAGACACATTCTTCTTCTTCATCATCATAGTCACCAGCAATCCAATTCATGTTAGATGATCCTCTCCTGCCTCTACAGCACCGGGCAAAAATACCCCTGCCTCTGCAGTTCCTGCAGATAATCTTCAAAGCAGGACAAATCACGCTGCTCGCCCAATGTTACTAGGAGTATAATAATGCTGGTAATGCTGCCTGACCTTGTGATGGCTGGCGAGTACTGCTGCGAAGAAGAGGATGATCCAATGATGATTACCAGTCATATAATAATACTGCTTGACCTTATGATGGCCGATGCTGCTTCTGCACACTACTAGTCACTTTCAGAATTGTATGCTCATGCGCAGATATGCGATCTTCTTGTCTTTCCCTTCCTTTTTTTTTTATCACTCGCTGCAGCGCCCCTCCCTGCAGTCAGCCGGAGATCCCTCTCAATGGCCGTATGGGTTAACTTCCTCATCGCCACTGAAGAAGGGGCATATACAGGTAAGTGATTAAATGGGTATTTAATTGGGAAATCAATAAATAATATAATTGCAACTTTCTATTATGCTAGTAACAATCTTTATATAGTTAAGGTGGGAGGAGGGAACACACACGTCTGTCGGGTAGCTTCTCCATCTCTATCTTCCCCAACCGTCGCCTCACGCTCCAGTCCTCGCGGCTTCTTCTCTCGAGCCACCTCCAACATTCCATCTGCTACGCGATGCTACACTTATCTTTGCCTCACTTCCTCAATACTTTTCCCATCTAACTTGAGTACTATTTGTCCTCCCATCCATTCATTCTGTACAAGCTTTACCTCGTCAGCCCTGTCCTTTTCTCCCTTCTATCGCTTAATTTCTCGGTCTATATCTGTCGATATATTCGACCTCTTGCCTCTTTCTTCCTTATCTCGTATAAATTTGCAGGCATCTTCCTTTCTTTTATTCTCTTCTGGACTGTCGTCACTACTGTAAGCGGAGGGTTCGTATGTAGGATTACTATACCCTGTTGCTGCCTTCGATTCTTTTAAAGGGTAAACTCCTATCTCATCTATATCTGCGCTCTTGATTTCGGGTAGATTAAGGGGAGCTGAGGGCTCAATGACCTCCCCCCTATGCTGATTAAGTATCCACTCTTCTTGTGGTGGACCCTCCTTCTCTTCTTGGTACAATTTCCATAATTCTAAAACTGCCGTACAAAAAACACATGCCAGGGAGGGGGTTTCTCGCAGCATGGCTCCTACCTGGGAGCCAAATTCATACTTCACCTCCTTTTCATCCCAATCCAGGTGGGCGTGATGCTAGTACACAAGAATCTAAGATTCTTAGAGAAAAAGGCTCATATAGACCCCAAAGGGAGATATGTAGTGATCCACTGCATACTAGAAGGCACTGAAGTGATCCTTGCTAAGGCATACTGCCCGAACATCGACTCCCCCAAATCCCTTTGCCGGTCTGAAGAGGCTATTATCTACATATGTGGGGTTACCCGTGGTCTTGGGGGGAGACATGAACTTGATACTAAACCGTTCACTAGACAGAACTAATCATACACCCAGACCCCAACCCAGAGCTGCCCGGCGGCTACACGCCATCATACAATCATTGGGCCTCTGCGACCCATGGCGTATTATGCAGCCGCTGATGAGGGACTACACTTTCTATTCATCTGTACATGAAATGGCATCCCGAATAGACTGTTCTTAATCTCTGGTTCACTGATTGGGAAAATCACAGACACAGATATCAGACCTCGCACACTATCAGATCACTCCCCAGTATCTTTGATGCTACAGCGGGGCGACAGACAAAATAGCTACACATGGAGGTTCAAATCAGCCGCATTGGACAACATTGTGTTTCGTGCTGAAATAAAGGCTGACATTGACACCTTCTTGGCTTGCAACGAAGCAGGAGCCACCTCCGACGGAGTAAGGTGGCAGGCCTTCAAGGTGTATATTAGAGGGTTGGCAATATCCAGGGAAGTGGGTGTGCTCAAGTGTATATGAAGGAACCTATAGAAATCTGAAATGACCCTCAAGAAACTAGAAACTGAACACTTACAGTCCCTTAGCCCCCAAACACTACTGCAAATACGGATGGAACTCGAAGCATTTGAGGCACACACGATGAGGGATTTACGCTATTTCACTCGTCCATTAGCTGCCATGAAATATGGAGAAGGAGACAGACCCGGGAAAACGCTGGCAAGATTGGTACAGGTGGAGAGTGGGCGATCCCAAGTAGACTCTATCCCCGATGGGGAGGGTAATGTTAAATGGACAGATGCTGAGGTGGTGGGAGTGTTCTGTGATTTTTACAACAAGCTATATACCGCAGGCCGTCCCGAGGCAACCAGGCCATACACGCACTATTGGAGGGCATTCCACTGTCGCGGCTCAACTCCCAATCCAGGGCGGCGCTCGCCAGCCCCATCACTCTAGAAGCAATAACAAGTGTAATTTCCAACTTGCCCAAAGGGAAAGCTCCTTGCCCAGACGGTCTAACAGCAGAACTTTACTGGGAATATGCGGCAGTGATAGCCCCTATTCTCCTTGACATGTGGGAAGAGTCCCCGAGAGAGCCTCACTGCGGGAGGCCATGATCACAATACTTCTCAAACTGGACAAACCCGGTAATCAATGCGGCCCCTATAGGCCCCTATCACTTATGAACTGGGATACTAAAATATTTGCCAAAGTATTGTCAAACTGCCTACTGCCCCATATGCCGCACCTGGTCCACTCCGACCAAGCCGGGTTAATCCCCGGAAGATCCACTTAGCTGAACATTAGAAGACTATTCAATGTCATGGCTAGAATAGACCCCCGAGCACGAGCTGTGGCAGTAACTATTGCAGAAAGCCTTTGATATGGTTTCATGGGAATTCTTGTGGGCAGCACTGGAAAGGATGGGGATAGGTCCGAACATTATAGGTTACATCAAATTACTATATTTCCACTCACGGATAACACGGATAACACCCACAAATAGCAGGGACCTTTCCTCTTGCGGTGGGCACCAGACCACATCAAATATCTGGGGGTGATGATATCAGAGCACGTGCTACATTACTAAAAGACAATCACGAGGCTGCCGCTGCGGTACTCGAACACAAAACGCAAAAATGGCAATCTCTCCCTCACTCCACTGCAGCTAAACTTTCCCTAATCAAAATGACATTACTACCCAAGTTAGTATATATTTTTCCAATGTCCCAGACTGGGCCGCTAAGCCGTACTTCACTAAACTGCACTCTCTCCTCACTCACTTCTTGTGGCACTCCGGTGCGGTCCGAAAGAAATGGGCTGAATTAACACTCCCGTATGAGAAGGGTGGATCTCAACACCTCATCTGAAACTCTATTGGTTGGCTTCCCAGGCACAATTCTCCTCTTATTGGTATATTATGGAACAACCTCCCCCTCATGCCAAGCTGGAAGCACTGGCCGCTGGACGCATCGACCTTAAAACCTTAGTACGGGAGGTACAGAGACGACTCCCCAATGGACCTGGTCGCCTACACGCTGAGAGCAGGGCACTCCATATTTACCCGTTCTACCGGTGGCTGCCACTATGGAATTTCCCCGAGCTTAAGCCTCTGCAGAATAAGGAAATCCAGGCAAAGTGGGAGGGGTTGGGATGTAGGGCGCTGGCAGACCTGTTCCAGAGCGGGGTATTTATTACACTAGAGACCTGGAAAACTGGACATGAGGGTACACAGAGAGACATTTTTCAATATTTTAGACTCCATTCCGCGGTGGCATCCAGATGGCCCGCTTACCCTAGTGAACCTGCTGAAACACGAAACATCTATAATTGCGTACATAGAAAACTCTGGGGACTGTAAACACATACTATCAAACTTATACAAAATGATACTGGAAAACACAGCCACCCCTCCCCCGCGAGCACGGGCCCGCTGGTCCGAAGAAATGGAAATTGAACTCTCTGAAGCCCAATGGTCACACATGTGTGCTCATACTAAGAGAGTCTCTTTTAACTTCAGGTTTAAATTCATGCAGTTCAAAATATTACACAGACTATATTACACAACAGCTAGGCTTTCAAAAATGCCCCGACAACAGAACAATACTACCCCAGATGCCACACCGCATCAGCAGACCACCTACACATGCTTTGGGGGTGTCCTCGATTGGCTGTTTTCTGGAATGGTACTCTAGATATCATGTTTACAGTGAAAGAGTGGCTGACAGCATTGACATGGGCACAGGAGAATGAGGAACAATATGCTTGAACTCTACCCGCTGCAGCCAGACCCAGAGACAGCTGCGGGGACTTCTGCATTTACCTCGCTTGAGAGGAATTGGGCAAATGAATGTACTACTGCTGTAACTTATAGCTGACTCTTTACGGACTAACGTTGCTGTAAAATACACAAGTTGTGAACTATGTAAGATGCCATTGTTGATGGTATGTATATTCAATATCTGTGAGACGCTATACACTCACTGCTATACTCGTTAACTTGCCAATTTAAATAAAGGTTTTAAAAAAAAATCTAAAACTGCTAGTCTTTTCTTTGATTATTTTCCATGCAGATATGTAGTCATTTGTTTCTTTTTTTTTTCTTTTTTGGATTACTTCTTAAGTTTACTTCAAGTTCTTTAGTTGCATATTACAGGATTAAGACATCAGGAATAAAACATATACAATAGAGACACCGGCACCCATTACCCAGGAAGGGAGGGCCCAACTGATTCAACATAGAACACTCACCACAGCATTCTCCCACTCATACATTCATACATCACCATTCCACAGGCACTCAGGTGACATCATAAATCACATGACAAACCACATCAGACTAACCAAGCACTTCACAACACATCTCCCTCCTTACCAAACACACTCACAAACAAGTACTTCACAACACATCTCCCTCCTTACCGAACACACTCACGAACAAGTACTTCACAAAACATGTAATCACCTAAACAACACACATCACATCCAGTCCAAAGTACCGAGGATATTCTACATGACAGTCCCACAGCTATGCAATTCCATAACTCCGCCTATTGTTCTTCAAGCATCATATTTATAAACACTAAACGCCTTCCGTCTGCCCCTGCCACGGGCAAACTCTAGACTGCCACTCTAGACACCTACAAGCCCAGATCCAAGGCTATACCTTACCTAACAAACCAATAACCTTAAAAAAATGTTGTCCTTCTGCTCGCCCCCGCCACAGGCGAGCCTTCAGGCTGCCACCCTGAAGCACCACTTGTCATCCCAACGCAATACTAGTCATCCAGGATGACAACAAAATCACCATAGCCAGACAGATGATTCAGTAAAACACTACATCCACCTCTAACAGACATCTAACAGCATGCATGCCTCAGGAACACAAATACACAGGTGGACAAAGCCAATTGAACAAAACCTAACCATACCATGGTGTACAGATCCTAAAACAACTTGAAGATGCTAGCCAGTCATCTTCAAGACCACCTACAAAAACATATGGTTGACTCTATCACACTTCTCAATGGCAGTATTATTCAGTCCCATAATCAAACCCTGACCAAAAAAAGACAATAGCCAGGCTTAACAAATAGCACATAAAGATAAACAAATCACCATGCAACTCTTCATCTTGAACAGCATCTTTAACTTAACATAGTATTAACTAGAGGGCGTCCCCTACCAGCAACACACTTCCTCTAACTTAACCAGCTGTCCCTAACGATAAGAGTCGGCTTATCCAAACAGTGCACTAGTGCCATACATGTAATCATTTGTTGTAACACTGCTTTTGACAACAATCCCCCTTGTGGCCATGGCATGAATATTTTATTGGCTGTACCCTTTAACCATTCTGCACTGTACTGTTTGAGCTTTGGCAGCGTTTTACAAAGATGCATGAAAAGAGCGTCCTCCCTAGTGACAAGTCACACTTGACTGTCGATACTTACCAAACCGTTAATAGGCCTTTTATCTCAATCAAGTCACCACCTTAAGTTTAAAAACAACAAAATACGAGCAGGCACCTTCAATCGCTGCTCATTTCTTTTCTGTCTCAACAACATTATCTATCCTGTGATTGGCGCCAATCCTCTATTACACCTATACTTATAAACACTGTTATTTTGTCAAAATTTCACATCCTTTTACTTTTTCAAAAACATCACACAACACATAATACTTAAAATATTAACACCCCACACATTAATAATCCCTGTGATAACCTTCCCTTCACTTATAACCATTTATAGTAAGGGGTATACTTGTCTCGCCTCTACTTATTTACCCTATACATGGTTTAAGACATCACCTTTCACATTCTTGACTGTCCATATACTCTCTCTTAATTAATACTCCCGTTGGAGTTTGAGACGTCTTCTTCTAATTCCCTTGAACTAGGATTATTTAGGTATTCCTTTATGTACACAAGATTTCCTGTTACTCAAAATATCACAACCCCGCCCCTTTATATTGCCATTTCCCTTAGTCTACTTACATTCGTTAATCAACTCGAGGCCTTCAGTATCGACTCGTCCTTCAATCCGACCACTTTGCCTTTTGTCCGCAGAGCACCTGTTGAAACTGAGCAGGGATTTCTTCAAAGAGGGACTTGCCCACATCTCGATTCTTCTTGCAAGTTTGTTTCTATCAGTCGCGCTCCACAGGAAACTCTGCAATCTTCCAGTTAATCGGGGAAGCTGCCTGATCGTCCGAAATTCTGGAGCTAAACTGGTTTGGATCTTGAAACTATCCTCTGATACCACGTGAGCTTATGGCCCTTAGGAACATGCACATGGAATGGATGGGATTACACCAGAGTAATTCTGAGTCCAAATAACAGAACCAACTCGGGAAGATTAGTAAAACCTTTGCCATTTTGATTTTACAACATCTAGCATTTTTAAGAAGACTGCAGCTGTTTTACTACTGAAATTTATTTTTAATATAAATTGAGTATTTAGTGTGTTATTGATGCGAATAAAGTTGTGAACTTGCTAAAAGCATTTTATTAGGCATTTGAATGTTACATGAGTCAGGCTCAGTTTGAAGTGAAGTTGATACTCTGAACTGTATTTCCCACAGCTAATTGTAGTCCTTCAAGCTATTTCTAACCCAACTAACCCAACGGGCGTGACTGAGTGAAGCCAGTCTGTCGCAGTCCGTAGTGTACATGTGGACACTGAACGCTGGTCTGGACAACAGCAAGAAAAGGTGGGCTAGCTGTTTGTCTACTCTTATTTGGTTTTGATTTAACTCACAGCATGTGTTCTTCCTATTCACAAGAAGCTTTACTCGCAGTTAAGGACACTAATCATGGTTCTATCTCCCTTCACACCATGAAGAAAACCAGAGAGGCAAGGATTGTGCGGGCAGTGTTGGCTGATGTCCTATTTACTGCGACATCAGCCAATAAGTGCTTTAAGTTAGCACTTATTAATGCCAGGTCAGCTATAAAAAATGTTGCTCCTATAAATGATTTTATTCAAGCACACGATACTGACATTATGATGATCACAGAAACTTGGTTTACGGATAGATGTCAGTCGCATTTTCATATATTGACACCCACTAACTATCTTATCAAATGGTTCAATAGAGAGGGAAAGAGGGTTGGTGGGGTTGCCATTATTTACAGAGATAGTATTAATTTTCAGAGTACCTGTACCCTGAAATGGGATGATGTATCACAGGTTTGAGCCTGCTCTTTTCAATTCTCACCTAATGAGTCTTTTAAAATTATCCTACGTTATAGACCTCCGGGTCCTGCCACCACGTTCTTAAATGCTTTAGACACTTATCTGGGCGTGGAGCCAAGTAACCAGCCAAACATTGCTATTGTGGGAGATCTCAACATGAGCCAGAAAATGCAGACTGTCTAAATCTCACCAGTCTCCTGGACTCACACAACCTTAGTCTCCTATCGAACCTATCCACTCATGTAAACCAACATTGCTTGGATCCCATACTATCTAGAGGATTTAATTTAAATAACTTTGCTACTGAACAAGTTAGTTGGTCCGATCACTCTATGGTTCAGTTTAATTGGACGGTGGTGCCTAATGAATATAGAAGCAAAATACCACCTACCATAAATTATCGATGCCAAAAACAAATCTGGACCAAATTTCAGATGCCAATCTGATGCTACATATTTCAGAACAGTATGATACTTCAGAAGGCGTAGTAGACTATAGGCGCCTGACGCAACAGCTACAAGAAAATTGCAAAACTACTAGGAGAGGCAACGAATGGTTTAGTGAGACTCTGAGAAAACATCAAAGACACTATCGGAAGGCGGAAAAGAAACAGTGTTTGACCCATAACAGTGAAGACCTTAGGGGGGCGTGGCTTGGCAGCCATGGAATAGGCTGGAAACCCTATGAGGTCCGTGATCCGACAACTTGATCCGACCAAGAAACGCATATTTTTTTGATTAGCGGCGGCCCAAAATGTATGTGCAGGCATGGGAAAGCGCAGAGCATGAGCAGGCTGACTGCAAATTTACAGCAGAGGAACGGTCGTATTGTTACTTTGTACTGAGAGGCCGATCGCGGAAGAGACATCAAAATGGCCGTGGATGAGAACAAAGAGATCCCGAGGGGCGCACCCCTCAGACGGAGGAGCTGTCTCCGTTCGACAACAGCCGAGGAGGATCACTAGGTATACGAAATAATCATCACATTGCCCAGTCCGGGTGGCCGCAGTGAAAGGAAAGCAAGGGGAGAGACGCTGGTGGAGTGCCTGGAGCGGAGCGTGGATGATTGAAGGAACCAGCAGATACTATGGCCCTTTGAGGATAGCAAGAATCCACTCTTGCTGGGACTGAAGACCACGGGTAAAGGGGCTGACCCACGACTTATAGACACAGCACTATGTCTAATAAACCCCCAAGACTGAAGAGTAAGCAACCCACATTAGAGGAATACACTAAGACGCCGCCCGGCCCGGAAGGAGCCAGGAACAAAGACAAAACCCAAGTTGGGAGCAGTGCCACCATGGGCGCGAATCAGGAGGTCCTTGAGGCGATCGCCGATCTGAAGGCGGCTTGGGAGACCAAGCTCAAACTGGCGGTGACAGAACTAAAAACAACACTGGAGCTCCAGGTTGGGGCAGTGCAAGAGGATGTGAATCTGCTACGGCAAGACGTTAGGTCTCTGGCGGAGTGCATGGAGAACCTCGAGAAGGAGATGGGCCCTAACACGGCGGACTGTGCTTCCCACCGGTCGGAGTTTCACACCCTGGTACAACGAGTGGGTAATCTGGAGAGCAGAGCAGAGGAGGCGGAAGGATGAGCCCGGAGAAATAATATCTGTATTGTGGGACTACCAGAAGGAGCAGAAGGCCATAACCCCACGGAATTCGTTGAAACAATGTTGCTACAAGGAATCACTGGAGGAGTGCTGTCTCAGGGGTTCGCGGTGGAAAGGGCACATAGGGCCCTAACGAGGAGACTGCCGCCAGGAGGCCCACCAAGGCCGGTGATCGCCAAGATACTTAACTACAGGGATCGAGGAAGGATCCTGGAACACTTCCGCAAAGGTGGGACAATACAAAGAGGGTCGACAAACATAACAGCTTATCCGGACTATACCCTGACGGTGCAGCGGAGCAGAATGAACGTTGGGGCAGTCAAGAGGAGATTGCGAGAAGCGGGTCATAAGTACATGCTGCTTTACCCGGCTAAACTGAAGGTTTTTCACAAGCACAGAACTTTGTTTTTTGAAACCCCGGAAGAAGCAATGGGATGGCTCGACACGCAGGGATGCCCCCAGGAGTCGGACGTTCGGACAGGAGAAGGAGGTGATGCGGATAAGTAATGAACGAGAGGGGTACCGGGGGGTGTCAGAACTTAAGACTTTGGGACTGGAATATAGTAATTGAAGTAGCTTGTTGAAGGTGTGATCAGGCTGAAAGAAACACATGATCCTCTAATATTGCGATCAAGACTTGGACTAGGAGCCTTGCAGGACCAACCTTTACATCCCCCATTTAGAGTTTAGTTAGGTCGCCGATAGTGCGGTGACGCCCTGCTGGGGTCTTGCCCGGGGTATCAGGGTAGGCCCAAACACGGGGGAGCCTGAGATCCAGGGATGGAGCTGGGCAGCTGTTGGGGTTGGGGTAGGGTGGGGAGGAGGGAGGGAAGGGGTTGTGTGCTGTGGTTTGTTATAGTTGGGGAAGAGTTATGGGGTGAGCCTACACCTCACAGAAAACGAGATGAACCATGGGAGACCTTAAGATAGTCACTTGGAACGTTAGGGGGCTAAATAGTTATCTGAAGCGGAACAAGGTAATGATGTACCTACGCAGACAGAAAGTGGATATAGCCCTATTACAAGAAACTCATTTAACGAAAGACAAACTAGAAGTGGTACGGAAGAAATGGAGAGGGACAGTGGTGGGGGCAACATACTCTGCCTATGCAAGAGGAGTAATCACATGGGTGGCCCCACATGTTCCGTTTCAGTTGCTGAGCTCGCAGGTAGAGGCGGATGGCAGGATGGTGATCATGAGAGGGATGGTGGAAAATAGAGAGATCTGCATCGTAAATACTTATGCCCCGAACCAAGATACAGCTGTGTATTTTAGGACCCTGTATAGTACACTCAGTGGCAGCGTGGGGGGAGCTATATATCCCGAAGGCGGTAATTAGGGCCTGCACGACGGCGCCAATACAGGCATCGCGGACCACCCGTAAATAGCAACCTGCAGTGTAGGCAACTGCCACAGGTGCACACAATCACCACAGGCTGAGTCAATGGAGCCTGTCCCAGTACAAAAGGAGTACACCCACACACCACACCCCTTCCCACACCAAAATTATACCACTAGCTGTTGCAATAATGGGGCTGTAGGACATGCCTGTACTGCTACAACTACAGCAACAACAGCAACAACAACAACAACTACAGCTACAACAACAAGCAGCACAGAGGAGATGCAGGAGGAGAAGGAGGGTGAGACAGGCCCAGCAATTACCACCAGTGCAGCCAGTGGTACCTCATAGGCAGCCACTAATCCCTCGCATCAGACCCAGTCCATTCAATCTAACCCCTGAGCCGATCCACACCCTGTACCGGTTGGACCGGGACACCATCTCCACCATAGTGGACATGATACACAACGACATTGTCAGCCTCATAGAAATACGCACTGCCATCCCCCTGCTACTAAAGGTGGTGTCTGTGCTCCACTTCCTGGCCACAGGCACCTACCAGCACACAGTGGGCCAGCTGCATGGCATATCACAACCACTCTTTTCGCGCATGCTAACCCAAGTGCTGGATGCCCTCCTGAAGCACGCTAGCACCCACATATCCCTACCACAGACTGCCCAGGAGCTTTCCGACACTAAAGTAGGCTTGCATGCACTGGCAGGCATGCCCAATTGCGTCGATGCCCTCGACTGCACCCATGTAGAATTGGTCGCCCTCATGCAACAGAGGCAGTATATCACAATCGCAAGCAATACCACTCCATCAATGTGCAGATGGTATGTGACTCCAGTAAGATCATCACACAATGTTGCGCCTGATATCCCGGATCTACACATGATGCCATGGTGCTGTGTAACTCCACTCTACCCCGCCACATTAAGCGACATGCTGGACGACGTGCCTGGCTGCTTGGTGAGTTGCCTGACTGGCCCATGGCAGTGCATTGGGGTTGTGAGGTGGGGGATGCATACTCCGCCTGGGTGGGAATTGGGGGGGCATACTCCACCTGGGTGGGAATGGGGGGAACATACTCCACCTGGGTGGGAATGAGGGGGGACATACTCCACCTGGATGGGAATGGGCGGTGGGTGGACAATGCATCCAGAGCTAAACGCTTCTGACCTGAACCTCCAAACTCGAACATGACACATCAATGCCACACATTAGATCAATGCCGTACATCAATGACAACATGCAACACGCATAACCAGGCCACCATGGGTATGTCAAGCGATGCATGATTAAACATGACAACAACTGTGCCAATGTCGCTAGTGTGATTAGGCACAGAGTAGCATACACTGCAATTATGGGAGCCAAGACATCCTTCCACATCCACAGTCCATCCGCATCAGCATGCAAATGTACACCCTGCATCATCTGAACAATGCAATCCACACTAACAGACCATATAGCAGTACACAATGCATCCAATCAATACATGTGCATACGTACAGGGACATGTGCATGTCAACACCAAATAGATGTGGCCATGGCCGTAAATCCCAAAGGTGGCAGCTCAGAATGACTCACACAGACCTCTTTGTGTTCCCATGCAGGTGATGGAGGCTATCCCTTGAAGCCGTGGCTACTTACCCCTGTGCGGAACCCGTGTGACAGGCATGAAGAGGAGTACAATCGGGTTCATACCCGTACCCGTGTCGTGATTGAGCAGACCTTTGGCCTGTTGAAGGCACGGTTCCGCTGCCTATGCGGGTCTGGTGGAGCACTCCTTTATGGGCCTCAGAAGGTGGCAAAAATCACCATGGCCTGTGTCATGCTGCACAACATGTGCATCCGGAGAAATGTACCACTGCCACCTGACATTAACATACATGCACCGGGAGCGGATGATGAGGATGATGATGGAGGAGAAGCAGCACCCCTGCCAGTACGTGATGCACAAGATGGCTGTGCTGTACGCCAATCAATGATTGACGAATACTTTTGAACCACAGGGACGTTGATGGATATGTGTCAGTGCTACACTGAGCACTGGGTCCATGTGGACATGCACACAGGGTATGTGGGGAGTTGGGCACTTTGCACTGTCATGAATAAAATGAACACACACACGAAATGAACCATGTCCAGGCATTAAATGATTTTGCACACAACGAGTGTATTAATGAAAACTACAGAAAAGTGCGTCCCCCTCCACCACTCACATGCCCTCTCCCCTGCCCCCCAAACACCCAAACTCCTCATACCTCTCAATGAACTCCCCATACACCCCATTGAACTCCCCATACGCCCCAATGAACTCCCCTTAATCTCCTATACACCACCAACACCACCACCCCCCACACCCATTGTCATCCCACACTATTTGCGGGCTTTCTTTGTGTCCGGGGGCAGCATTTCGGTCTGCCTCGCACTCCGCCTTGTCATCTGCACAGGGCTGGAGGGTGCAGAGGATGCCAGTGTGGAGAATGGGGTGGATGCAGTTTGAATTGGCAAGGCAGGCGCAGGTTGCTGGTGCTGCATGTTTTGCAGGATGCTGGTCAGGACCTGCGTGACGGCCCCCAAACTGTCACGTATCATGACCACACAGGCATTAATGGTGGCAGTGGTCCCAGCAATGGCCTGACCGATCTCTCGCCGTGTCTCCTCTCCGTCAGCCACACATTGGGGAACAAGGTCAATCATGGAGTCCTGCCTTGCCTTCACCCTTGACAGCCGGGCCTCCAAGTCAGTGGGAGCAGCAGAGGTTGAGGGTGCTGCGGCTGGGTGTGCAATTGCAGGGCTGGCCTCGGGGGTGGTACTGAGGTTGGAACTGTGCAGTGCAGGATCCGGCATGGGGCTGGAGTGTGGCCTGAGTGTGGGGTTGGGGGGTCAACGGGGGACTAGGTGTGTGTGGACATTCCACATGGATTGTTCCACCTTGGTCCACATACTCCTCTGCTCCTAGATCAATGTCACTGAGTGGGGCTGTGGCTGCTGCCTCACCCACTGAGCTTGTGGAAGCGGACTGGCTGCCATCAGCCTACCCTTCGGCTGTTGTTGGCAGCTCTGTAGTAGCAGTCACGTCCACTGCTACAGTGTCCTCGTGTGCCTGCATGGCCTGTGTACCTGCCCTGGATTGGCCAGTGTCCGGCGGTCTGGCCCTGGACGTCAAAGGCCTTGTGGATGAGTCCTGGCTCCCACCTTCTCCATCAGTGCCTGTGTGGGAGGAAGAAATGCAGGGCATCAGTGATGCTGTTACATGCAAGAAGCATGAGATGGTGCTGTACGGTATTTCATTTCTCATGCATTGCAATCTTATAGGTGTATGACACAGGGTAGTTTCAAGGGGGGCATATTGGCATTAGCCGTGGCATCTCCATTTGGCACTGATATGTACCAGGTGGTATGCCATTCTATTGGGCTTTGTGTGATGTGTTACATGAAAATGGTCCCTGTGTGTTGTGTGTCTGTTGGTAATGGGATTGGCACACAACATGCATTTCAGTGTGGCAGGGTTTGGGCCGCCATCTGGACATGGATCTGTAAATATGTGTACAATGGGCCATGCATTGCCTTGCCTCGGCTCACGTTCACATCAGTTGTGCTACATCATGGTTTGGACTACTGGGGTTTGCAGGGTCACTCACCTCCTTCTCCAGATGTCGCGGCACCCGTCTCCATTTCCCCGAAGCCCTCTATCGACTCCATCTGGATGGTTGTGCTACAGGTTTCCTCCCAGCACATGAGTTTGACCGGTGAGTGTGCACCCCCTCCTGTGGCCATGGCCTCCCTCCGATTGCTGGCCAGGATGTTCCGGACCCTGAGACAGAGGTCGTCCAATCTTTTTTTGCAGTCTTTGACTGTCCGGGGGGTGGTGCCTACCGCAGACACCTTGCGTGCTACCTCCGCCCATATTTCCTTCTTCCTCAACTGCACCTCCTTTTTGAGGTTGTTGGTAAATACCTCATCGGCATGGGCAGCAAGGGTATCTGCCAACATATTCAATTCCTCATCTGAGAAGCACTTCTTGCGCAGGCGGGGGGTTGTATTTCGGGTTGCCTTGGACATGTTGTACACAATGACCCAGGTCTCTCCTCTGTAACAGTAGTGGTTTGGGAGGATGGCAATGGATTGTGTTTGTAAAGATGGTTGCCGGCGCATTTCCCGTTCTGACGCAATGACGTTACTTCCGGGTCCAGTATTACGAGCCCGGTATTAGCATGTTGTTATTACCGGGTCGTTATTAAGGGGTTGCTCCTTGGCAGAGGCGGTATCTGCGGGTCCCGTAATGGTGCTATCGGGGGGTTGGAGGCCCATTAGCGGCATGGCGGTATTGCCATTACCGGCATGGGGGTTCACGCGTGCTCGTGCACTCGTAATCAGCTGCTATTTGCGGCGTCAAAGGAGCACGGACACGCTACTTCCTCCATGCCGGTAATGACCCCGTTTTTAGCGCAATTCTCATAATGAAGCCCTTGGTGTTTTTCCAACCTACCTATACAGTTTAATAAACACCCTTGAACTGTGATCACACTTGTGTCCGTCTATTCCTGATACCATGTCATCCTTACACTGTGTAGAGAATGCAATGAGTGGATGTAAGAGAAGGTGTGAGTGAGTGACTGGTGGGTGAATGAATGAGAATGTGGTAGTGTGTGTTTGAATGTTGTGGGTTGGTGGGACAGTTGATGTGTGCCTGTGTGGTGAATGCAGTGTGAATGAATGTGAGAGGGGATGTATGGGTGAGTGAAAGGGGATGCATTTGTGCATGTGTAAGGCTCTGGGAGACTGGGGATGACTAGAGCATTTTTGACACATCCTTTATTGACTTTGCATGTTTTCCTGGTATTTTTGGGCAAAGCCAAGTTCACGTGCGTCATTAGCTGGCTGGACTGGCATTTTGGTGCCATTTTTAGCCATTGCTTACTGTGGCATGACATTTATTACTCTGCATCTTTAAAAAAGCAAGCATGATAAGTAGTGTTACCTCGCTAGACTGATGTTTTGGTGTAGTGGCCTCTATATTTGTTACTGCTGCATGACTTTTTATTAACTGAGCATCTATGATGAATAATGCAGGATGAGTATTCTTATGGGTCTAGACTGGATTACATTGGAACCAGTTGGACGGGTTTTCATATTGTGACATGTCACTTTTAATGGCCAAAAACGGCGGGAGTATGTGCTTACATAGGAGTACTGGCATATATTGGCAGAGCCAGTTTTGTGCCCAGTGCAAGTAATGATACTATAAAAAAAACATCTTAAAGCGAACATGAGTATGGTCTTATATGGGAATACTTGCATATGTTGGTGGAGCCAGCATGGAAATGTATGGGTACAGCCAGCATGAAAATGTTTTTATATACTGGCATATATTGCAGGGACCAGCATGATAAGGCATTGGGAAATGCCCTGTGCACTTTTGGTGACCTGCATCTATTGTACTTTTTTTCATGATTTACCCTACACTGTGCAAAACCGATTGTTGGATTTTTACCCAAATTATTGTCCTTTTATCCACATCTTCACAGAAAGTGTGCTGTGTAATGATATGATATGATATGGCATTTATAACACGCCTATACACAAGTGTTTCAAGGCGCGACGAGGAAAGGGAGGGGGAACAGGGGAAGACAGACAACGATTTTACTAGGCCCAGTGTCATTCAGATTGCGCAAGTGCATGGGAGGGGGGAAAGGGAAAAGTGCGAGGGGGAGGGGAGAGGGGAAGTGCAGTACATAGGATAGTAGAATAATAAGATAGTAACCGCCAGAAGGCGCCAAGTGCAGGGTAAGTGTAGATAAGTGCTGGTAGGGGACTGTAGGGCTACAGAAAACAGTCCCCAGGTGCAAGGGTTGCCAGGGAGGCAGTGCAGGTGTGCAGCTGGCGGGGCCTGGGCCCGAGAACAGAAGGGTGGCCAGGTAACCAGTGCAGTATCAGCCAGGAATTCAGCAGGGGAGAGGGGGAGAGAAAGCAGAAGCAAAGAGGAAGGTTTTGAGGTGCTTCCGGAACCAGAGATGGTCCTCCTCAAGTTTAAGGGATGCAGGAAGGCAGTTCCAGAGGTAGGCCCCTGCCAACGACAGAGATCTACCACCAACTCGTTGCTTGGAGAAGCGACTGACCCTGAGGGAGTTGGAGGCGGCTGAGCGAATGGCTCGAGAAGGAAGATATTTAGGAAGACAGAGTTGAAGATATTTCGGCCCCAGGCCCCATAAGGCCTTATGGACAATGAAGAGGGTTTTGAACTTAATCCTTGCAGCCACTGGGAGCCAGTGCAGAGATTTCAGTCCTGGAGAGATACGATCCCTGGGCTTGAGGCCAAGGACAAGTCTTGCAGTCCTGTTTTGGATAAATTGCAGAGGGAGGAGAGTAGAGGCGAGCAGTTTTAGATAGAAGCTATTACAGTAGTCCAGCCTAGAGAGAACTAGGGCTCTGGAGATAGTGAGCTTCTGGGGGAAGGAGAGGAAAGGAAGAATACCTCTGAGGAGGTGCAGCTGGTAGTGTGACTTCTTAGAGAGGTCAGAGATTTGAGGAGAGAAGGAGAGTGTGGAGTCGAAGATGACCCTGAAGTTTTTAGCCTTGCAGGTGGGAGCAGAAAGAGGGACAAGAGAGGCCGGCCAGAGAGCAACAGGGTAAGAGGGAGTGAGTGTGCCGATGCGTAAAATCTCAGTCTTACTGGCATTAAGGCAGAGGTCATTTGCGGCACACCACTCCTGGATAGCTGTCATGCGCCCTTTTTTCGTCAAGCATTGGGACCGATGGAAATTGAGCTGCCATTACTTGTCCCGTTACGTTTGATGCGTTCCTGGGCTGCGGTCTAGTCTTTTTCAACATGGCTGCCCACAGCTTATCTGTGCACAGTTGCCGCCGGCTCGCCGCGTTGCAACTGTGTGTGTTTCTCTCCCTTGCTGTTGTCACGCTCCTGGTTATTTCCCTTCGCTTTGCTGAGCCCTGCCTTTCCTCGGGCCCTTGACTCCCACTCTCTCAGCTCCTTCTTTTTTGCCTTCCCTTTCTGCTCGCTTCTCCTCAGGACCGCCCCGCGGTTCCGTCTGTCATCGCTCGCTTTCTCTCCTCTCCTCTTTCCGAGAGGCTTCAGTGTTTCTCCTCGGCTTCTCGCTCCTCTCTCCTGTCTTTGCTCTCTGTTTCTCCTTCGCCAGAGATCCCCCTCTTCCACAAGGACTCTCTCCTCTACTTCTGGGCCCCGACGGACACTTTCTTACATGCTCGGAGTTCCGTGTCTAGTTTTTGGATCATCAACGCCCTTTCCGAGTTCATCTCTGCTGCAGGAGGTTTCGTTTTTTTTGCCTAATTGGCTTTTTTCCCTTTTTTGGCTGTCACGGTCCCAGGGCCCCTGGTTTCCGGAAATCCTCTGCAACCAGTGTGGCGTTGTTCCGTGGCAGACCGTATCTTCTAAAAAAGCCAAAGAAAGAAGAAAGAAGTCTTCCAAAGATATCTCTTCAGGTGAGGAGGAGGGGGAGGTAACAGAACTAGAAAGTGATCTGGACATTACTGACAAACCCTCAATTTGTGACAGTTTGCAACGCCCAACACCAGCCAAGATGGCTACACCTGAACAACTTCAAGAATTAGTTACTGCAGTTCAATCCCTGAACGTGGAAGTCAGGAATCTCAATCAGGAAGTACAGAACCTTAAGGTTGAGAACAATGTACTCCGACAATTGGTGTCTACCAGGGAGACACCTTCTGATCTCCCTTCACTCCCTCTGTCTATGGGCAGATTTGATGGGACACCCAAATCACTCAAATAATTTATTGAAGCTTGTAATGTGTACTTTGCCTTCCGACCTACTGCATATTCGACAGGTCTGAGCAAGGTAGGGTTTGTGGTTTCCAACATGACCGGAAACGCGTTGGCCTGGGCCAACCCACTGGTTACTGGAAATGATCCGGTATTGCAAGATTGGGAAGCCTTTCTTACTAAACTAAGGCAGACCTTTGAAAGACCAGAAATAACCTACATGGCATGTGAGGAGCTTTTGGAGGTACACCAAGGTCAGCTGGGCTTTTGTCCTACATCACCAAGTTTAAAAGACTAGCTCCCGAATCCACTTGGTCAGAGCAAGCACAATTTGCCATATTTCGCAGAGGTCTCAAGGAGGAACTGAAGGATGAACTGGCAAGAGTTCAGCGGCCTGCCTCTTTCTCAGAGCTTGTGTCAGTAGTTCTTCAGATGGAGCACCAAATTAATGAACGCAGGCAAGAGAGGAAGAAGGCAAGGGAACAACAAGTTATCCTGCCCCCATCCCTCCTCACTCACCTTCACCGACTACCATGAGCAAGGAGGAGCCAATGCAAATTGGAACCATGAGAGCCCCACTAACTCCGGAAGAGCGGAAGAGACGTAGAGACTTGGGTCTCTGCATGTATTGTGGATCCTCTTCACATCTGCTTTGGAATTGTCCTGAAGTCCCTCCAAGGCAGACGGGAAACGGGGCGCCTCGCACCTAGGGGGGACAATGGTTCAAGGATTTACTGAAAGTCCCTATGTTTCGTTATCCATCACACCTTCTACACAGTCAGAGGATACTCGTTTGATGGTGGTTACTCTACACTTGTGTTGGAGGGATAAGTCAGTGGAAACCCTCACTCTTATAGATTGCGGAGCAGCAGGCAATTTTGTTGACACCTTGTGGGCAGAAAGGATGGGGATCCGACACATTCTTAACCAGGAAGATCTCAAGGTAGAGGGAGTTGATGGGACTCCTCTTTCTTCAGGTCCCATTACCCATTCCACGGAACCAATCAGCCTTACCATCCAACAGCATAAGGAGGAAATCTCTTTCAAGATTATTCGGGCCGCTCATTTCCACATCATTCTGGGCATCGCTTGGCTTCGCCTACACAATCCCACGATAGACTGGTCTAAGAACTCCCTCAGTTTTCTGTCTCCCCATTGCCAACATTCCTGCTTACAATCTGCCAGTTACCTTCCAGCGATTCTACAGGCGGTAGAAGCTCAACCATGAACTATACACTTGATTCCCCCTCAGTTTCAGGTATATTGTCAAGTCTTCATGGAAAAGGCTGACCACGATCTTCCACCACACCGTCCTGAAGACTGTGCTATCGATTTAGTATCTGATGCCTTAGTTCCTTTTGGCAGAATGTTTTCTCTTTCTCTAAAAGAAAAGGAAGTTCTCCGGAAATACTTGGACACCAACCTAACCAACGGCTTATTCAACCCTCAAAATCTACAGCCGGCGCCCGTTATTTTTTATCGCCAAGAGAGACTCTACAGAGCTTAGACCCTGTATTGACTATAGAGGACTCAACATGGTAACCATTCGGGAAAGATACCCCATGCCTCTGATTGCAGACATACTAGAGGCCGTGAGAGGTGCCACCGTTTTTTCTAAGCTCGACTTGAGAAATGCTTACCATCTTTTGCGCATCCGGACAGGCGCTGAATGGAAAACGGCGTTCCGAACACCTTATGGTCTGTATGAGTATAAGGTCATGCCGTTTGGTTTGGTTAATGCACCTGCCATTTTTCAGCGATTCATGGACCGCACATTTTCAGACTTACTGTTTCATTCAGTGATCATTTATCTGGATGACATCTTGGTATTTTCCAAGACCCACCAAGAACACATCAGTCATCTCCACAAAGTTTTCCGTCGCTTACAAGAGAACCATCTTTTAGTGAAACCCAGTAAATGTGAATTCCTTGTTTCATCTGTCCATTATTTAGGATTCATACTTTCTAAAGAAGGGATAAAAATGGACAATAAGAAGGTCTCAGCCATCCTGGACTGACCATCTCCGAAGACTATAAAAGAGGTCCAGAGGTTTCTGGGGTTCACTAATTTTTACAGAAAATGTATTCAAAATTTTTCGGCTATGGTAGCTCCTACTACCGCTCTTTTGAAGAAAGATAATCAACCCTTTGTTTGGTCTCCTGCAGCTGAAACAGCATTTCTGGCTTTGAAGCAAAGGTTTAGTTCTGCACCCATTCTGGTTCAACCCAATCAAACCAAAAGGTTTATTGTAGAGGCAGATGCCTCAGCTAACGCGGTAGGAGCTGTTCTCCTGCTGGAAGAGGAAGGAGAAGAACACCCCATTGCATATCTCTCAAAGACTCTCACCTCCAGTCAACAGAATTATTCCGTTATAGAGCGAGAACTATTAGCCATCAAATTGGCATGTGAAGAGTGGAGACATCTGTTGCAAGGAGGAAGTCAACCCTTTCTCGTTAGGACAGATCACAAGAATCTTAGATCTTTACAAAATATGGAATGTGTCAACACTCGCCAAGCTAGGTGGGCGCACTTCTTCGCTCATTTTGACTTTGAGATTACTTATGTACCAGGAACTCAAAATGTGATTGCAGATGCACTCTCCCGTTGAGATACTTCAGAAGATTCTTCACAGAGCCTTAAAGAAAGACTGTTTCCCAACAGAGTGTTTATTGGCTTTGCCTCACCGTTCCTCTCTCAAGTCAGGTCTGCCACCACTAAAGCATCATTACACGCTTTTTCCTCACCTCATATTCAGGTGAACATGAGAAACGGATTATGCTTTGTTGACAAAAGGTTGTTTGTGCCAAGGGCCAGCTTGCAGCAGAAGGTGATATCCTGGTGTCACGACCACCCCACCGCAGGACATCGGGGTATGAAGAACACAGAGGCTCTTGTTCAAAGATCCTTCTTTTGGCAAGGAATGTCATCAGACATAAAGAAGTATGTCCAAGCGTGTGCTCAATGTGCTCGAAGTAAGACTTGTAATCAGAAACCCATCGGATTATTGGAACAGATTCCTTTACCTAGAGTCCCTTGAGAACACATTTCTACAGATTTTGTGGTTGACCTCCCGGAGTCTCGAGGTCACACATGTATCATGGTCACCATTGATACACTTACCAAATTGGCTCCTTTTTCCCCCCTCCCGGGAATCCCTACGGCCTCCCAGATGGCAGAGGTATTCGTGCGGGACATATTCCGACTGCACGGATTGCCTACTAAAATCATCTCAGACCGATGAAGTCAATATGCCTCTAAATTCTGGGCTGCTCTCTGTCAGAGACTGGGAATCGAACAAGCGCTATCCTCAGGCTTCCATCCTCAGACTAACGGACAGACCGAGAGACTCAATGGAACATTGGAACAATATCTTCAATGCTACACAAATGATACACAAGACAACTGGTATGATCTACTGCCCACCGCAGAATTTGCTTATAATAATAGCATCCATTCTGCCACAGGACTGAGTCCTTTTTTTTAACCTTTGGTATTCACCCGAGAAGCATTATACCGGATTCAGAATCTGCACCGGTATGTCCTGCCATTGAGGATCGTTTACAGCAGATTACAGAATCCCATCGAACTGCTAAGGCAGCCCTGGTCCAAGCTCGCGACCGGTACAAACACTCGGCAGATCGAAGACGGACTGAGATTCCCGCAATTAAGGTTGGATCAAGGGTTTGGCTGTCCACTAACTTTCTTCCAAGGTGGATTCACCCGTCTAAGTTGTCACCCAGGTTTGTGGGTCCTTATATGGTGACTTCTCAAATCAATCCGGTGGCCTTCCGACTTCAACTGCCCACTCGCATGAAAAGGATTCATCCTGTGTTCCATGCTTCTCAGTTACGTCCGGCTTTGGCTAGCATTCCGACAGCCCCTCTGGTTCCCTTGGTAGAGGAACAGGGTCCTGAGGATGAGGAGTATGAAGTAGCCAAGATCAAGGATTCCCGTTATCATCATGGACGGTTGGAATTTTTACTCTCTTGGAAGGGTTACCCGTCATCTGAGGACTCTTGGGAGCCCAGTTCCAATGTTCACGCCTCCCGTCTGATCAAACAGTTCTTTCGGGCCCAGGGGTAAGCCAGGGTATTCCCGCTTTGGAGGGGGGCATACTGTCATGCGCCCTTTTTTCGTCAAGCATTTGGACCGATGGAAATTGAGCTGCCATTACTTGTCCCGTTACGTTTGATGCGTTCCTGGGCTGCGTTCTAGTCTTTTTCAACATCGCCGCCCACAGTTTATCTGTGCACAGTTGCCGCCGGCTCGCCGCGTTGCAACTGTGTGTGTTTCTCTCCCTTGCTGTTGCCATGCTCCTGGTTATTTCCCTTGGCTTTGCTGAGCCCTGCCTTTCCTCGGGCCCTTGCCCCCCACTCTCTCAGCTCCTTCTTTTTCGCCTTCCCTTTCTGCTCGCTTCTCCTCTGGACCGCCCCGCGGTTCCGTGTGTCATTGCTTGCTTTCTCTCCTCTCCTCTTTCCGAGAGGCTTCAGTGTTTCTCCTCGGCTTCTTGCTCCTCTCTCCTGTCTTTGCTCTCTGTTTCTCCTTCGTCAGAGTTCTCCCTCTTCCACAAGGACTCTCTCCTCTACTTCTGGGCCACGACGGACACTTTCTTACCTGCTCGGAGTTCCATGTCTCGTTTTTGGATCATCGGCGCCCTTTCCGAGTACATCTCTGCTGCAGGAGGTTTCGTTTTTTTTTGCCTAAGTGGCTTTTTCCCCTTTTTTGGCTGTCACGGTCCTGGGGCCCCTGGTTTCCGGCAGTCCTCCGCAACCAGTGTGGCGTCATTCCGTGGCAGACCGTATCTTCTAAAAAAGAAATCGGCAGCCAAAGAAAGAAGAAAAAAGACTTCCAAAGATATCTCTTCAGGTGAGGAGGAGGGGGAGGTAACAGAACTAGAAAGTGATCTGGACATTACTGGCAAACCCTCAATTTGTGACAATAGCAGACTGATATTCAGAGATGAGAGAGGGAGAGGAGGAGGCCGAAGGTAGCCTGAAAATGAGCTGGGTATCATCCGCATAACACTGAAAATTGGGGCAGAGTGCAGTGATGCGGTGGGCCAGGAGTGCCAGGTATTGGTTGAACAGTCAGGGAGAGAGGTTAGATCCCTGGGGGACACCACAGGTAGAGAAAAAGATCTCAGAGAGTAAGGACCCAAATTGGACCTGAAAGGGTCGGTCAGAGAGGAAAGAAGTGAGCCACGCCAGAGCCTGACCAGTGATACCCAGATTATCACAGAGATGGTTGAGCAGGATGGCATGGTTGACAGTGCCAAAGGCAGAAGAGAGATCAAGCAGGATGAGGACGCAGGGGGTGTTAGAGTCGAGGTTGGAGAGCAGGTCTTCACTGATGTTCAGGAGAGCAGTTTCCGTGATTCTGGCAGCTTTGAAGCCAGACTGATGATCATGAAGACAACCAACAGATTCAGTGTGGAGATTAAGCTGGGAGATGGCTAGTTTCTCCAGGAGCTTGCCCAGAAAAAGAGTGATGGAGATTGGAGGATGGTTAACCAGGCAGGAGGGGTCAACAGAGGGTTTCTTAAGCAGGGGGTGCACAAGGGAGTGCTTCAGGGGGGATGGGAAGATTCCAGTGGCGAAGGAGTGATTGCAGAAATCGGCCAGGGCAGGAGTCAGGGAGTCAATGTGGTCCTTTATAGTTTTGGAGGAACAGGGGTGAACCTGTTTTGACAAGACTTTCATAGATCGGACTTGTCTAGAAATCTCGTCTGCGGAGAACGGGAAAGGCAGAGAAGGAGGGAGGAGGGGTGGCTGCAGGAAAGCTAGAGGAAGAGCAGGGAGTGGGGGGAGGGAGAGGATAGGAGGAAAGAGAGGACAGGATGTCCTAAATTTTAGAGATGAACTGAGAAGCCAGTGCCGTGCAGAGGGCCTAGGAGGGGACAGGAGAGGTAGAGACTGCAGCAGGATTGGCCAGTTCCTTGCATATTTTAAAGAGTTCAGCCGAGTTGTTAGATGCCGCAGAGACGCGGGCTTGAACCATTTTAACCCATTATTCAAAACATTTTCTCAGGGGAGAAACACATTTGCGTTAACTTGGCTTCCCTCGCTATGCTCGGTCGCAATCACATACTTGTGGCAAAAATGTACACCCTCCAAAAAAACAACTAAGCTGTCAAGGATGGCACTCTATAAGAGTGGCACAGGACACCCAGGAAGGGTTTGGGTGGTTGTGCCAAAGTAAAGTGGACAGATAAGTATACACACAGCGGAAAGAAAGGAGAACGAAGAGTAGGCAAGTGTAGTAAGGAAAAAGGTACAGAATGGATTCCCTCTTGGGGTGTATGCAGATATAGGAATAGAGTATTCCACGAATCTTAGGAAAATTCTAACCTTCTGCACAGTTTGCTATAACAGAGGCCCACGCTCTTTGCTCATGGCTTGGAACAACAGCTATGGGTGTCTGTAACGTAGAAACTAGACAAGGGAAGGGGCAGAGGTTGCCTGACGGAAACCAACAGACAAGCTCTGTACAAGGGGTCTACAAACAGTACAAGAGAAGACACTAACAGATAAATCCAGGGAAAAGGAAGTCGAATAGCAAACTAGCAGAAGGAAAATGAAGGGAAAGCCGTATAATAGGATTGGATAGGAAGAAAGTACTGAGGGTTGAAAACAAGGAAGAAAGCAAGGGAGAAGCAGTCAGGGAACAGAGGAACTGTAATAACTGAAAGTAAATAATGAATGTAAACTGATGTGGATAGCAGGGAACGGTAGGGTACAAGGTAGAAACTCAGAAAAGCAGGGAAAACAATGGGCAAGCCCAAAAGGAGCAGGGCTGTAAGGAAGGAAGCCCGAGGGATAGGGCTTAGGGCAGCAGAGTGAAACAGGCTGCACGGCAAGGAACCCAGAAGGGCCGGGCAGCAAGGAGTGAGCCCAAAAGGAGCAGGGCTGTAAGGAAGGAAGCCCAGAGGGAATGGCGGAAGGTAGCAGCGGAGCGTGATC
Source organism: Ambystoma mexicanum (assembly GCF_040938575.1). Lineage (NCBI taxonomy): Eukaryota > Metazoa > Chordata > Amphibia > Caudata > Ambystomatidae > Ambystoma > Ambystoma mexicanum. The sequence continues at coordinate 1,517,182,724 of NC_090929.1, read as the reverse complement.
GGCTGCTTGGCTGGAGCCTGGAAAGCAATGGCGGAAGGTAGCAGCGGAGCTTGATCGGCTGCTTGGCTGGAGCCTGGAAGGCAATGGCGGAAGGTAGCAGCGGAGCGTGATCGGTGGCTTGGCTGGAAGGCAATGGCGGAAGGTAGCAGCGGAGCGATGATCGGCTGCTTGGCTGGAGCCTGGAAGGAAAGGACAGAAGGTAGCAGCGGAGCGTGATCGGCTGCAAGGCTGAATCCTGGAAGACAATGGCGGAAAGGTAGCAGCGGACCGTGATCGGCTGGAAGGCAATGGCGGAAGGTAGCAGCAGAGCGTGATCGGCTGCTATGCAGAGGAATCGCATACAAAGATACGAAGCTCGAAGCAAAAAGGTGCAGGAAGGACTCTTAATGCAAGAGACTGAGCCCCTGCAGGCAGCAGCTTTTATACTGGCTAGCCCACCACAGAGGCAGGCTAATTGGTAGCACCTGGCTAAGCACACCTGCAGACAATCGGCCACCTCCCTCTCTGTTCCTGAGCTGGTGGAAGCAGAGCAAATCCCTAAGGCTTCTGGGGATTGTAGTTCCGAAGATGACGAATAGGAAGGGCCAGGAATAGATGGTTGTAGTCAAGTGCATTGTGGTAAGTGTAGTTTCGCAAATGGGAAATAAAGTCCAAGAAGTGAATATCAGTTTTCCACAGATAAATGAATACCAATTTGTCCATTTTGATCGCCAATGTAGGTGCCCATGGCACAGGCATGACATAAGCAGCCACCAATGGTGGCTGGTATATTTGTGGACCAGGCACCGCCCCCTTTTTTCTACGCTACGTGAAACATTTAAGCTTTGATTAAAAAACATATTTACTTCTTTCACTTGCCGTAGTGCATGCCCCTCCAGCGGCATAATCATCATGGACAGTGCACACATGTGGTGGTCTGAGCCATCCTGGGGTGTGGCGTGTCCAGTGCTTTGTTAAGGAGCTTGGGTGAGCGCCCATAGCACGGCTCGCAGGGGGCCCCCAGATTTTTTGCTATACCATTGTCTGACAAAGGGGTAGTGTGCAGTGCACGCCTTGAAATCTTCTAGTGAGTCCCTGGGTGAGTAGCAACTTGTGGGTGTTTTTAATTTAAAATAATTGTGTGGCGCCAAGTTTTTATGTGTGCAGCAAAGATAATACATTAAACAGTGGGGGCCTTTAAAGTCCTCTGGCACCCTGTATTACGCTTAGATAATAAAATCTATGTGGGGCCTTGGGTATATTGAAAGAACCATTCCCAGGTATTATACTCCAGCAAAGATAACATTATCAGGTGTACTCCGTGTGTGCACGCAGACCAGTCTAATAGGTTTCTTCTATCGTAGTGGTAGCTGACTTATAGATACATTTATAATCAGGGAATTTTGTTGATAATAAATCCTGGTCAATGATTTAATTTTCAGGCCTTGCCTGTGCAGCATTTTGCTCCTGGGTAAACAATAGCGCACGCCTGCCCAGGTCAGTGCTTTTTTGGCTTGTTTAAGACAGCAACGCCACCGGTAACGAGTACTTCTGTGTCCATTGATCTATAGATGTTTCATACACTAGCTGTAGCCTGCGTTAGAGATTTTGGTTACCCTGTTACAAGTACTGCATTATGTATGTTTTACATATAGACCACACGTCGAATATGGAAAATGACATCCTCCAAATGTGTGATCGTAAACAAACCACACCTCCCTCTGTGCCTCGGTTCTTATAGCTGGCTGAAATGAGAGCGCCTGGAAACACGGGTGCTAGACGCATCTGAAAAATCTGAAGGTCACTTGCCATCACTCCCCATGATATCACTTGGGGCGGGGTCAAATGACATCACTGCCTGTGATGTCATCAAGGGGTCAAGGGTCATGTGATGTCACTTCCATTACCCCTGGCATTTTGGTGAAATGACGTCTCTGAAAAAGAGTTCTGTGTCCTATGTCCAAAATTTTACAATGACCCTCACACACTATACTCAATGTAACGTGAAATGGGGAATGCCTCTTGGCTGAACATCTGCAGGTTCCTTCCAAGGTTCCATATATAAAGTGTCTAAGGTGCAGAAAAGAAAAATGAATAATGTTCCTCTAGGGAAGGGACCTTCCCTTCTCCTACAGTTCTTTTGGTTATTCACAATGCCACTTTTGGATATTTCTACAATCTTAAGGAGGATGGCTCCTCCCGTGAGTTTTCTCCGTTTACACAACACTCTCTCTTTATTCTACAATTACCAGGGGAACTCCCTTGAGTTTTCCCTGTTTCTCTTGATTCCACAATCCCAAGGAGAATGGCTTGAGTTTTCTCCAACCCCACAACACTTTGCAGTTCTTTCTCTGGACCCCTGATGCCTTCTTCAGAAAGGGGTATGGTTCTTCCCTTTGGTCTGCAAATCAAAGCAGGTGTCGGGCGGTTTCTTCCCCTATATTCTCAGCACTTCCTGGGGATCTCTGCCAGGGTTTTATTTCGCTACTTGGGTGTGTGAAGGCATCATGAAGTACAACAGAGATTCAAAACAAAGTAATTTATTAACTCAAATGTCAGGATGGTAGAAGGCCTAACGAGCCCTATACTAAGGGGGGATAACCCTACCTGAGTAAAACTTAGTAAAGTCAGAATCAAAGAGTTCATTTTATGTCTGTCTGTGTCCAAAACCTATACTTGCCCTTGCAACTAAAGCTAAATAATGTGTAGGGATGTCAATAACAAAAGAAATAGTGTTTAACTAAATAGTGTTTAACTCAAAGTTCTGAGCCTCTTCCAGCTCGCAGCTCTCTTTCAGCCCCCCTACCCCAAGTTCACAAAAGTTCAGCAAGAGTCTCAAAATTACCTTCTCACACTCAAGGCTTTTGGATCCCGACCCAGGGGGTGGAGAAGCGAGGGAGGATCTCCTGGATGTAGGGTCCTCAGAGTTTCGGAGTGGGATACCCTCAGGCGAGACATGGTATCCCCCTTTCCCCAATTATGACCAACCAACCCCTTCCCCAACCTTTATGGGTTATTTTAAGACCTCCCCCCTCCTTTTCTCCCATTTAACCTTTAAAAGTACTGGGACAAACAAACAAGAGGAGACTAAGAAGAATGAACACTACACTTTAATTTTTACCACTCTAGTACTGGGAAGAGGAAGATGCCTGCAGAGTATTGTGAAAGTCAGGCATGTCCTCTTTATTGTAGTCAGCAAACCTAATTAAGGATTCACACCTGCAACCTGTTACGAGGTCACAGGTGTATAAAGAGAGAATCAGAGAACACTGTAAGGAGGAGAAACTTGGAGGCATGTGGGGAGACGAGTAGTAGGGGACCCGTTTTTGTAGGAGGCAGCCGTGATGCCACCTGTGGAGGAGCTAGGATGCATACGATCTTTGGGGTTCCCTTCCCCAACTCCAGGTCAACACAGGTCAAGCCACATAGGTCTTGAGGCTCCGTCGTCAAGACAGAATTTGCAGTCGATTAACTCTCAGGGCTCCCAAGATTAGAACTTGCCTTACAGGTTCAGTCTTTCAAAGGTTCAACACAAATTTAGGTCCTCTTGACCCTCCTTCTGGTTTATTTTAGAAGTTCATTTGCAGTGCATTTCTTTAGTTTATTTCACAATGTCTTTGGGTTCTCATAGTTCAGGGTTCACTGGTCTAGGTGGAGTTATCAGACCACACGGTCCACCCATCACAGGTCGCTCAACCTGGAACCCCAGGCACTTCAGCCCACACAAGTCCTTTTATTCCTGCTCCAATGTGCAGAGTTACCTTCACTTAACTGCTCTTTTCTTGGCCTCTTGGCTTTACATGCAGGTTCATACTTTTCGCCTTCTCCTGGTTAGCCTCTTGGCTTTGCCAAACCGTGTCACAGACTTCTTGCCAGTCTTTAGCCTTGCTGTACTGCATTTACTCTCAAAGTTCCCTTTGTAGTTGTTGTGCCCATATTCCACCTTTCTAGGGTGCTCTTTCACGCTTGCACTCTTTCTTATATATAACGTTCATATGGATATTTCCTCTTTGACTGCACCTTGCTTTGCCCATAGAAATTGTACTCCATTCCACATTATCATAACCTTAATTACAAGGTTTCATTCAGTTCAGTATTCACTGAGCATTCGTTATGCTTCACTTCAAGTTTTCCTTCGGTTCGGTATTCCATATGCACTTGGTATATTTAATTCCAACTTTCCATTCGGTTTAGTATTTAATATATGTTCATTATGTTAAACTTTAGGTTTCCCTTCAGTTTGGCACTTGATATGATATGATATGATATATGATATGATATATGATATGATATGATAGGTTATTTATAACGCGCTTAATACCCAGAGGTTTCTAAGCGCGGACCCAGGGATCGAACCTGTGTTGCATCCGTGTCTTCTTGTTTCCAAGTCGAGCACGCTGCCGCTGAGCTATCCTCCTGGGACACTTAATATGCATTCACTTGGTTCAATTTCAGGCTTTAGCTCAGTTCGGTAAATGTTACCGCACTCGCAGCTCACTAAGAACGACCCGGTTAGCCAATGCCTTTCCTTGACACTCACCAGTCTCCGGCGTTGCTCCTCTCCTCAGCGGCTCCTGCTGCTTTGGTCTTCTTTGGTGGTCAGTGAGCAATGTTCTGCAAGTCCTGCTCGTATATCTGGCTTGCCTTGCACATGCTGATGACTCTGCCACCTTGGATGGACACGGATGACGTCCCACCTCCCTCTGTGACACCACAGCTCCTGCTGCTGCTTCCTCGTTATGGAGGCTCCCTCTTCGGGCTGCTGGCCGGCATCCTAGCTCCTCCACAGGTGGCACCATGGCTGCCTCCTACAAAAACGGGTCCCCTACTACTTGTCTCCCCACATGCCTCCAAGTTTCTCCTCCTTACAGTGTTCTCTGATTCTCTCTTTATACACCTGTAACCTCGTAACAGGTTGCAGGTGTGAATCCTTAATTAGGTTTGCTGACTACAATAAAGAGGACATGCCTGACTTTCACAATACTCTGCAGGCATCTTCCTCTTCCCAGTACTAGAGTGATAAAAATTAAAGTGTAGTGTTCATTCCTCTTAGTCTCCTCTTGTTTGTCCCAGTACTTTTAAAGGTTAAATGGGATAAAAGGAGGGGAGAGGTCTTAAAATAACCCATAAAGGTTGGGGAAGGGGTTGGTTGGTCATAATTGGGGAAAGGGGGATACCATGTCTCGCCTGAGGGTATCCCACCCCGAAACCCTGAGGACCCTACATCCAGGTGATCCTCCCTCGCTTCTCCACCCCCTGGGTCGGGATCCAAAAGCAATGGCCTTTCCCTGGCCAGCTGAGAAGAGGATCTAGGGGATTTAGGAGTGAGAATACCCTCAGGTTTCTCACAGGTACAGGTCCCATACTCGCTGTATGCCTGGTTTACTCTCCTGCCAGGGCTTTTTCTCTTTTCACTTGTGTGTGAGTCCCAGACTTGCCGAATGCTTGGTTTACTCTCCTGCCAGGGCTTTTTGAGACCTCTCAATATTTGAGTACAAATCCCAGGTTCACACTCTTCATTAGCATTCACTTGCTTCTGTATCCAGGTAATTATATGTTTCACATGTCGGGCCACCAACCCTTCTACAATGTGTTAAATGTCCAAGCTCCCTTGTGTGGGTTTTTGCCCTTTACTAACGGCACGCAGCATCTGCCCTGAAGCAAACCAGTATCCAAATCTACTTCTCTGGGTTTACCAGTCTTCTCTGGCAGCTTCACCATCCCTCGTGTCTCACTGTTTACTACGCTGTCCGGCTGCTGCCTGGGAGTGCGTCTGATCGGCTTCTCGGTTCCCGCTTGCCCTTCTCCTTTGCTTGGCATCTCCTGCAGTACGGGATGGCAGCGCGGCGAACACTCTTCCACCTGACATCCTTGGGTGTCGTCTTTGCCAGCGTCTTCGCTCCAGTTTGCAGCTCGCTTTCCTCCTGTGTCCCACCCAGTGTCGGGAGAGCTAACATCTTCCAATGACTAGAACGTGGTGTTGGCTTGCCGCTTCTAGTGATCTTCATCACTCCATCCCTCTTCCTCATCTCAGTGTTATAAAAGGGGGGATGTACATAGGTCCCAGTACTTGTTGTCTTAGTGTTATTAAAGGGAGGGGGATGTACGTAAGTCCCAGCACTTACTGCCTTAGTATTATTAAAGGAAGGGGGATTTATGCAAGTCCAGCACTTGTTAACATCCTCCAACGACTAGAGCACGGTTTGGGCCTGCCGCTTCGAGTGATCATAATTCCTCTATCTCTCCTTCTTGTCTCAGCATTAAAGGGGGAGTAATGCATATACGGTTGGTGATCAGTAAACTACAGCGATTCTTTATCCACCCTACAATATGCCATCCAAGAATACGGAAAAGTCAAATGGTTGTTATCAGGGAAACCAGGTAAAGAATTGTTCTGGTCTAATGTCCTTAACCTGCCTTCCTGATGTCTGTCTTCCCTCACGTGGCCTCCCGCAAATAGCCACCCCCAGGTGGCCTTTGCCTTTCCTTGGCCACTTAAGAGAAGCTTCCCTCAAGAGAAGCAGTAATGATATCGCTAGATTCCTCACATACCGTTCCTCTTAAAAAGATAGTTCCCTCTTGGGGTGTTGTACGTAATATTGTGGTGTTAGTGTCCCAATCCCAAAAAAGCTTGATTATGTGTGAATTCTCCATCTTCCCATGAGTCTTCAGGGAAATAGCTAGTCGAGGAACTATTAATATCTTCTATGAGAGTTTTATAGTTTGGGAAGTCCGTACCGATGATGGTGTCTTCTGGTAAGCCAGGGATGACAGCAGAGTTTATTTTCGTGGTCTGGCCCCCGATTTGGATGACTGCAGGAGTTTTATGGTAGATCTCCTGGTCACTGTGGTCACATGTTACTCTCTCAGGGTTCCATGTCCTCAACTCATCTGTTTGCCTTACATCTGGCCTCACGGCTGTTTGTTTGCTGCCAGAGTCAACCATCGCCAATACTAGTCTCCCATTTACTGTAGCAAATTCATGTGATTTGAAAGGAATTGAAGTACAGTAAAAAAAATGAGTTGCTGTTTCTATTGGTTCACCTTCTAAGATGTTCCATTCTTCCCACTCTTCCCCCTCCATATATCCGATCTCCATTGGCTCTTCTTTTCTATTTGAGGGACATTGTCGGGCCCTTCTGGCCACAGAAGAAACACACATTTTTGGCCCCTTTACATTCCTTCCTTCATCACTTCTAAAGTGCATTCTTTCTTTAGGAGGGGGATATTTTTCTTCTTTTTCTTCTTTTTTCCAGTTCCCTAATCCCTCATTTAAAGATTCCCTGGACTTTTTCTTGACCAGTTTCCTTTTCCCCTAAATGATAGAAGGTACAGGGTAAAACCTTTGTATCCGTTCCATGATGTTCACCCCTATGCATTGCTTTTGGTTGTTTATTAACTCCTGCAAAGTTTTGGGCCATCGCTCTTGGATCCCAACCCTAGGGGCAGTAGGGAAGTTAGTATTTCGCCTGGGAAAAGAGGAATGATTCCTACAGACGTGGTTTTGATACTCCCTCCGGGGTGTTACATTTGAGTGGCCCCAAAATCTGTCCTAGTGTGGAAGTTCCGGATAGACGTCTTAGCAGGCGTTATTGATCCCGACTTTTGGGAGATGTGAAGGTTCTCTTTCAAAACCGAGTTCCCTTTTGAGGTACGTCAGGGAGATCAAATTGCCCCGGGATTTTTGGAAAGAGCTCTTTTTCCTCAGTTTACAGAAAGGGAACCAGATAAAATTGAAAGAGGTAACTTAGGCTTTAAGCTGATAAATTGATTAACATCGAAGCAAGGAAGGGAGAAAAACCCACCATCTATCGCGAACTAGCCTTCACCCAGCAAAATGATCCAGCTCTCGCTGAAGCATTTTTACAAGCAAATCCGGAAGAAGAAGGCTTAGAGAAGGGGAGTTCCTTTTTCTTTCTCAATGAAGGATTGCTTTACAAAAGAGAAACCTCCCCAGAAGGCATGGTAAAAACACAATTAGTGATACTCAAAAGCCACCGAAAGGTTGTATTGGAAATTGCGCATTCCCATCTTAACAGAGGGCATTTAGGACAATCTAAAACACAGGCGAATATCTGTGGGAAGTTTCACTGGCCAGGTATCCACGCCAATGTAAAAACTTTCATCCAGACGTGTGAAATGTGTCAAAAGACCAGCACGCACATCCCACCACCTGCCCCTCTGAATCCCCTTTTCGAGAATTGGTATGGACATAATTGGACCACTTGAAACATCCATACTAGGTAATAAATATGTCCTGGTGATCGGGGATTACGCAACCCGATATCCCGAGGCATTCCCAATGCAAAATAATACTACCCAGCAGATCCTTAAACATCTTCTACCATATTTCACCAGGGTAGGTTTTTCCAAGGAAATAATAATGGACCAGGGCTCAAACTTTATGAGTAAACTGATGGCCGAAGTCAAAGAGCTACTCCCCATTACCACCTTGCGAACATCTGTGTACCATCCTCAGACAGGTGGCTTGGTAGAAAGATTCCAAAAATGTTGCAATGCAGTCACAAAATATAAATAGCAAATCATTCGACAATAGATTAAATTAAATCATATCCATCAAACAAATAAATTAAATGAATATAACATACCAAACGTATGGGTAAGGAAAGCAAGTTATAAATGATTGAATGCCCATTCTTACACCATTGAGGTGGATGGAAATTGTTTTGGCATGATAAAAGAGCCCATTACAGCATTAGCTGTAACAGATAATATGCCACTATAGACCTGGCACGGTTTATAGGGTGTCGCTCACCACTGCAACATAGGCACAAGGATAATCATGTATGAGTATGCTAATAACAATTTAGCAACAAGGAGTATTTGAAACTCTAAATGTGCACTGTGTGCTTAATGCCATGAATATACTATCTAGCGTGCAAAAAACTGATGATGCCTTTTGCTATGTACTTTCTTCTATGCCCTGACTAACAGCCGACTTTGATATGTTATATTCATTTTATTTATTTGTTTGAGGGATAGGATTTCATTTAATCTATTGTCGAATGATTCGCTATTTATATTTTGTGGCTGCATTTCAAAATGTTTGGAATATACTCTTACATGTATTCAGCCTTGAGAACGACCTAGCGTCAAAACACGTGTCACCTGAACATATCAATAAACCGGTGAGCAACTTACCTAAGAACTCTTGCGACTATGCTTATTTAACTTTATTTGGGCAGTGCGCGGATTTACAATACTAACCCACTGTTTCGCTTTTCATGATTTTGGGGTGGTTGGGGCTACCACCCAGCACTGTAACACAGCCAGCCTACTGAAGTAACTTAAGGGCAACAACGCTCCCGTAATACGGATGCATCCCACTTTAGCTTAAAGTCTTATATTTTCAGTCTGGGTGCTGCTGATAGCCACCTGTTGAGCCATCATGGCTAATTACTTACTCACGAGAGCTGAAGATCGGGCTGCCTTGTTTGCACCTGAGGGGAGCACCGGCAATGCTTTTAAGAGCAACTATAATACAGTTGAAACGTTGACACAGAAATTCAGAGGTTTGAGAATACTTATTTTCCCTCATTTTGATAACAAGGAGGTGTAAACCATCATTTTCATGGGGTTTTTCATATAGAGAGCCCAGGTTTCAAGGTTTCATGTTTTCTGTAGTATTTGGGATTACGCAACCCGATATCCCGAGGCATTCCCAATGCAAAATAATACTACCCAGCAGATCCTTAAACATCTTCTACCATATTTCACCAGGGTAGGTTTTCCCAAGGAAATACTAATGGACCAGGGCTCAAATTTTATGAGTAAACTGATGGCCGAAGTCAAAGAGCTACTCCCCATTACCACCTTGCGAACATCTGTGTACCATCCTCAGACAGATGGCTTGGTAGAAAGATTCCAAAAATTTTGCAATGCAGTCACAAAATATAAATAGCAAATCATTCGACAATAGATTAAATTAAATCATATCCATCAAACAAATAAATTAAATGAATATAACATACCCAACGTATGGGTAAGGAAAGCAAGTTATAAATGATTGAATGCCCATTCTTACACCATTGAGGTGGATGGAAATTGTTTTGGCATGATAAAAGAGCCCATTACAGCATTAGCTGTAACAGATAATATTCCACTATAGACCTGGCACGGTTTATAGGGTGCCGCTCACCACTGCAACAAAGGCACAAGGATAATCATGTATGAGTATGCTAATAACAATTTAGCAACAAGGAGTATTTGAAACTCTAAATGCGCACTGTGTGCTTAATGCCATGAATATACTATCTAGCGTGCAAAAAACTGATGATGCCTTTTGCTATGTACTTTCTTCTATGCCCTGACCAACAGCCGACTTTGATATGTTATATTCATTTTATTTATTTGTTTGAGGGATAGGATTTCATTTAATCTATTGTCGAATGATTCGCTATTTATATTTTGTGGCCGTATTTCAAAATGTTTGGAATATACTCTTACATGTATTCAGCCTTGAGAACGACCTAGCGTCAAAACACGTGTCACCTGACCATATCAATAAACCGGTGAGCAACTTACCTAAGAACTCTTGCGACTATGCTTTTGATAACAAGGAGGTGTAAACCATCATTTTCATGGGGTTTTTCATATAGAGAGCCCAGGTTTCAAGGTTTCATGTTTTCTGTAGTATTTGGGCCGCTCTCACTTCCCGTAGTGAAGAGCCCAGGAGAAGCTCCCAGGGAACTTGGTATTCTCCACCAACAGGGAGAGCATGTGGTAGGCTGAGGAAGTTTTGGAATGATTCCTGTGGGTGCGATTTCTCGCCGTCACCATAACCAGTACAATGAGGGACCCTGCAATAACTCAGACAGAAAAGAGCCAAGTAAACATTACTTTATTAATGCACAAGCATTCGCGAATGGGCCGCAAGTTCAAACGTCTCGCAAAGCAAGTCGTCGAACTGCCGCGCCATCCTCTACACATCGTGCTCTTTTATACTTTTCTGTTTACATTGCCTTGCACATAGCACACGTCCACCCCAGGGCGGATCTCCAGTTGGAGTTTATCTGAAGTATCCAGTTGGAGTTTGACGAACAACCATTGCACATTTGCTATCGTGGTCTATCGTGGTTTCCTGTTATCCCGGTCTTCACAGTCTTTCGTGCCACTTTGTGCCCGTATCTCTGTGCTCGAGGCCATGCTTACTCATTCCTTCTCCCCACCCGTATTCTGCAGATAGTTTTAGCAGGCTCAGCATGCTTCGACATACAGTGACCAAACACAATTCTTCTGTTAAAAACAAGTTCTTGCCGGGTCAGCAGGTCTTAAACGCCGCTGTATAAAGGAGAAGGCCTCTTCTTTTAGCAAAAAGTACATTCATTTAACGCATATGGTGATTAGTATAAACTCCAAGTGTGAGCACAACGTTACATATGCATGCGTACCTTCAATCCACCCTTTGCTCACACTTGAGCATCAATCTAAGCAGCCCTAGCATAAGCAGATGGCAGGAAAGCAACATCATTACATAATGTATGTACCATAATCTTCTCCAGGCCTCCCATGTCAAAATATTCCTGTTGTACATGGCTTTTATCCATTGGATTTAGGCGCGTTATGCTGGAAGAACACATGGAAACACAGCACGACACACATACCGGGAAGCATTGGATGCAGAGACAAATTCCTACAACTATTGCCGCTAGAACCAGTATGGGTGTAAGGAGCTGCCACCCGATTTCTTTTAGGAGCTTCATCCACCAGCTATCTCCTGACCCTTCCTCCTGGTGGATACTATCCGCTATTTTATGTAGTTTGTTTATTCCATCTAAGATTCCTGTACTTTCTTCTGGTATGTAAACACAACATTGGGACCCCACCATGAAACAGACCCCGCCCCTTTCTGCAGTGAGTATGTCTAAGACATACCTATTCTGGAGAGCCACTAGGCGAATTGCTTTCATTTCATAAGTGATGTTTTCCATTAGGTCTGCGGATTCTTCGATTACGAACTCAAGGGCCCTGCTTAGCTTTTGGATTTCTTGACTGTTCATAAAGATGCCCGCTGGAGGAACCAGGGCCCCCATCAGATCTATAAACGTTTCCCATCCTGTAGGTTGATACGTAGGAATTTTTGGGTTTACTGCTCGTTTATTTCCGCTGTGTATTTCTTTATGCAGAGTAGACGGGGCATATACCATCACAGCCGGCATTATTCTGGCTATGTAACATACCCCAACAAAATCTTTCGCTAACCACAAATAAGCCCTCTTGCTACAGACGTAGGCATGTCCTTCTATCTGTAACAATCCCTTCGTGTAGTTATTTAGATTCACCATTTGACTGCACCCCGAGATCATTCTTTGATTACCTCTTGCGCTTCTCTTAAAACATATATTCTTTGGCCTAAACTCTTGTGTGCTGGTGATAGGGGGAGGAGGTTCTCTTACTATCTGTACCATATCAGGTGCAAGCCCGATTCCCTCAGTTTTGATTTTATAGCGTATCTTTTCCATTAGAAGGGTTTGTTCTCTCCTCTAACATAACAAGCGGTATTCGGTATCATGTATTGCTGTGCTGACACTATTCTCATGTAAATTAATGTACACCCGGCATCCTCAGTAACTGGTGACGCGTACACTGGGATGCATTCACTGCTGTGTCGGGGCATGTGGGTGCAGATCCAGCAATCAGTTTTCTTCACTACCCCATATGTTGTGTTTATTATCTTCACGTATTCATTTTTAGCATTGTCTTCCGGGTCGTGTTGGTCATAGGCATCTCGATTCCTGCTCTTGACCCGATCTATTCTCCCTGTTCTGTTTGACACGGGTAACAAGTTCTTTAATTCATATCTAGATGGATGTTCCAAATACCAGAATAATATGGCGAACAATATTAATACTACTATCGAGCATACAAAAAATAAGATTTTGTTCCTTGTGGTGCAAAGTGGTGTTTTTCTCTTACCTTCTGTGTTTGGGGAGCATACATTTATCTGCTCAGGGATTAAACCAGCATATACGGTTGCAGACATAATTCAGTATGTGGCTCAATTATAGGTACGTATGCGTATCAGATGCAACCTAGCGATATAGCTGTATTCCCTATTTAAAGCACCAGTGTCCTTATTACTCTAATAGTGGTAGGTCTCACTGAAAACCTTCATCCGATCTGTCCCACGCCTCGTAGTGCCTGTCCCATGAGGGGAACGCCAGAGGCCCTTCAGGCTACAAGCCCGTTGTCTTCAGTAAGGCACAATCCTGCTAAAACCAACAAGAGAGTCCAAATGTTAATCTCCCTAATGATCAAAGTTCAAAACAGTGTCCTTACACGTTGCTTGGCACATACACGTCACGGGATCGGAGACGATGGGCACACCTACTAATGGCGTCTGGCAGTACTGTTGCAACCTGGGGTTGGTTGGTTCCCTTTTCTGGAGGAATCAGTAGTGGAAGCTTCTTCTTGACGTGATTCACGTGGTACCAGTGCGATTTGCCATCAACTTTTACTGCAGTTTGTGTCGCGAGGAGCACTTGAAACGGGCCCTTCCATCTGGGTTGCAGTCCGCTGGTGCGATCAAAGGCTTTTATAACAACCCAGTCATCGGGCTGCACGTCGTGACCTTCTCCTATCAGAGGAGATGGAGCTACTACGTTCACCTGTGCATTAATAGAAATCAGTCTATTAGTTAACCCAATACAGTACTGTTGTAATGCAGGCCATGCTTGCTCAGACAATGGCCCTCATTACGACCCTGGCGGAAATCGAAAAACAATGGGGGAAATGCAATACCGCCATCGAATAGCACTCGGTGCGACTATGACCCGTCACCGCAAAGTACGATGCCATTAGCGACACCGTAGTGAACGCCAACGCTAACTGCACCAAGTACGCGCACGCGCGCCATGCCAAACCGTAAATACCACCATGGCGCAAGGGTACGCGAATTCCGACCCTAGCGGACATGTACCTAACGCCATCAAGCACGGCGGAAAGTACCATTCCGCCATGGTGAGAAGTACAGCATCGCGAATCAACCGTAAACGGCCCCACTGAGTGCCTGTACACCGCTCCCTGCCCACATAGTACAACTCCCCGTAGGTGCAATGAAGTCACAATGCAACCAGTGAAATGTACTAGTCATCCATGCATGCCAACGAACAAAAGAATCACAAGAGGGGCCAATGGGAGCTGCAGGGCACAGATGGCACGAATACAGAAGCCATTCCAATGGACATGACCACAGTCCCCCACCAAGAAACGCACGCAAACACAGGCACCTGTGACCAGCAATATTCCGAAAATCACATCATTCCACCAGTCCACCTGGCTGACCGGCATCTGTTACACAAAACCTAATCCCCCGCCCCTGAGCATGACATCATTCAAACAGTCATATTGGCAGCCCTCATCCCTGACCTCACTGGGCTTCGTAGGCAAACGCGCCCAGCACAGTACCACGCAACTATACTCCGAAGCTGGAACCCAATGCAGATCTCCTCACAATACATCGCTCCCCAAATAGGAATATGCCACATCACTTGCAAAGAAGAACGCTACACGGCCCATATCAGAATAGAAATTTAATGCACAAAATCACGAAGCCCATACAGCCATTAGGCCATGAACTCCAAAACACATTTCACCATTGTGGGCTGCATCCGCAAGAAATGACCAGCTACTACTTGTGTGACGCCCTGTTCCATCATGGTACACAGAGCCACATTCACGTACGAAAAGGCAACATGGAAGCGCACAGAACCGCAGGGCCGTCCCAATGGGGAGGCACTAGTCCAGCTGAAAGGCCGAAATGTTGCTCCGAGCCACTAGTACTGCGTAAGGGCATGTGGCCCATTGGCGATCGTCCCATAAGATCGTAATGCTGCTCCACTGATTAACACGAAGCAGCAGGTGTCGGGAGTAAAAGCCATCTGCAGGAGTGGCATACAGATGGCAGTGGCAAAAGTGGAGGAGATACCTGTCAACCAAAAGAAAAGAAAAAGAACAGAATGGCCATCAGAACTACATTCGAACAACTCACTTCAATGATCACACTAAATCCACAGCCATATGCATGCTAGCCCACTCCAAAGGATCATCACCACCCCAAAACCACTTGCGACTCATAACTATCTATATCGAGGTGTAAACACCATCACAAACGAGTGTACCTGTGCATGCGTCTGTGAAAACAGAATCCATCTGATGGGATTGTTAACGTGCATGGACACAAGTGTCTGAAGGCGCGTCGAGACAGGGAGGGCTCAACAAGGCCAGATAGACGATGGTCCCACTATGGCAGCCCTGCATCACATAGCGCAGGGGAGGCGGACAGATTCCAAGAAGCCCTGTACATGGCAAACTCTGTATCAAATCATCTGCCCATGCATCCATTCATCATTCCCTCATCCCGGTATAAAAACGCCTGAATATTTACTCACATAACATTAGAAATATCCATTGAGTCTGTGCGTTATGCAGCCTGCAAAATCCACAGTGCCCCAGCCCGTAATTCCAGTGTTGTGAAGTAACATGTATTTGGGAACGTCCGGCCTCATCGCCCACGTCGCTATTGCGCATCCCAAACTATTCATATCAATCATTGCATCCTCGCCATGGCCCCTGTCTCAAGGACATTGAACAATAGAACGTTATATTTGCAGTCAGACCTGTGGGCATCTCCTCGCCGCTAGCTGATAACCGAAAGCGCCGCCCTTCGAATTCCTCATTTGCAACATCACGTCGAAAAGGCATCTGTGGCCGCTTGAAATCACAAATTAATCCATCTAGTGCCGCTGTGTGTGAAAATGGAAACTGCCTTCACTCACAAATGGGACGCCCCGCCCGTCGGTGCAACTCGGTACAGTGATGCATGAGGGCCCACCGTTACTCGAATACTACGTTCCACTGACCCTTCACAAGTCTGTTCGCGACTGCAAAGATTGTATGTGAAACAATGGGACCATAGCCGAATGAACATATCAACCAATGTTACACGGCCATCGGGTACAAATACATGATTGCAATAGCAAGATGCCATTCCTCAAATTGCAGCGTTGTGTGCGGGACGTGCTCGGCCAAAGGGGAGAGCAGCTTGCACAGGTGGAATGAATCACCAGAGGTGGAGGCCATACAGCCTGAAAACACATAAATTGCACACCCAGTCTCCTCCCACAACCACACCCACTCCGAAATGCTACCGGCAGGACTCGCGATGTTGGCCCTGGGGGACCTGATAGCACTGCAAGTACTCCAACTCCAAGAAGAAGACGAACACCAATTACAACCGGCCGCACGGAGGAGACGCAGGAGGAGGAGGAGGGCAAGGCAGGGCCAGCAAGGGCCGCCAGCACAGCCACTACCACCACGCAGGCAGCCCGCAATCCCACGCCTCCGAGCACATCCGTTCAACCTCACTGATGAGCAGATCCACACCCTCTACCGTTTGGACCGGGACACCATAGCCGCCATTGTGGACATGACACAGGCTGACCTTGTCAGCATGATAGATAGCCCAACCGCCATCCCACCCCTACTGAAGGTGGTGTCTGTACTCCACTTCCTGGCCACAGGCACCTACTTGCACACAGTCGGACAGTTGCATGGCATTTCTCAGCCACTGTTCTCACGGACACTATTGCAAGTGCTCGATGCCCTCCTGCAGCACGCAGACGACTACATCTCTCTACCACGCTCGGAGCAGGAAATTACCAACACAAAAGTGGGATTGCATGCACTTGCCGGCATACCGGGTTGCCTTGGTGCCATCGACTGCACCCATGTGGAATTGGTCGTCCCACATGCCATGGAGGCCCAGTACCGCAACCGAAAACAATTTCATTCTCTGAATGTACAAATGGTGTGTGACTCCAACAGGATCATTACACATTGTTGTGCCCGATTTCCTGGATCAACCCATGATTCTATGGTCTTGAGGAACTCTACAATACCACGCTACATGGAGCAACACGCAGGGAACAGATCCTGGCTACTCGGTGAGTCTCATTTCATGCATGATGATGTGGGGTATGTGATTCGGCAATGACCTGGCAGGAAGGGGGGGGGGGTGTGTGCGTACGTAGCAATGGCATTCCACATTATACGTTTATCGTCCACATACAGGTGATGCTGGATATCCACTGAAGAGATGGCTCCTCACACCAGTCCGGAACCCACGGGACCAGCATGAGGAGGACTACAACCATGCCCACTCACGTACCCGTGTAGTCATTGAACAGGCATTCGGCCTACTGAAGACTCGTTTCCGCTGCCTCAGCAGGTCTGGCGGGGCACTCCTGTACCGCCATGAGAAGGTTGCAAAGATGGTCATGGCATGTGTCATGCTCCACAACATGTGCGTACGTAGAAATGTGCCCATGCCCCCTGACGCAGAACTGCAAGCACCTGAAAATGGTCATGATGAGGGTGGGGATGTGGCAGCACCTCAAGGAGTCTGCGAGGCACAGGAGGGCCGTGACATTCGTCAGCATCTCATTGATGCATGCTTCTAGCACTCACGCCTGGTGGCTGATACATGGACACGGTACTCGTGGCACTGTGTGTGTCTGGTACATGCACAATATGGACTGTACGCCTATGATGGCCTAGTACACAAAGATCATTGTCCACACATCTCATTGGTTGATCGTGCATTGTTTATGGCATATGTGATATCATGTCAAACACCCTATCGACCCGCCACCCAAGTGAGCCCAACACACCCCCTCCACCCTCCTACCTCCCCCCCGAACACCAGTGTCCAAAGATGCTCATTGTCAGTGGGCAGTCGCTATTGCAAGCCCCCTCTGCGGGTATCAGGGGCACCCCTGCCTGTGGAGCGCAGGTTCCTCCCAGATCTACGTTGGGGGCTGCCCTGGACGGAACTTGCAACGGATGATGTCTCTGCCTGCTCACGTCCATGCATGTCCCTAAGGGTTTGTGAGAGCTCAGTGAGCACACGGCGCACTGCGGCAAGTTCGGCACATACGTCTTTGGACGTCGCATGCAGTTCCCCCCTCAGGCTCTCGGTGCTTCTCTCCATTTGGACTCTCAGGCTCTCGGTGCTACTCTCCATTTGTGCCCTTAGTGTCTCTGTACTTCTCTCCATTTCTGCCCTAAGTGTCTCAGTTGATGTTTCTATGTCTGCCTTAGTGCCCCCACATTCATCGGCATGGTCCTTGAGGAGCGTGGCCAGTTGCTGCTGTTGCACGATTAACTGGTCGAGGGACTGTTGCCTCTGCTGGGCCATGGCCATTTGCGGTGGTGTCACAGAGTGGCTGTTCGCCTCATGTTGCCCTGCCACAGGGCTTGTGGGGGATGGCCAGTCGTCGTCTTGTGGGTGCCCCTGCGTGGTATCCTCATGTTGTACGGGATGGGACAGACAGGGGGATTGGGACAGGTCATGGATGGATCTGACTTCGACATCCCCGTCTTCTGTGTCGGAGCATGCTGCCATCAATGGGGTGTCACCTATGGTGCTGCTGCCACCAGAGGCAGTGCCTTCTGTGGCATCCATTGGGGGGACCTGTGGTGCTGCTGTTGTGGGCATGCTGGCTGCTGGGGTGCCTGTTGATGTTCCCTCCTCTGTGCTGCCACCTGATTTGTGCTGCTGCCGTGTCTTGATGCGTGCAGCTGAGGTGGAGGGTCTTTGGCCGTTGGTCTTGGCCCTCTTTGCAGGTGTGCTGGTAGGGGTGTCCTGAAGCTCGTCGTTTGGATCGGACCCTGTGGTGGAGTAAAGGAGGGCGAGGGTTATTAATGGGTCTGTGGGAATTGGAATGGCATTGTATCACATGCATTGGGGTGGTACCTGAGGGTGATTTGGGTCGGGGCCTTGGAGGTGCTTTCATTTGTGTGTGGAGTGAGGGTGCAGTTGTTTGGCAGCCTGCAGTTAGGGTGTGCCTGCTGCACGTGTAGTGGGTGTTTTTGGGGTTTTTAATTATTTATGTATTTATTGTGAGTTTTAAAGTGCGCTATCAGGCCAATGTGTGTGGACGTTCTCCTGGACATGTGTTTCTGTTGCACTATGTGGACACATGGTACTTCACATGATTGGACATTGTGGATTTAGCTTTGTTTCATTTGGGCCACCTACCTGATTCTTCGGATGTCTGCACTCCTTTCTCCATCCCTCCGACTCCCTCTATACTCTTCATTCCAATGGTGGAGGCACAGATTTCTTCCCAGGGGGTCAACTTGATGGGTGATTCCGATCCTCCCCCGGTGGCTGTGGCAATGTTGCGGTTGGCAGAAAGTATGCTACGGACGCGTATCCGCAGGTCGTCGCATCGCTTTCTGCATTGCTGTGGGTTGCGGGGTGCGGTCCCCACCGCACTTACCCGCTGTGCCACCAGAGCCCATATGGCCTTCTTGTTCGCAAGTGCCGTCCTGGTCATTTGCGTGGAGAAGACGGCGGCGGCATTCTCCTGGAGGGTCTCTGTTAGCACGGTGAGTTCCTCACGGGAGAAGTGGACCTGCCGCTTGCGGTCGCACGCTTTCTTCGCTACTTTTCCCATTTTTCTTGGTTTCGCTAGGGTGGATGACGGGTTGGGGTGTGTCTCAGGGTAGTGTTTTTAGTGGTTGTGTGGATTTTGTGGTTTTATAGGTGTACGGCGGGATGTTTCCCGTTCCGGGCCCATGTTTTTACTTCCGTTTCCGTATATTTACGGTCACCGTACTTTCCGGTTGGCGCTCACTGCGGTGTCCGCTAAGATGGGTGGCGGTATTGCACCTAGGGCGCCGTACGGCGGCGGTGTGGGCCGTTTTGGGGTCATTTCCGCCATCGCGGACTTTGCACTTCCGCCATGCCGTGGTGCTCGTGCCCGATGGGTCGGAATGGGCCGCACTTTGCTCCATCGTGCAATGGCGGAAACGCTATTTACGCTGTGGCGGTCCGGTCAGTCACTTTCCGCCAAGGTCGTAATGAGGGCCAATCTCTTAGGTGATATGGGGGTCCCAATACTTGGTGGACGCCCCATAACAATTTCGAAAGGAGATAAACCATGTGTACGCTTAGGCATAGTACGCATACTCAATAATGCAATAGGCAATGCATCCGGCCATTTCAGTCCTGTTTCAGCACAAGCCTTTGCCAGTTTGTTCTTCAGTACCTTATTTGTGCCCTCTATAATCCCAGCTGATTGAGGATGAAAAACTGCATGGAAGCGTTGATCAATACCAAGGGCCTTGCAAACTTTGAGTACTACTTCACCAGTAAAATGAGTCCCATTGTCAGACCATAGATATCTGGGGACCGTATACAAGGGCACCCAGTGTTTCAATATGCATTGTGCTGTGGAGGTGGCACTATTGTCCCGCAGGGGATATGCTTCCACCCATCCTGAGAACCCACATTTCATCACCAAACAGTAGGAATGTTTATTTACAGGCTCCAGCTGTATAAAGTCCATATACACCACCTCAAAAGGGCAGGTGGGTAACTTACTGTGGCCCGCCGGGGCTGGCACACCTTTCCCCACATTGTATAGAACACATATTTCACATTGTTTTGCCCATTGACGACAATACATTCCCAATCTTTTGTTGTACCACACAGCACTCAAAACTTCTTCCATAGTCCTTGCGTTAACGTGAGTTGGACCATGAGCCACACTCACTATCACAGGTAAGTATGCATCAGGTAGTACCCAAGTATTCGTATTGGTATGTGCCCATAGCCCATCTACCGTCTCCTCGTATTGATCATCCTTGTGCCAAGATAGTCTTTCTTCAATGGTTGCGTCTGCTTGGATTTCCTTTACGCGCTCCTTCGTCCCTTCCATAGTCACATCCCTCCCCACTATGAGTTGTCGGGCCTCCCACCGTGTATCCCTTGTGGCAGCTAGTTTAGCCATCTGGTCGGCTAAGGAGTTTCCTTGCGTGACATAATCTAGAGTCCTTTTATGCGCTGGGCATTTCACTATGGCCACCATCTTGGGCAACGTAAGGGCTTGTAATAATTCAGCAATCAATTGGGCATGTTTAATAGTATCACCTTGGGAGGTTAAAAACCCACGCTCTCCCCAGAGTTTACCAAAACTGTAAACCACCCCATTAGCGTAGGCTGAATCAGTATAAATTGTCACTTTCATACCGCTGCTTAACACTAATGCTCTCGTTATCGCAATCAATTCTGCTGCCTGGGCCGATTTTTCACACACTTTCCCACTCTCAATCAACCGCTCCCTTGTGGTTACAGCATACCCTGCTGTTGTCTCCCCATTTGGCAGTTTGAAACAGGAACCATCACAGAATAATATACCCTCATTATCAACCAGCGGGGTGTCTTGCAGGTCTGCTCTACCCTTAGTATGTTCTTCCATTTGGATCACACAATCATGCCTAATGTCATTAGGTGAGACGGGCAAAGGAAGCAGTGTCGCTGGATTGAAAGTGTTACATCGTTCGATTTTTACATTACTGGCAAACAGAATCATCTCATACTGTGTGAGTCTAGCTGTGGTCAAATGCTGTGTATGCACTCTATTCAGGAGAACGTCCACCGCATGTGGGACTTTTACTGTCACTTCGCTCCCTAGGATGATACCTGCACTTTGTTTTCGGGCTGCCGCTGCTGCGGCCACTACTCTCATGCATGGGGGTAGGCCTCGAGCTACTGAGTCCAGAGCACTGGAGAAATATGCACATGGTCTCTGTTTACCCCCTTGTTCCTGCGTTAAGACTGACACAGCGCAACCTTCCTGTTCATCAACGAAAAGGCAAAATCTCTTGGTATAATCAGGTGTGCCTAAGGCCGGTGCATGGCATAGAACATCTTTCATAGCTGTCAGGGCTTTTTCCATCTCAGGTGTCCATTCTAATGGTCCGTTTTCTTGTACTTCTTTTAAGGCTTTTAGCATGGGCTGGATCAATACAGAGAATTCAGGAATCCAGTGCCTACAATAGGATAAAACACCAATTATCCTTCGGAGACCTTTTGCCGTGTCGGGGCCTTTTATGGACTGTATCAAAGCAATGCGATCAGTAGACAGAGTTCGCCCCTCTTCGGACAACTCAAAGCCTAAATAATGGACCTTTTGTTTTACATACTGCATTTTGGCTAGGGCTACCTTGTGCTTATTCTCTGCTAAGTGCATTAGCACCAATCTGGTCACATAATGGCATTCCTCTTCGGTGGCTGCACATAATAGCAAATCATCAACATATTGTATCAGAGCAGTGTTAGCAGGTAGGGCTAGGTTATCCATCTGTGTTTTTAGTGCTTGGCTGAATATGGCGGGACTTTCTGTATATCCCTGCGGGGCTCTAGTAAATTGGTACTGTCTATCTCGAAGAGTGAAACTAAACAGGTACCTGCTTTCTTCGGCAATAGGAATGCTGAAGAAGGCATTTTTCAAATCAATTACCGTAAACCATTTCGCTGTTTTGGGAATTAAAGTGAGTACACTTGCAATATTAGGGACAACTGGATATCTGGGTTCTACTATTTTGTTTATCTCCCTCAAATCAATAATGAAACGATAGGGTACCGCTTCATCACCTTTCTTGTGTACTGGAAGGATCGGAGAGTTACAAGGGCTATCATTTGTTGGCTCTACCACCCCTAACGGTATCATATCCTGTACTATTTGATATAGTGCCTGCTCTCCCTCGTGTGATATGCGATATTGTTTTATCCTGGGCAAACTGGCACCGGGCTTTAGTTTGATTACTACTGGGGAAACATCCAACACCCCTACATCATTCCCATGAGTGGCCCATAGTTCATTCGGGATGTCTTGGAGTTCCGGGGGCAGGGTTTGCGTTACTCCTATCATACCCATAGGTTTGCTTATAGTCATTCTCACCCCCTGAGGGGAGCAATATATTGTGGCCCCTAGTGTCTTTAATGCATCAATACCTAACAAGTTTTCTGGGCAGTGATTGGTCAATAGCCACCCATTCTCCCATTTTACCCCATGAAGTTCCGCTTCTACTATTTCACTTACAGGAGTCTTTATTGGATTTCCCCCAAATCCAACTGATACCTTGCTTTTATCCGATAATGGGACAGCGGGGACGGCTCTGATATTCACGGAACTGTTTCCAGCTCCCGTGTCTACCAGACATCTCAAGTTTCGGTGGGGGCCCATCCTAATGGAGGCATAAGGCCCCCTCTGATCTATAGGTACTTGTACCACTCCCGCTGTCTCATTTCGGCCTCCTCAGGACATATCACTTGTGTTATCCTGGAAGTCGTCATTATAGTATACTCCTTCCCCACATCCTTCGCCCTGGCATACACCTTGTACTTGTGTTGTTTGTCGTGGTTGATACAGTAGATTGGGGGGAGGCGGGGCCGGCCAGGGAACATCCCCTCTTGCTTGTCCGTCAAAGGCATTGGGTTGAGGAGGTTTAAACATTCTATTGTCTTGGTTGCCGTACCCACCAGTCCTATTTCCTGGGGCAATTGTTGTCTGTGAAGGGGGCCGTACGCCCCTTCCTCTCCCACCACTCTGGGGACACTGGGATTTCCAGTGTCCGGGTCTCTTGCAGAAGGCACATACATCTTGGGGTAGCCCATCCCTCCTCCCATATAGCGCACCTCCTTGCACTGTACCTCTACCTGTCCCTTGGCCCCCTATCATGTTGCTACTATAGCCCTGTGACGGGCCATTATTATTGTAGTTACACCTACCTTGGGGCCCTTGATGCAACTGTTGCATCAACACTTTGGTTTTTAGATCCTTCTCTTGTCGTGCCTTTTGTTGTCCCTTTACTCTTTCCCCTCTTTCATAATACCTGGCCATTTCGAGGAGATCCCGGGGGTTTCTAGTCATCCACGTACTTTCTGCCTTCCTAATGTTCTCCTGGATTGGCCCATGGAGCCCTTCTATAAAGTTTGTGGCAAAGTACCGTTGGCCCGTCTCAGACCCTATCTCTAGCCCACTGTGTGCTTTAAATGCTGCTTCGTAACGCAGGAAGTACTGTGCTACTTCTTCACTTGCGCCCTGTATCACAGCAGACAGTTTTTCCACATTCACATCAAATGGGGGTAATACCTTTTCTAGAGCCCTCAGGACTGCCATGCCCCCTTAGGGGTTCGGGATATTCCTCATGCAGTTTCCTATTTTTACTCGCCTCCATTACATCTTTCCATTTTATTGTATCATTGTCTTTGGCACGAAAGGGGGTCCATATTTCCTCTGGGACAATAGCTAACAATATGTTATCTACATCCTCTACAGTAAATAACCCGGGTCTGAATAGCTTTCCTACTTCTTTGTAGAATCCTGCCGGGTCTATACGGGGGTCGGGGATGGACTTGGTGATATGCATCAATTCTATTCGAGATAAGGGGACATACACATAGGTGCGCATCATGTTACCAGTAACTGCATCTATGGTGGGTTGACACTCTCTCATTGGCATTGATAGTAACTTTTCCGTGTTTGTTTGTTCACTTACAAGGGCCTGCACTGGTGATGAAGCAGAGGACTGGTGACTAAGGTTTTTCTCTTTTATTTTTTTATAATCTTTTAACAGTTTCTCCACCTTAGCCATTCTCCATTCTTCCGCCCCAGAATCATCCACTCTTATATTAGGTAGCAGTTTCTTATCCAATTCCGTCTTAATCCTATTCTACTGGGACACATATCTAGGCTCCTTTTCCTCTTCTATATCATCCACCCTAATAAGAAGATATTTAATTACGTTTACTTGTATAGGCCAGCCAAGGCCCTCCATCAGACTCACCAGGGTGGACATGGACTGCGAGTGTATGGATGCTATCATACGATTAGCTACGTTTTGGCCCGCTGGTCTGCATCTTTGCGTTTAGCCTCTCTTTCCCTCACCTCTCTTTCCCATGCCCTCTTTTCCTTCTCCCATTCAACACCGCCCCTTATGACTTCCGCTATTATGTCGGACATACATCCCCATAACTGAACACTGGATGCAGTCACTGGTAGTAACGCGACAGCGTCCTGATATGCTGAGGGCAGATCCGCAGTACTCTGTCCTCTCAATTTACAGTTACCCTCATGAAAGGTATATAGTTTAGTGGCCACTGTCCTAAATTCCAAAGGTGTCAAACGCCCCAATTGGTCCCGTAGGCTGTCATTGAGGGGTGTGCCATACAGCCCGGTCATAAGGATTTGCAAGTCTCCATCTCTATCCTTTTCTACAGTAGTCGTTCTCCTATGGTCTATCAACCTATCTGGGTCTCCATACTTCATTGGGAATTCCGCCCTCTCACCCTCACCTTCTCTCGGAGGAGCCGTAGCCCCTGGAAATAACAATTCAGTCGTTGTTTGTTCTGCTTCTAGTCCTATCACATCTTCATACCGAGGCGCCGGCAAGGCAGGATACATACCCCCGCTATTCTTAATCATCATACGTCTATCCAACTGGTCTAGTTTCTCATCCTTCTCTTTTATCTCTAGGTCACGTAATTTTTGATTTACTGTTCTCTTCTGCCCCTTTGCCTTTTGTTTGTTCTGAGCATTGCGCCTGCGCATTGCTTCTACCCTCCATAGTCGTATAGCCTCAAACTGTGCGGGTCTGACCCGTCTTTTTACTAATTCTATTTCTACTTTGGATATGCGGTCCACATCAAAGGACCCGGTGTCTGGCCATTTATGCTCAATCGAATCTTTTGTATATTCAGACCACTCCCTTAAGAACAATGTTGAATTCAATCCATGTTTAATCAACATATCAAATGCAGGGGTTCCTTCAAGAGGGGCATAGTGTCTCTTGCCTATACCACTATTACTGGAAGCCGCTTGACCCATTTTGTTGGTATACCGCAATTGCCTAACAACACTCACCTTTCCCAAATGTGCATTAATAGGCTAACATTAACAGTACATCCTCCTGACATATATCGCCATACCAATATCAATACATCACTGTTTCATCATTATTATTACATAGACGGACATACCACCGTCCTCTTCATAAACCCTAAATCGTTATTTCCTTATTCCATCATGCATCCATCCATACCACTTACCTTAAGGGTCCCGCCAGAGTGTTCCGGACCCGAAGGGCGACAGCCTGCTGTTCCACTGCCGACGGAGCCGGAAAAACAAGGATGACGCGTTGGTTGCAATCAAAGGTGCGGATTCAGTTGTTGGGGCCCCGTGATCAATTCCTTCTCCGGTTCCGCCGCGGCGTTCCTCACCCAGTGACGGGCTGTCGCTCCTACGCATCCCACTACTGACACCAAAATTGTGGGTGCGATTTCTCGCCGTCACCATAACCAGTACAATGAGGGACCCTGCAATAACTCAGACAGAAAAGAGCCAAGTAAACATTACTTTATTAATGCACAAGCATTCGCGAATGGGCCGCAAGTTCAAACGTCGCGCAAAGCAAGTCGTCGAAGTGCCGCGCCTTCCTCTACACATCGTGCTCTTTTATACTTTTCTGTTTACATTGCCTTGCACATAGCACACGTCCACCCCAGGGCGGATCTCCAGTTGGAGTTTATCTGAAGTATCCAGTTGGAGTTTGACGGACAACCATTGCACATTTGCTATCGTGGTCTATCGTGGTTTCCTGTTATCCCGGTCTTCACATTCTTTCGTGCCCCTTTGTGCCCGTATCTCTGTGCTCAAGGCCATGCTTACTCATTCCTTCTCCCCACCCGTATTCTGCAGATAGTTTTAGCAGGCTCAGCATGCTTCGACATACAGTGACCAAACACAATTCTTCTGTTAAAAACAAGTTCTTGCCGGGTCAGCAGGTCTTAAACGCTGCCGTATAAAAGAGAAGGCCTCTTCTTTTAGCAAAAAGTACATTCATTTAACGCATATGGTGATTAGTATAAACTCCAAGTGTGAGCACAACGTTACACATGCATGCGTACCTTCATTCCTGTCAGGAGGCCCCTGCGATGCAGTGGCTTGTGGGCAGGTCGGAAAGATATATATTGTATCCCGTGAGGCGTGAACAGAGAGCTCTCCCGGAAGCTCCAGCGAGAGCAGTCCAGCTATCTCATGCTGGAGGGAATGCCTTTCTTGCTGTCCTTCTGTCTTTTCTCTCCCCAATCCTGGGTTAAGAGTTTGGGCCCAGCTGGAGGTGAGGGATCAAGGTCGGAAGGAGGCACCATTCCGCTGGTGCTGCTCTGCTAGAGCAGGGCCCAAGTGCCGTTCCCGAATGACTGCAGGTGTTGCTCTGCCATGGAGGTAAGAGGTGGACAGTGAGTGAGAAGAGCGAACGAATATTGAACTGAGTAAAAGTAAACGCACTTGCTAGCAACGTACAACCGGTCAGTGCCGTGTATTTATTTTCCTTTCCTGTCAGAGTGAGGAGGAAGGAAAGAGCGAAAAACTATTGAACTGTGTAAAAGTGAACGCACTCGCCGCCAGCAACGCACAAGCGGGCAGTGCCGTGTGTTTATTTTCCTTTCCTGTTAGAATGATAGGGAACCAAAGAGCGAACAAATATTGAACTGTGTAAAAGTAAACACACTCGCCAGCAACACACAAGCGGGCGGTGCTATGTATTCATTTTCCTTTCCTGTCAGAGTGATGAGGAATGAAAGAGCAAACAAATATTGGACTGTGTAAAAGTAAACACACTCGCCAGCAGCGCACAAGCGGGCAATGCCATGTATTCAATTTCCTTTCCTGTCAGAGTGAGGGGGAACAAAAGAGCGCACAAATATGGAACTGTGTAAAAGTAAATGCACTTTCCAGCAACACACAAGCGGGCAGTACTGTGTATTTATTTTCCTTTCCTGTCAGACTGAGAGGGAACAAAAGTGTTAGATTGTTAACTGTTACAGTTATGAGCCTTGCTGAGTATAATCAGAATATCTACAACTATGATATATAGGATGATAGCACTAACCTGAACATTCAGCAGTGACCAGGAAGGCAATGGAACAGACGAATATGAGAGTTCCCCTACAAGCCCAGTCACTCCCTACCCGGGTAAAACAATCAGGAGAAGAGAGGACTGAGCCCCCAGGGCAACCGTCTATGGGAAAGAAAACCTGTGTAGCGGCGACGGCAGTTCAATGTCGTCTGGTCTTCAAGTGCTGGAATCTTGCAGGAGTTCGTCTTTGATTCAGATATACAATTTCCGCAGGGGAGTTGTTCTGCGAATGAGAAAGGACAGGTATGAAGGTTTGTAGAAAAGGGAGCAAAAAAGGAGTCCCATGGAAAACAGCCACCCACCTAAGATCCGCTTCGGATATTCTAATGCAGATCAATTATACTCGCTGCATTTAGAAACTCGGAAGGCTGCAAGAAAGGGATGAACGATCCTAAATAGAAGGGTGAAAAAAGGTTACGAAAGGTTCAGTTATAGTAACAGATATTTGAATGGCATAATCTGAGAGATGATAAATACAGTTGGGAGGAAGTGAAATGTCAGGAAAGTATGTACCACTGAACGAAGTCAATTGTGGAATCTGGAGAAAGACGGGAAGGAGTCTCGGATGGCGGAGTCAAAGATTCCCCGATATCTGGAATAGTCAAATATGAAGCAAGCAAGAGGTAAGAGGTTAGAATTCAGGTAAGAGCCAGAAAGCAAAGATCCCTAGATGGCGATCACTTACGATGCGTCTGAGCTAGGAGTAGCGACGCACTGAAGCAATGCACTCGATCCCTTATATTCGGTCACATGACCGACAGGCAACGTCGGGAAAGCACGTGAAACAACTAGACCGGTGCTCAAAGAATGACATGAAAGATCAGCCACCGTCTTGGAAGGACTCACAAACGCAGAACGGCAAACTCAGCTGTGATGCCAAAAAGACCAACGTTTATAGCAAGATGTAACAGTATGCCCCCTCCGCGAAGGCGGGGAACCCGGCTTCCCGGGATGGAGCCGGAGGAACTTGCGCACCAAACGAGGAGCATGAACCCCTCAAGCCGTCTCCCAGGACTTGTCTGCCGGAGCGAACCCCTTCCAATCAACTAGGAACTGAAGACGACCCCTGTGATAGCGGGAGTCACAAATGACAGCTACCTCAAATTCCGTTCTCGTCGCAGTGGAAACAGGAGGCAGATGAAAAACAGTGGAGTGTTGAAAACGATCGGGTACCCCCATCTTGATCTGAGAGAGGTGAAACACGGGATGGATGCGAGACCAAGAAGGAGGGAGCAAGAGTCTGACCGCTGCAGACAATTTAGAAGGAACCAAGTGGCGGGGAAGAAATTGAGAGGACAACCATACTCTGTCGTCAACTGTTATTTTTGGTGCTGCCCTTCGATGACAGTCTGCATACTCTTTGGCCCGATCCTGAGCAGACCGAAGAGCCTTACGAGCGACTTGATGGCCCAGTTGAATGTCCGCAAAGAGCCGGTCCACCCCAGGGCAACGGGAAGGAGATGGTGCTATGGTCGGAACATAAGCCGGATGGTAACCATAGGTACAGTAGAAAGGGCTAGTTTTCAAAGCAGAATGCATGGCATTATTATAAGCGAATTCTGCCAATGGTAAGAGATCAACCCAGTTGTCGTGTGCGGCGGATACAAAACAACGTAAATAGCATTCCAATGTCTGATTTAATCGCTCTGTTTGTCCATTAGTCTGTGGATGGTACCCAGAGCTCAGTGCTCTTCTGATTCCCAAAAAGGTGCACAACTTCTGCCAAAAAAGGGAGATGTACTGGGGACCCCAGTCTGACACAATTGTGTCCGGTACCCCATGGCGAGAGAAGATATCCGAAATGAAGATTCTGGCCATCTGATCTGCATTAAGAAGTTTAGGCAAAGGGGTGAAATGGGCCATTTTCATGAAATAGTCTATCCTGACTATTATAGTGGTTTGATGAGAGGATGGAGGGAGATCCATTATGAAATCCGTAGAAATCAATTGCCAGGGTCTTTCAGGAATAGGCATTCAGGTAAGTAGACCCAAAGGAGGTCGTCTGGGTGTTTAGGATTGCAGATAGGTAATGCAAGCTGAAACATAGTCCCGCACATCGGAGAGAAGATTTGGCCACCAGAAATGACGTTTGACGAGTTCTAACGTGGATTGATATCCTCAGTGTCCAGCAGTTCTGGAATCATGGCACATATACAGCACCTCCTTCTGGAGAGTAGTGGAAGGCACAAGTACTTGCTCCCTATGAAAGAAAAATCTGCGGTTCCTAGTTAGGTGGTTGCTTCGTTCAAGATCTTCGCAGGACGTAAGTGTAGAGCCGTGTCTTGCTTAATTGTCTGGAGAAAATCAGTCAGGACTGATATGAATTGAGCCTTGGGAAACAGGCTTTCAGGGCTAAATCTAGCCATAGGGTGGTCCTTCCGGGAAAGAGCATCTGCTTTAAGATTCTGACTTCCAGGTAGAAAGGTAAAAGAAATACGATAAGGAAGAAAAAAATGTGCCCAACGTGCCTGACGACTGTTGGTGGTTTGGGTATGTTGAAGTACTTTCAAGTTTTGATGATCTGTACAGACTTCTACAGGAAACGGAGACCTTAACAACAGATGTCTCCACTCTTCCAAAGATCTTTTGATAGCCAGCAATTCCTTTTCTAGAACCGAGTAGTTGACTTCAGAGGGATTAAAGGTCTTGGATAAATATGCAACCGGTAATTCCACAACTTGACTTGATCTTTGCAGGAGAACTGCTCTTAAAGCATAATGTGATGTGTCAGTCTCTAATATAAACTGCTTGGACTGGTCGGGGGTAGACAATATCGGGGCAGACGAAAACTATTTTTTCAGCTTATCAAAGGCCTCTTCAGCATTCGAACCCCAGGAAAAGGGTACTTCCTTTTTTAACAATCTGGTAATGGGAAGAACGATGTTGGAAAAACATGGTATGAATTTACGGTAGAAATTGGCAAAGCCAAGGAACCGTTGTATCTCTTTAATATTCGATGGAGATGGCCATTCCAATACCGCGGACTCCTTTCTTGGATCCATAGACACACCTTGAGCCGATAGCACAAACCCTAGATAATTGACCTGAGTTTTGTGGAATTCGCATTTTTCAGCCCTACAATACAAATGATTAGCTTGAAGTCGATCCAGGACTAACGTCACATGATGGATATGTTCAGCTTCGTTTGCAGAGAAAACCAAGATGTCGTCCAGATATATGACCACAAAGTGTAATAGAACATCTGCAATAGATGGTCCATAAATCTTTGAAATATGGCTGGGGCATTAGAGAGACCGAAGGGCGTTACTTGATATTCGTAGTGTCCAAAAGGTGTTCGGAAGGCCGTCTTCCATTCATCTCCGGGAGCAATACGGATAAGATGATACGCCCCTTGGAGATCTAATTTGGAGTAAATGGTGGCCCCTTGTACTGCCTCGAGAATATCTGGAATCAGGGGCATTGGATATTTGTCTGGTACCGTGATCTTGTTGAGGCCCCTATAGTCAATACAAGGTCTGAGCTCCACCATGTCCTTTTTCGGAATAAAGAACAGAGAGGCTCCAGCAGAGGAGGTGGATTCGGTAATAAGGCCATTTTGTAAGTTGGTGTGAAGGTACTCCTTGCGGACGTTTTTCTCTCGCTGGGATAGCATATACATGCGCCCAAACGGAACAATCAGATTTGGGATCAACTCTATATGACAGTCATCCCTCTGATGCAGAGGTAGAGTAGGAAACTGCAGTGTGGAAAATACAGATTGATATTTCTGGTAACATACAGGGATGTTTCCTATCTGTGAAATCGTAGTTATCGGAGTATGACTGGGAACTTGTGAGGGGATCTGAAGTCCTACAGATTCATGAGAGAGACAGTGAGCCACACAGTATTCAGATCCTAGAAAAAGGATGCCAGCAGACCAGTTTATAAACGGATTGTGCAACCATAACCAGGGCAAGCCTAGTATTATGGGAAAATGCGCTGCCTTAATCAAATCAAACGTGAGGTTTTCTTTATGTGAGGCTATTATACAAGTTAAGGGTTTAGTTTGCTCCCGGATAGGACCCGAGCTTAAAGGACTCCCATCTACCCCTTGAATAGGCATTATGCAGGACTTAGAGACACGGGCGAGCCCGTTGTCTTCCGCCCATTTATCGTCAATGAAATTCCCAGCTGCCCCACAATCCACTAAAGCCGGAACCTTCTGAATTACTTGGTCTTGGAACACTAATGTCAGAGACAAAACCACCATGGAAAGATCCTGTGGGAGAGACCCATGGGACACGTCTATCTGAGTTGAGGAACCGCCTTTGTTTCCCCCAGCCGTGGTTCCTCTTACGACTGGGTTCTGGAGTTTCCTGATGTTTGGGAGCCTGGTCTTCGGGGCGGAACAGTCGGGCAATCTCGCAACACATGAGTGGAGGAACCGCAATACATGCATAAACCTAGCGAATTACGTTGTTCCTTTTCATTCAAAGATAGTGGACCTCGGGCTTCCCCAATCTACATGGGTTCATCTGTCTGTGGTGATTTGCTAGTGGTTGGGTAGTTCTCGGAACGAGAAACCTTTCCCTTTTTCTGTTCTGCCAATCTCTCTTGGAGACAATAGTCCATTTGCATGGTGATGGTGATCATGTCAGCTAGGTTGGCTGGACGGGGGACTCTGGACACTTTATCCTTTAATTCCTCAATGAGTCCTCTTCGAAACAAAGTAAGAAGAGTGTCATCCGTCCAATTAGTCTCTGAAGACAGCTGCTTAAAAAGGGTAATGTAAGCCAGGAGGTCCTTGTTTCCTTGTCTAAGATCGAGGAGTCGCTCCTGGGAGGCCACCGACAATGCAGATATACGATTTCCGCAGGGGAGTTGTTCTGCGAATGAGAAAGGACAGGTATGAAGGTTTATAGAATAGGGAGCAAAAAAGGAGTCCCACGGAAAACAGCCACCCACCTAAGATCCGCTTCGGATATTCTAATGCAGATCAATAATACACGCTGTGTTTAGTAACTCAGAAGGCTGCAAGAAAGGGATGAACGATCCTAAATAGAAGGGTGAAAAAGGGTATGCGAAAGGTTCAGTTATAGTAACAGATATTTGAATGGCATAATCTGAGAGATGCTAAATACAGTTTGAAGGAAGTGCAATGTCGGGAAAGTATGTACCACTGAACAAAGTCAATTGCGGAACGCTATGACGAGTTCCAGGCAGAAATCCGGAGAAAGACGGGAAGGAGTCTCGGATGGTGTCGTCAAAGATTCCCCGATATCTGGAAGAGTCAAATCTGAAGCAAGCAAGAGGTAAGAGGTTAGAATTCAGGTAAGAGCCAGAAAGTAAAGATCCCTAGATGGCGATCACTTACGATGCGTCTGGGCGAGTAGTAGTGACGCAATGAAGCAATGCACTCGATCCCTTATATTCGGTCACATGACTGGCAGGCAACGTCGGGAAGCACGAGAAACAACTAGACCGGTGCTCAAAGAATGACATGAAAGATCAGCCACCATCTTGGAAGGACTCACAAACGCGGAACGGCAAACTTGGCCGTGATGCCAAAAAGGCCAAAGTTTATAGCAAGATGTAACAAAACGAGTTAACAAATATTGGACTGTGTAAAAGTAAAAACACTCGCCAGCAACGCACACGCGGGCAGTGCTGTGCATTCATTTTCCTTTCCTGTCAGAGTGAAGGGGAAAGAAAGGGCGAACTGTGTAAAAGTAAACGCACTCGCCAGCAACGAACAAGCGGGCAACGCATAAGGGTTGCTGGGGGCCAGTATACTGTTTCCTGCCCAAGTGAAGAGAGCAGTCACAGGCCCCTTTGTTTTTTTTCCCTTGGGGTGGCTGCAGGAGCAGGCAGGTTTTCGTAAGTGTGGGGAGTTTAGTCACTACGTTGTATAGTGGTTTCAGTCTCCCTCTAGAGGGGTAGTGTTTCTGTATTCACACTCACGGAGGAAAAGAGGGGAAAGCTAGATTATGTCAACTTTTAAGCGAGGAGAGGTCAGGACTCTGCCAGTTTAAGGATTAACAATCAATTATTTATTTACCAGAGTGTATTAAGCTCTCTCAGGCGGCCCAAAGTACGCTAGTCCATCATTTATGTTACAAATGTGAATGAACTGATTTAACAGTGTTTCAAAGGTTAACAATCAATTATTTATTTACCAGAGTGAATTCGAGCTCTCTTAGGTGGCCCTATGCACGCTAGTCCATCATTTATGTTACAAATCTGAATGAACTGATTTAATGGTGTTTCGAAGGTTATCAATCCCTTATTTATTTATTTATTTACCAGAGTGTATTTGAGCTCTCTCAGGTGACCCAATGTACGCTATTCCATCATTAATGTTGCCAATGTGAGTCAACTGATCTAACAGTGTTTAAAGGTTAATAATTAATTATTTATTTAACAGAAGGGAATTTGCCCACTATCGGGTGAACTAATGTATGCTGCTCAACCATTTATGTAACAGATGTAAACTGACCGCCTTACCCTGAAGGTCATGACCTGTGTAATGCAGCAATGTGCTATTTGAACCAACTTTGACCAGTATAAAACAAGCTATCAATTTGGTGAACTGAAGGTAAGTCTGTGACTGTTTTATTTACACTAGTTGCGCCCTAGCCAATCTGAGCAGCCAGGTCTAACATATCTTATAGGTGAGAGCCCATGCTGACCAGAGCAGCTATGCCCGCTGAGGGGCAGGCCATGGGCATCATAACAGAGCCCACTCATTGCCGCATGGGAGATCATTTCGCACATGTGTGCGGTAAGGTGTGAATAACCCATTCTCAGGACTCCTACAGGTTGCAGCACATGCCACTTTTCAGATATCTATGGGAGTAACAACTTACACACGGGTTAAGTTGTATTGCAGATGACGTCAAAGATAGCTACTGCGAGCGGTTGAACAAGCATTAGACATGTGGGTAGGATGGGTGACTAGTTTAAATGAAGGCAAAGTTCTGCTGTGAATGAGTGAGTAGTTGTACAAACGCTGATGGCTAGGCTACCAATTTGTGCAGTTTCCCATATTAGCTTTATCATAATAGTCTGTCTCAACCAGTAAAGACACCGTTAAAATAAATTAATTTCCACTGCTGACCGTACTCATTTAGTAACCTGTCTAACTCATGTTATCTGTGCTTCATGACGATTTCCTATCAATCAATAACCATACCTTCTTGTAATGCTCGATTAAAATGCATTAATCAAATCAGAAACGTGTCCGTGGTATGGAAAAAGGAACGTTTATTGAAATAACATTTTGACAATAAATACAAATGTAAGCTTACAGCTTGTGAAACAGTCAGCACACTAGGTTCCCTAACCCAATACCACAAGCAGACACACACTAACCAAGCTGTAAATTGTCTTATAAAATGCGCCTGGTTACCCCTGGGTCTGGTGCGCAATACAAGTAATAAAAACAAACAAACAAACTGAAAAGGGGGTAGAGGGACAGACGAGATTGTTTCCATGGTGATGCGATGTCACGTCCCATGCATTTGGAATCTCATTTTCAAAGTCAGTTTTTTTGAATTTATAGTTTAATGTAGTCCGTATTCAAGAAAGTAAGTATAATGGGATAAGAGGGAATGTAGCATGTATACAGTAATAATGTTTAAAAGGGCAATTTGAATGTCGAGCAAAACGGTAAGAAGGTAAAAAGGTACAGCCATAAATCTGTCAAATGTATCATTCGATCAAAAAAATTTGAACAAATTGGGAATTTATGACTACTTCTAATGATCCCAAAACTCAGCTCAGTATATTTAAAGAGCTTGGTGAAGATCAGCTGGGTAGCAGTAGAGGAAGGCCGAGAAAGCAAAGCAA
Organism: Ambystoma mexicanum; assembly: GCF_040938575.1. Lineage (NCBI taxonomy): Eukaryota > Metazoa > Chordata > Amphibia > Caudata > Ambystomatidae > Ambystoma > Ambystoma mexicanum. The sequence continues at coordinate 1,517,147,165 of NC_090929.1, read as the reverse complement.
CTTCCTTGACCAGAGCGGCGAGAGAGCGACGTGGCACGAAAATCGCTGGAGAACCAAGACCGGGTGCAGAGTGAAAGAAGCGGAAAGCGAGGCTGTTGGAAGGCAGAGGTCCGTGGTGAACTGCGAGGAAGAGACAGTCACCAGCTGGAGGATACACGCTGGGAAGGCAAACCCGCTGACAGCACGTCGACTGTGGGAGTGAAGTCACAGAATGCTGGTGCATTGCTACAGCGAGCTGCCCAGAGGGATAGCAAGACTGTGACTGCCTGGGACCTTGCAGAAGTGTTGGGAAAGACATCCAGTGAGTCCGCCTGGGAAAGGGGGTATGGACACGGCAAGGAGGTTGTTTTTGTCTGTACGCGCAATATATTCATAAAATCTTTTAGCGTGGAATGAAAGAAAGGCAAATTTGAACACTAATGAGAACTCCATTACGATTAAGGACAAAGTGAGCGCCAGCATGGTTAAAAGCCAGGTCAATGACAATGGCCCTCATTACGACCCTGGCGGAAATCGAAAAACGATGGCGGAAATGCAATACCGCCATCGAATAGCGCTCGGTGCGACTATGACCCGTCACCGCAAAGTACGATGCCATTAGCGACACCGTAGTGAACGCCAACGCTAACTGCACCAAGTACGCGCGCGCGCGCCATGCCAAACCGTAAATACCACCATGGCGCAAGGGTACGCGAATTCCGACCCTAGCGAACATGTACCTAACGCCATCAAGCACGGCGGAAAGTACCATTCCGCCATGGTGAGAAGTACGGCATCGCGAATCAACCGTAAACGGCCCCACTGAGTGCCTGTACACCGCTCCCTGCCCACATAGTACAACTCCCCGTAGGTGCAATGAAGTCACAATGCAACCAGTGAAATGTACTAGTCATCCATGCATGCCAACGAACAAAAGAATCACAAGAGGGGCCAATGGGAGCTGCAGGGCACAGATGGCACGAATACAGAAGCCATTCCAATGGACATGACCACAGTCCCCCACCAAGAAACGCACGCAAACACAGGCACCTGTGACCAGCAATATTCCGAAAATCACATCATTCCACCAGTCCACCTGGCTGACCGGCATCTGTTACACAAAACCTAATCCCCCGCCCCTGAGCATGACATCATTCAAACAGTCATATTGGCAGCCCTCATCCCTGACCTCACTGGGCTTCGTAGGCAAACGCGCCCAGCACAGTACCACGCAACTATACTCCGAAGCTGGAACCCAATGCAGATCTCCTCACAATACATCGCTCCCCAAATAGGAATATGCCACATCACTTGCAAAGAAGAACGCTACACGGCCCATATCAGAATAGAAATTTAATGCACAACAAAATCACCAAGCCCATACAGCCATTAGGCCATGAACTCCAAAACACATTTCACCATTGTGGGCTGCATCCGCAAGAAATGACCAGCTACTACTTGTGTGACGCCCTGTTCCATCATGGTACACAGAGCCACATTCACGTACGAAAAGGCAACATGGAAGCGCACAGAACCGCAGGGCCGTCCCAATGGGGAGGCACTAGTCCAGCTGAAAGGCCGAAATGTTGCTCCGAGCCACTAGTACTGCGTAAGGGCATGTGGCCCATTGGCGATCGTCCCATAAGATCGTAATGCTGCTCCACTGATTAACACGAAGCAGCAGGTGTCGGGAGTAAAAGCCATCTGCAGGAGTGGCATACAGATGGCAGTGGCAAAAGTGGAGGAGATACCTGTCAACCAAAAGAAAAGAAAAAGAACAGAATGGCCATCAGAACTACATTCGAACAACTCACTTCAATGATCACACTAAATCCACAGCCATATGCATGCTAGCCCACTCCAAAGGATCATCACCACCCCAAAACCACTTGCGACTCATAACTATCTATATCGAGGTGTAAACACCATCACAAACGAGTGTACCTGTGCATGCGTCTGTGAAAACAGAATCCATCTGATGGGATTGTTAACGTGCATGGACACAAGTGTCTGAAGGCGCGTCGAGACAGGGAGGGCTCAACAAGGCCAGATAGACGATGGTCCCACTATGGCAGCCCTGCATCACATAGCGCAGGGGAGGCGGACAGATTCCAAGAAGCCCTGTACATGGCAAACTCTGTATCAAATCATCTGCCCATGCATCCATTCATCATTCCCTCATCCCGGTATAAAAACGCCTGAATATTTACTCACATAACATTAGAAATATCCATTGAGTCTGTGCGTTATGCAGCCTGCAAAATCCACAGTGCCCCAGCCCGTAATTCCAGTGTTGTGAAGTAACATGTATTTGGGAACGTCCGGCCTCATCGCCCACGTCGCGATTGCGCATCCCAAACTATTCATATCAATCATTGCATCCTCGCCATGGCCCCTGTCTCAAGGACATTGAACAATAGAACGTTATATTTGCAGTCAGACCTGTGGGCATCTCCTCGCCGCTAGCTGATAACCGAAAGCGCCGCCCTTCGAATTCCTCATTTGCAACATCACGTCGAAAAGGCATCTGTGGCCGCTTGAAATCACGAATTAATCCATCTAGTGCGGCTGTGTGTGAAAATGGCAACTGCCTTCACTCACAAATGGGACGCCCCGCCCGTCGGTGCAACTCGGTACAGTGATGCATGAGGGCCCACCGTTACTCGAGTACTACGTTCCACTGACCCTTCACAAGTCTGTTCGCGACTGCAAAGATTGTATGTGAAACAATGGGACCATAGCCGAATGAACATATCAACCAATGTTACACGGCCATCGGGTACAAATACATGATTGCAATAGCAAGATGCCATTCCTCGAATTGCAGCGTTGTGTGCGGGACGTGCTCGGCCAAAGGGGAGAGCAGCTTGCACAGGTGGAATGAATCACCACAGGTGGAGGCCATACAGCCTGAAAACACATAAATTGCACACCCAGTCTCCTCCCACAACCACACCCACTCCGAAATGCTACCGGCAGGACTCGCGATGTTGGCCCTGGGGGACCTGATAGCACTGCAAGTACTCCAACTCCAAGAAGAAGACGAACACCAACTACAACCGGCCGCACGGAGGAGACGCAGGAGGAGGAGGAGGCCAAGGCAGGGCCAGCAAGGGCCGCCAGCACAGCCACTACCACCACGCAGGCAGCCCGCAATCCCACGCCTCCGAGCACATCCGTTCAACCTCACTGATGAGCAGATCCACACCCTCTCCCGTTTGGACCGGGACACCATAGCCGCCATTGTGGACATGACACAGGCTGACCTTGTCAGCATGATAGATAGCCCAACCGCCATCCCACCCCTACTGAAGGTGGTGTCTGTACTCCACTTCCTGGCCACAGGCACCTACCAGCACACAGTCGGACAGTTGCATGGCATTTCTCAGCCACTGTTCTCACGGACACTATTGCAAGTGCTCGATGCCCTCCTGCAGCACGCAGACGACTACATCTCTCTACCACGCTCGGAGCAGGAAATTACCAACAAAAAAGTGGGATTGCATGCACTTGCCGGCATACCGGGTTGCCTTGGTGCCATCGACTGCACCCATGTGGAATTGGTCGTCCCACATGCCATGGAGGCCCAGTACCGCAACCGAAAACAATTTCATTCTCTGAATGTACAAATGGTGTGTGACTCCAACAGGATCATTACACATTGTTGTGCCCGATTTCCTGGATCAACCCATGATTCAATGGTCTTGAGGAACTCTACAATACCACGCTACATGGAGCGACACGCAGGGAACAGATCCTGGCTACTCGGTGAGTCTCATTTCATGCATGATGATGTGGGGTATGTGATTCGGCAATGACCTGGCAGGAAGGGGGGGGGTGTGTGCGTACGTAGCAATGGCATTCCACATTATACGTTTATCGTCCACATACAGGTGATGCTGGATATCCACTGAAGAGATGGCTCCTCACACCAGTCCGGAACCCACGGGACCAGCATGAGGAGGACTACAACCATGCCCACTCACGTACCCGTGTAGTCATTGAACAGGCATTCGGCCTACTGAAGACTCGTTTCGACTGCCTCAGCAGGTCTGGCGGGGCACTCCTGTACCGCCATGAGAAGGTTGCAAAGATGGTCATGGCATGTGTCATGCTCCACAACATGTGCGTACGTAGAAATGTGCCCATGCCCCCTGACGCAGAACTGCAAGCACCTGAAGATGGTCATGATGAGGGTGGGGATGTGGCAGCACCTCAAGGAGTCTGCGAGGCACAGGAGGGCCGTGATATTCGTCAGCATCTCATTGATGCATGCTTCTAGCACTCACGCCTGGTGGCTGATACATGGACACGGTACTCGTGGCACTGTGTGTGTCTGGTACATGCACAATATGGACTGTACGCCTATGTTGGCCTAGTACACAAAGATCATTGTCCACACATCTCATTGGTTGATCGTGCATTGTTTATGGCATATGTGATATCATGTCAAACACCCTATCGACCCGCCACCCAAGTGAGCCCAACACACCCCCTCCACCCTCCTACCTCCCCCCCGAACACCAGTGTCCAAAGATGCTCATTGTCAGTGGGCAGTCGCTATTGCAAGCCCCCTCTGGGGGTATCAGGGGCACCCCTGCCTGTGGAGCGCAGGTTCCTCCCAGATCTACGTTGGGGGCTGCCCTGGACGGAACTTGCAACGGATGATGTCTCTGCCTGCTCACGTCCATGCATGTCCCTAAGGGTTTGTGAGAGCTCAGTGAGCACACGGCGCACTGCGGCAAGTTCGGCACATACGTCTTTGGACGTCGCATGCAGTTCCCCCCTCAGGCTCTCGGTGCTTCTCTCCATTTGTACTCTCAGGCTCTCGGTGCTACTCTCTATTTGTACTCTCAGGCACTCGGTGCTACTCTCCATTTGTGCCCTTAGTGTCTCTGTACTTCTCTCCATTTCTGCCCTAAGTGTCTCAGTTGATGTTTCTATGTCTGCCTTAGTGCCCCCACATTCATCGGCATGGTCCTTGAGGAGCGTGGCCAGTTGCTGCTGTTGCACGATTAACTGGTCGAGGGACTGTTGCCTCTGCTGGGCCATGGCCATTTGCGGTGGTGTCACAGAGTGGCTGTTCGCCTCATGTTGCCCTGCCACAGGGCTTGTGGGGGATGGCCAGTCGTCGTCTTGTGGGTGCCCCTGCGTGGTATCCTCATGTTGTACGGGATGGGACAGACAGGGGGATTGGGACAGGTCATGGATGGATCTGACTTCGACATCCAGGTCTTCTGTGTCGGAGCATGCTGCCATCAATGGGGTGTCACCTATGGTGCTGCTGCCACCAGAGGCAGTGCCTTCTGTGGCATCCATTGGGGGGACCTGTGGTGCTGCTGTTGTGGGCATGCTGGCTGCTGGGGTGCCTGTTGATGTTCCCTCCTCTGTGCTGCCACCTGATTTGTGCTGCTGCCGTGTCTTGATGCGTGCAGCTGAGGTAGAGGGTCTTTGGCCGTTGGTCTTGGCCCTCTTTGCAGGTGTGCTGGTAGGGGTGTGCTGAAGCTCGTCGTTTGGATCGGACCCTGTGGTGGAGTAAAGGAGGGCGAGGGTTATTAATGGGTCTGTGGGAATTGGAATGGCATTGTATCACATGCATTGGGGTGGTACCTGAGGGTGATTTGGGTCGGGGCCTTGGAGGTGCTTTCATTTGTGTGTGGAGTGAGGGTGCAGTTGTTTGGCAGCCTGCAGTTAGGGTGTGCCTGCTGCACGTGTAGTGGGTGTTTTTGGGGTTTTTAATTATTTATGTATTTATTGTGAGTTTTAAAGTGCGCTATCAGGCCAATGTGTGTGGACGTTCTCCTGGACATGTGTTTCTGTTGCACTATGTGGACACATGGTACTTCACATGATTGGACATTGTGGATTTAGCTTTGTTTCATTTGGGCCACCTACCTGATTCTTCGGATGTCTGCACTCCTTTCTCCATCCCTCCGACTCCCTCTATACTCTCCATTCCAATGGTGGAGGCACAGATTTCTTCCCAGGGGGTCAACTTGATGGGTGATTCCGATCCTCCCCCGGTGGCTGTGGCAATGTTGCGGTTGGCAGAAAGTATGCTACGGACGCGTATCTGCAGGTCGTCCCATCGCTTTCTGCATTGCTGTGGGTTGCGGGGTGCGGTCCCCACCGCACTTACCCGCTGTGCCACCAGAGCCCATATGGCCTTCTTGTTCGCAAGTGCCGTCCTGGTCATTTGCATGGAGAAGACGGCGGCGGCATTCTCCTGGAGGGTCTCTGTTAGCACCGTGAGTTCCTCACGGGAGAAGTGGACCTGCCGCTTGCGGTCGCACGCTTTCTTCGCTACTTTTCCCATTTTTCTTGGTTTCGCTAGGGTGGATGACGGGTTGGGGTGTGTCTCAGGGTAGTGTTTTTAGTGGTTGTGTGGATTTTGTGGTTTTATAGGTGTACGGCGGGATGTTTCCCGTTCCGGGCCCATGTTTTTACTTCCGTTTCCGTATATTTACGGTCACCGTACTTTCCGGTTGGCGCTCACTGCGGTGTCCGCTAAGATGGGTGGCGGTATTGCACCTAGGGCGCCGTACGGCGGCGGTGTGGGCCGTTTTGGGGTCATTTCCGCCATCGCGGACTTTGCACTTCCGCCATGCCGTGGTGCTCGTGCCAAATGGGTCGGAATGGGCCGCACTTTGCTCCATCGTGCAATGGCGGAAACGCTATTTACGCTGTGGCGGTCCGGTCAGTCACTTTCCGCCAGGGTCGTAATGAGGGCCAATATCTTTAACGAAACAACTTTTTAGCAAACGTTGATGAAATTGAAAACCTTGTAAGCTATTTTGTGAATGCCGAAAAAAGCACTTTTGAATACTGAACAAACTGAAAGACATTAAAAGCACTTTTGAATGCCACGCAGAGCAAAAGCAAGTTGTGAGCACTCATGAGTGGAGTGAAAGAAAGAAATGTGGTACTTACTGCAGATATCACAAGGTGTATTATTTGAGACCTAAGCAGGGGCAAAAGCCAACAGAATACCAAGAAGGGTATGAGATGAAAAGCCAAGTATTGGGCAAAGCTAAAAGAGTTCAAGGAACTGCATGTCAAGAAACCTGCATTGGCAAGAGCCAGAGGAATACAGGAAAAGGGTAGCAAAGTGCACAGTGGCCCAGCAAGCCACAGAACAGTGTTGACACTGATGAAAGAATCAAGCTTCACTGTCAAAGGAAGGCAGTGGCCAATTGTTGATGGAAAGCATCGGTGGTATCGGTTGAATGAACTGTAATGGGTGGCCGTATAGTCCAACAACTGTGCCTAGACCGAGTGCCCCCTGTATGGAGAAGCCAAGGAAAGTATCCATGAAGAAGCTTGTGTTTTGCAAAAGTCACCTTTGTGACTTGGTAATTAAGAAACAGAACTATGCAAACAGTGAAAAGTACTGATGTCAAAAAAGCTGGGAAATATCCCAAGGATTGTGCTGTTTTGAAAAGCTGGAAGACTTGGGGGAAGGAGACCCCTTTTGTTGTTTTGTTGAAAGCTGGAATATTTGAACTCTTGGGGAAGGGAACCCCTGCGTTGTATGAACTACTTTGAACCTGGGGACGGTGAAGCTGATTACAAGCTAAGAGCTGGAAGAAGCTCGCAACTTTATTTTGAATACTATTAATTTTGATGCTGACATTTCTACACATTGTATATAGTTAGTTGTGAGGGTAAGTATAGGTTTTGGACACAGACAGGCATTTTATTTGGACTTGCTGGCGCAGACTATCCTTAGTTTTCTTTTGGTAGAGAAATCCCACCTTAGAATAGGGCAAGTTAGGCATTACTCCACCCTGCCCTTTGAAGTAAATAAAAGCTTTGTTAACAAACTTGAACCTGTTGTATGCATCTAACTCATGATGCTTTCACAGGGCACCCAACAAACACCAGGAGTGCTGTGTGTTTACATGGCAGGGTCGGTTGCAGGAACATCCTGATAGCTCTGATCACACGACAAGACATCTGCTGCCGGGGCTCCCGGACTGGTATCCGTATGAAATACCGAAAAAAATGAAAGAAGAAAATGATGAATACGGCATTGAAAATAAATTACAAATCCCAAAAATCTCGATCAGGGGGAGTGGTGGTGTGCCCCGTCCCCCTTTATTGTCATTCTGCGACTTCGGAGGTTGCAGGGGTGCCCCCCACTTCCATCAAAAGGAAAGCAGGGGACAAGCAAAGTAAAAACAATTGAAAAAGGAGAGGACACTGCAGCGCCGGTTCTAATTCAAATTCGTAAAGGGAACCGGCGTCGTAGACGGGTGGCAGAGGCAGCGGCACACTTGGCTGTGTGCTGCCAGAAAGTGAGTAAGGGGGTGGGGGAGGAACGGGTTGCCGGAAATTTCCGTGAGAGACAAAACCAAAAGTTATTTTTGTTCAAATAACGTTTGTTTTTTTTCTCCCTCAGACATTTCTTTTCTGACCTAATCCTGGACATCCTCCGGGACTAGCAGCTGCGCTGTGGTCACACAGCAGGACAGTGGCCTGGGGGTTCCCAGGTTAAATATAATGATCTGGGGTTACCCATATTAGCAGAATGGTAGGACTGTGATCACACAAAGTCAGCCTGCAGGCCCAACTAAATGAGACACAGAGACAGAAGTGCCATGGCATGAAATCTGCTGCCGTTCTGGCGCACGTGCCGGCTGAGGCTCCTTTTATTGACTCTCAGTCATGAAAACGTCATGACACATATTCTTAAAGGGGCAACACCACACTTCTCCTTTTCCATAACAAACAAAATTAAAGACAACAATGGATATCAAATGAATTAACAGTCACAGACAGCAATACTTGGGAACTGTGTGATAAAACAATAACCACATACATTAGGACTCAGCCAGTTACAAACATTAACACATACACTGATCACTCTTTATCTATTTTGCGGGTGACGGTCAGAGTTGGTGGACTGCTGGTGGCATGTTGGCAGGTCTACCACTTTTTGAGAGAAACTTTATTCAGCAGGGGAGAAGGGAAAACATCAACCAACGGATGACATCATTGTCAGTTACTGGAACCATATTGAGCATGCCGACAATCTGCGGGATCACAGCTTCACATATATATTCTTACTGGGACCACTTTAAGCATTTGCGGGGCTGCAGGAAACCAGTTGGACCACACACTTGCACCAGCGAAGGATAGCTGAGAGCACAGTTCGTGAGCCGGCACTGAGGGCCACATTGGCTTAGTCCCTTGATGGTGGGGCAGGCAGCGGTGAGTCACTGGTAACAGGGTGTCTGGGCTGTGCCACTTATGTGAACCCCTAGGCAGGAGTCCTTTCACTACTTCTCCTTTCCATCAGCTCTGATCCCAGAGCACACAGCATAGCACCACTTTTCCTTTTCATTTGTTTTTATTTCTCATTGCTCTGAACTCACCATGTAAATTAGAGGAACTGGCCATGGCTGAGGTATCGGTTGCTGCATAATACATATCCCTGTCCCAGTTTAAGAAGAGAGCCTGAGTGAATTTCACCACTTCCAGCGTGACCAGCAGACTGATGAAATGAAATATTTTATTTACATCCCGGTCATACACAAGTGTTTCAGAGCACGGCCAGACAAAGGGAGGGGGACAAGGGAGAACAAAAACAACAATCTTACTAGGCCCAGTGACATTGAGAACACGCAAGTGCATGGAAAAGGGGGAAAGTGCATGAGGGGGAGAAGTGGAAAGTGCAGAACAGAGGAGAGAACAGAGTAATTAATGAGTAAAATAAATAAATAAATAAACGTGAATAAGCAGTTTTAGTGCAGCCAGCAAGTGGCAAGTGCTAGATTAGTCAGATGGGTATATCTGATAAGTGCAGAAGAAATAAGGGAGGGGGACTGAATGGGTACAGATATAGGAGGTCATTCCGAGGTTGGAGGTAAGTAACTGTCCTTACCAGCATGGAGTAAATACCGTGTCCATGTAGGTCAGAGACAGCTAATAGAGGACAATTACGACCTCGCGGGCACAAGCTTTTCGCCATGCCGGTAACGACATTACCGGCATGCCGCTAAAGTCCTGAAAAAGGCCCTTAGCGCCATCGAGTAAAACGCAGATTGCACTACCGGCATGAATCAAGACGGCATTAGCGGTGACCGCTGATAGCATTCACCGCTAATAACGGTCACCGTAAATAAGTGGATGTAGCGTCATCGCACAGGAACGGGAAAGAGCACGGCGGCCATCTTTGAAAACACAATCCATTGCAATCCTCAGCAGCCAGGACCTGTAGGATACTGCTGTGTGTGAAATCCAAACCACTACAACACTACAATGCCCAAGGCTGTGAAGAAGGGCTCCTCCCGCCAGCGCAAGGATCGCTTTAATGAAGATAAGTTGACCATGCTCGCAGAGACCCTGGAAGAAAATGCAGATGTCGTGTTTGCCCAGAGTCTCAAGAGGGAGGCCATAATCAGAACAAAGGAGATCTGGGCACTCGTGGCGCAAAAAGTAAGCGCGGTCGGTAACACCCCCCGCATAATCAAGGACTGCAGGAAGAGGTGGGGTGACTTGTGCCTGCGCGTCCGCAACATCCTCTCGGCCAACAGGAGCCAGGCCATGTCAACTGGCAGAGGAGCAAGCTCTTCCATAAAGCTGTCCCAGTGGGAGGACATATGTGCAAGCCTGATTGGCATGGAGGCCATAGAAGGCGTGGGAGACATGGAGTGTGGCGCCACGTCATCGGCGGACGGAGGTGAGTGTCCTAAGAAAACACTGTAAGGCAGAGCCTGATGATAGTCCACCAATATGTCTGTCTAAAGAGGCAAGCCATGGCCCAATACACACGCATTCCCAGCAAAGTTGTTGTACACAGCACAGACACATGCAGATGCCTGCAGCAAGGCAATGCCATACCTTACACAAAGCACACTAAGATGTTAATGGCATAAGTCACACTGCATGCAGGCCCCAAGAAATATGCATGTCACATACCATACGTCTGCCCCAACATGAGTGACCCCGACGTATGCCTGCATTACCCACCCATGTAGCAAGCAACGTGATCATCCAAACTCAACTGCCTATTACCCTCTATTGTGTAGATGAGCAATTATACAAATGTATGCATGATGATTATCAAACCATCACTCATGCCGTCCCTCTCTTCGACCCCCACAGGCTCAGACCATGACAGCGAGGCACGGGACTCACCCCCACAGCAAACCACACCCCGGAAGAGGGCCTGGGATGAGGGCGACAGGCCTTCGACCTCAAAGGCCCAACACAAGGCCCGTCATGTACCAACGAGGAAACCACCTCCAGATGCCACGGCACTGGTGCCGCCAAGGGCCATCGAGATGGAACCCGCAACTCCTGTCACACTGCCACAGGACACAGCTGAAGCTTCACACTCAGCAGAGTCCAGTTCAGTCGGGGAAGCGGCAGTCACAGCACCCCTGGCTGAGGAGGAGGCACAGGAAGAGGTGTGGGTGCCCGTGAAGGACGACTCCTCCGAACCGCCTCGCACATCAAGTCCAGCACCATCCCCCCAGATTACATCGTTAGAGTCCGACCACACCACCACCCCGGCGCAGTCTGGGGGGGAGTACAACCAAGGGGCCATGAGTCCCATAGTGGAGCCCATAGAAGATGTACATGACAACCAAGCACCCTCCACCTCCACAGTTGTACCGGCGGGGCCGCAGAGGCAGAAGGAGCTGACTGCCCTTGTGCGTCAATTTGTAAGTGACAATGCCCAAGCAAGGCAGGAGTGGCGCGAAAACACCGCCTCTCTGGGCAAGATAATTGCCAATAACACTGCCTCCCTAGGCAAGATCTTTGCAGAAAATACAAGTCGACTGTGCAAGGAGGTATCAGCCCTGTGGCAGGTACTCGGCCGCATTACTGATGCAATGGAGGCTGAGCATCCGGCCCCCAAATGGAGCAGGTGGCCACCCCATCATCCTCCAGCTCAACACAGACCAGCCCACTCCGCAGGTCGTCACGCACACTGCACCGGCCGGACATGCCACCACCAGGTCCAGGGAGTGGCAGGAAGTAGACTGGCCAGCCTGATGAAGGCAATAGACACTTGTTGGGACATGTGTGGGGGAGTTGTGGTGGGCGTGGGAGGGGTGAGGGTGTGTGGGGGAGTTGTGGGGGGAGGTGGAGAGGGGTGAGGGTGTGTGGGGGAGTTGTGGGGGGAGGGGAGGGGATTGAGGGTGGTGGAGGGTTAGTGCACTTTCATCTTCATTGTACATTTCAATACACCCGTTGTGTAAATAAAAGTACTTCAGTGGACATTCATCATTGTGCATGTGTCATTTATTCATATACAGTGCATAGTGTACATGTACCCCCACACCCAGTGCCCTCCGTCCAACTATCATGTCACCATCTGCAGCCATGTGTGTCAGAAATATTGTGCAATCACTGACTGACGCACAGCACGTCCCTCCTGTGCATCAGCACCGCGATGATGTGCAGCCACATCTTCTTCATCCCCTTCATCATCACCAGGTGGTAGAAGTTCAATGTCAGGGGGCAGGGGCACGTTCCGTCGGATACACGTTGTGCAGAATGACACATGCCATGATGATCTTGGGCACCTTCTCATGCCTGTAGCGGAGTGCCCCACCCAACCGTCTAAGGCAGCGGAACCATGCCTTCAACAGGCCAAAGGTCTGCTCAATGACCACACGGGTACGGGTGTGGGATCGATTGTAGTCCTCCTCGTGCCTGTTCTGTGGGTTTCGGACAGGGGTGAGGAGCCACGGCTTCAAGGTATAGACACTGTCACCTGCAAGGGAGACAAGGAAAGGTATATGTCAGTCAATTCATGATGGCCAGCTGTACTAGTCACACATACCTGCAGATTACCATTGGTCACATGCACATGTACCTGGTTGTATGCACGCCATTTTTAGGCCCTCAATGTGTCCTGTGCCATGGAATAATGGTGTGGGTTGCATCTTCAAGATGATACACGGTGTGCACTGATGTCTTGTTGCTCATGCATTGTATACGCATACAGCTGTGTTCGTGTCAGATTTGTGATGTGTTGTGTTCTGTATGATTTTCTTACTGGGAGCGTTGGCAGTAGTCTCTGCAATATTAGGCATTCAGTGCTGATTTTTCACATGGTGACATGCAGCATTCCTGTGGTTGTGGCGGCCCTGTGACAGACAGTGGATTCCCTTGGTGGTTCAGTTCAATGCACTCCCAAGGATGCTTGTCCTGTGTGGTGATTTGCTGGAGACAGCAACATAGTGCATATACACTGCATGTTGCTGGATGGTGTTACGGAGGGTGAGGTCCGCTGATGAGGGGTGCACGTGTTGTGGGATGTGGGGTGGTTTACTGTTAGTCGTGTTGTGATAGGTGTCAACCTTACTTCATTCCTATGGGATTTGGGTGTCATGTTCAGTTTGGGATGCTTTGGGGCACAGTGTTTTGCAGTATGGACTTTGTGCAGTCATCACACCAATGACACCAGGGTGGTGTGTGCATCTCTCCACCCATTTCAATGCCATGTGCCGGTCATGCAACTTACCAAGCAGTCAGGCACGTCATCCAGCATGTCGCTCCAGCGTGGAGTTCCGCAGGACCATAGTGTCATGAGTTGATCCGGGATATCGGGCACAATGTGTGATGATCTTGCTGGCGTTGCATACCATCTGCACATTGATGGAGTGGTATTGCTTGCAGTTACGGTACACCACCTCCATGGCATGCAGGACCACCAAATCCACGTGGGTGCAGTCGAGGGCACCTATACAATTTGACATGCCTGCCAGTGCATGGAAGCCAACTTTTGTATCAGAAATCTCCTGGGGAGTCCGTGGTAGGGATATGTAGTCCCTTGTGTGCTTGAGGAGGGCATCCAGCACTTGCTTCAGAATGCGAGAAAATAAGCGTTGTGATATGCCATGCATGTGCCCCACTGTGTGCTAGTAGGTGCCTGTGGCAAGGAAGTGGAGCACAGACACTACCTTCAATAGAGGGGGGATCGCGGTGTGTATTTCATTGAGGCTGACAATGTCATTGTGTATCATGTCCACGATGGTGATGATGGTGTCCCGGTCCAGACGGTACAGGGTGTGGATCTGCTCAGGGGTTAGGTTGAAAGGACTGGCTCTGATGCGAGGGATTGGGGGCTGCTGTCATGCGGCGCATTCCTACCTGGCGTCTGTGGCCCCGATTCCGATTACGCACTTCCTAATTCCTGTCACGTCTTTCGCATCACATCCACTTAGCGGTCTAGTCTTTTTCCGCTCAAGCAAACATGGCATTATTTAACCACACCCTATCCTTCTTTCTGTGCGTTGCAACCCCTTCACGGTCAGCTGTGCTTTCTTTTGCTGCCGCGGTTTGCTATACGCTGTTACTCGGCTCCGCTGAGCTTTTCCTCTATCTTGCTCCGCCTCGTCCTCTCGGGTCCCAGTTCCCAGGACCCCCCTTCTCTCTTTATTTACTTCTTTTTTCTTTTGTTTATTCATCCTGTTTGCCTGCAGTTTTCCATTTTCCTGGAGTAGGAGCTATTGTAATTTCCTGTTAAACGAATCTTCACGAGATCGTGGGTTACCTCTGCTTCCTGTAGACCGTGGAGTTGAGGTTGCCAGTATGTCGATGTATGATGGCCGATGAATGGGTAACGCGAGAAATTAGCCCAATCCCCTCCTGACGATATAAGACAGGACGGCACTGAACCAACTCCCAACGCCACGGGTGGCACTTCTCAGAATTTGCGTGACGTCGGGACAGTGTTTCCACTGGCTGAGAAGGCTTGATGAAATCACCGATGATAACAGGGCTGAACTCAGGAACTTCCAAAAGGCAGTAAGGCACAGGTACCGGCAGGGCACAAGACAGGCAAAGGAAAGCAAACTGCAAGAAAAAGCAGTACTGACAGGAGAGTCCCCACTACAACTAGGAACCCAGACAGGACCTCCTCTACCCTAAACCAGGGATAGGCAAAGTATCAGCAATAAAGGGCAGAAAGAGTAGGAGGACCAGGAAGCAAGAAGGAAATAAGGAGATGAGGCAGGACTAGGCAGAAAAAGGTAGATCAGGGAACTGGAGGAATGGAAAACAAGCGCCAGGACTCCAGCAGCGCATACACAGTAACAACCGCGTTGAGACGCGTTGTCCCTGTGTTTGCGGTGCCCTTTTATGGCCCGTGGTCAAAGCGAGGCTTGGAACGCATGTTCCGATACTGCGCATGCGCGGGACGTCGAATACTGACGATCCGCGCATGCGCAGATCCTCGCAAGATGGCGGCGTCCACGGCGCCCATCCGAACCGCGGGTCGGCATGAGGAGAGACGCCAACGCGGGTACAGCCTCCATGAAGGAGGAGACCGCTGCGGCCGTGGACCAGGGACCCCAGGACAGGTAAGTGGCGCCCGAGAGCGAGCGCGCAGCGTGACATTTCCTACCTTTCCTGTTTCTTTGTTATTCCTTCTTCGCATTCCATTGCTGGATTTTGCTGAGATCTGCTAGCCCAACCTCCATCAGAATACCCACCTGCCATTGTGATTCACCAGGGTTTTTGCCTACACTTGGCTTTTTTCCCCTTTCCGGTCCCTCCCGGGAGGGAGTCACGGTCAGGGCGTTTCTATCGCTCTCACGGTGGCTTCTTCTTGTGGGAGACATCCGCAACAAAGAAAAAAAGAAAAGGACTACAGAGCACATAGAACTCTAAACTCTATTGATGAAGACTCAGATTCGACAGGTGAGGAGGTCGAGGAGGGAAGCGGGGATATTGACGTCCTATCAGTGGAGTCTGCTGACAGTTTGCAACACCCCCAAACCTCAATGAGCAAGTGCAAGAGTTAATTGCTACCATTCAAAATCTTTCTCTCTAAATGCAAAACATGCATGCTCAGATCCTCGCAAGATGGCGGCATCCACGGCGCCCATCCGAACCGCGGGTCGGCGTGAGGAGAGACGCCACCGCGGGTACAGCCTCCATGAAGGAGGAGACCGCTGCGGCCGTGGACCAGGGACCCCAGGACAGGTAAGTGGCGCCCGCGAGCGAGCGCGCGGCGTGACACCATACCCCCTCCCGGACAACCCCGGGGCACCGGGTTTCCAAGGATAGCGGAGATAGAAGTCCCGAACCAGGCGCAGTGCATGCACGAAGGAGCGCGGTTCCCAAGTACGGTCACAAGCAGGATAACCCTTCCAGCTGACCAGAAGCTGCAGAGCACCTCGCCAAATCCATGAATCACATATCTCCTGCACCTCAAATTCAGGGACCCCCCGAACCAAGACCGGGGCAGGACGGGAACAGGTACGACCCATAACATCGGGCACGTAGGGCTTCAAAAGGGAAACATGAAAGACAGGATGGATCCTCCAAGAGCGAGGCAAAGACAAACGAAAGGCAACAGACGAAATACGCTCTGTGATGCGAAAGGGACCAAAAAAGCAGGGGGCTAGTTTCACAGGTAAGTTGCGTACCGGTAGATTCTTGGAGGACAGCCAAACCATGTCCCCAACATGAAGGACAGGCTCAGGGCTCCGTATCTTGTTAGCCTGCTCCTTCACATGTGCTTGTGCCGCTGCCAAGGTACCGGCCGCCAGACGATGTTGATCGCGGATCAGGGACACCAGGGCATCTGCAGATGGAACGGCACTGGAAGATGTTGGATGAACAGGCAGCAGTCTGGGATGAAGACCAGTAGAGCAAAAAAAAGGACTGAGTCCGGTAGCGGAATGAACAGCGTTGTTGTAAGCTGCTTCCGCGGTGTCCAACCATTCCGACCAGTTGTCTTGGGTAGCATTGGCATAACAACGTAGGTATTGCTCAAGGGTCTGATTGGTACGTTCCGTCTGTCCATTAGTCTGCGGATGATAGCCGGAACTCAGGGCTCGCTGAATGTCCAAATGCCGACACAGTTGGCCCCAAAAGGAAGAGATGTATTGAGACCCCCGGTCTGACAAAATCTTCTCCGGAAGACCATGAAGACGATACACCTCGTGTAGAAAACATCGTGCCATCTGGGATGCAGTGGGCAGCTTAGGAAAGGCCAAGAAATGAGCAGTCTTGGTGAAACAATCCACCACCACCATTATACACGTGAAACCACCAGACAGGGGCAGGTCAACGATGAAATCCGTGGCGATGGTATGCCAAGGGTACGGAGGCGTAGGCGTGGGTTTCAAAAGACCAATGGGCCTTTTGCGAGGAATCTTGGTCTGGGCACATACAGGGCAAGCGTCCACGTAGTGCTTTACCAATGTAGCCCATCCAGGCCACCAGTACTGTCGTGCAACCAGTTCTTGTGTTGTGCGGACTCCACGGTGACCGCAAACGACGGAATCATGGCAATTCTGTAGAACGATTTTCTGGAGTTCCAATGTGGGAACGTACAGACGATCCTTGAAGAACAACAAGCCGTCACGTTCCCTGATGTCAGCAC
Organism: Ambystoma mexicanum; assembly: GCF_040938575.1. NCBI lineage: Eukaryota > Metazoa > Chordata > Amphibia > Caudata > Ambystomatidae > Ambystoma > Ambystoma mexicanum. Next base: position 1,517,129,830 of record NC_090929.1, on the reverse strand, counting down.
GTTGTAGTATCTGTGTTCTTGAGGGATCCGTTCGTGTGGCCTCAATCAACTGTTGGAGCTGGGGAGTCACCATCGATAGAAAATGTTTGGACGCTAACAGAGGTTCCGGTTCCTTGACACCTTCAACGTTGTTTTCCAGAGACCGAGACAAGGCATCAGCCTTAGTGTTCTGGGAACAAGGAATGTACGTGACGGTGAAATCGAACTGTGAAAAGAAAAAGGCCCAACGAGCATGACGGGAGGTTCTGCATTGCAAAGAGCGCAGGAACTGTAGATTACGGTGATCCGTGCGAACCACCACCGGGTACCTCCCACCCAGCAAGTGATGTCGCCATTCCTCGAAGGCAGCCTTTATCGCCAGTAATTCTTTTTCTATCACTGCATAGTTTCTCTCACTCACTGACAATTTCCTCGAGTAATATGCCACCGGGTGCTCTATTCCCGTGACTGCATCTTGCTGTAGTAAGACCGCACCAATTGCGTAGTCCGAAGCGTCTGTTTCAACCACAAATGGTTTTACATCATCTGGATGTCTAAGAACAGGAGCCGACATGAAAGATCTTTTTAATTCCAGGAATGCCTCCTCGGCCTGCGTGTCCCAGAGAAACGGCACCTTGGTACTGGTCAGGCGGGTTAGACTGTTGGCCAGTTGAGAAAAGCGTGGAATGAAACGCCGATAAAAGTTGGCAAAGCCCAAGAACCTTTGAAGTGACTTCACGCCATGTGGCGATTTCCATTCTTGTATAGCTTGCAGTTTTGCGGGATCCATCTGTACTCCTGTGTTGCTGATCACATAACCCAGAAACTCCATGCTCTCCCTATGAAACTGGCATTTTTCAATTTTGGCATACAGGCCGTTGTGTATTAATCTACGGAGGACTTCCTGAACACGCGCCACGTGTGCAGTACGAGTGTCAGAAAAAACCAGAATGTCGTCAAGGTAAACCCAGACAGATATTCCAATAAGGTCAGAAAAGACATCGTCCATGAACCGTTGGAAGACTGCCAGGGCGTTGCAGAGTCCAAACGGCATCACCCTGTATTCGAAGTGACCAATAGGTGTTTTGAAGGCCGTCTTCCACTCATCTCCCTTCTTAATCCGCACCAAGTGATAGGCCCCTCTTAGATCCAGCTTGGTGAAGATCTGTGCTGATTTCAGGGATTCGATGATGTCCCGGATGAGTGGCAACGGGTACCTGTCTTTCCTCGTGATCTCGTTTAGTTGACGGTAGTCGATACAAGGACGCAAAGTGCCCTCTTTCTTCTTGACGAAGAATAACGGGAATCCTGCAGGGGATTTGGACGGCACTATGTAGCCCTTGTTGAGGCAATCCGTAATGTACTCCTGTAGGATGCCTTTCTCGAGTTGAGTCAACGAATAGTTCTTGCCGTGGGGAATGATCGCACCAGGCAGGACGTCAATGGAACAATCAAAGTGCCGATGGGGTGGTAGTGGTATGTCCTCAGGCTTGGAGAACGCCTTGTGGTATCCAGCATATTCATGAGGAACCGATTGAGTGGCACATAAACGAGCAGATACGTCAGCAGGATTGAGGGACTCCAAAATTGCAGGAAAGGTTTTGTGAAGTACACAGTCACGAGGACAACGTGTCGAAGAGAACACCAGGGAGCGAGCGGTCCAGTCGACCTGGGGATTGTGATACAACAGCCATGGTAAACCCAGCACCACCGGAAATGAGGGAGACTTGATGACGTCCAATGAGATACGTTCGAGATGCCCTTCCACAGAGAGCCACAAGGGATCGGAGTGTTGGCAAACCGGACCAGAAGACAAAGTAGAACCATCGATCACCTCGACCACTGTTGGTCGTTCCTTGTTATGTAAACGGATCCCATTGGCAATCGCGAACGAGGCATCGATGTAGTTGCCAGATGCTCCGCAATCCAGAAGGGCCCAGGTCTTCACACACTTTCCAAGCCAGGCAACACCGACTTTCAGGATCAACAAGGGTACTGAGTTCATGGGAGGAAGGACGGATTCAGAAGGGCGGCCCGCTGCTGCCTTCGCCTCAAACAACGGGCCTGTTAGTTTTCCTGTTTCTTCAGAGGACGTAGCGGACAGGTGCCTAGAAAATGGCCAGAACCACCGCAATACATGCACAAGTTCTTCTGTCGTCTTCTTTTCTTTTCAGTCTCGGATAACGGACCTCGGACGGCACCCAACTGCATGGGTTCTGAACCTACATCGGTAGAAACAGCCGGTCCGGGGTTCTGTGCTGGAAGAATTGGTTGATACCTGTCAGATCTGCGGCGTTCACTCCGTCGTTCGGTTAACCTGTGGTCAATGCGTAAGACTTGTTCCACCAATGCAGGCAACGTTTCTGGCTCCGGAATGTGCAGCAGTTCGTCTTTGTACTCCTCTCGTAGTCCCCGACGAAACAAGGTTTTTTGAGTGATTTCGGGCCATTGTGAATCGGTTGCTAATTGTCGAAACCGACTGATGTAGTGGATTATGTCACCTGACCCTTGCTTGATCTCCATTAATTGATTCTGGGCCATGGCTGCCAAATTGGGCGGTTTAAAGACGTCCAAAAAGGCTTTCTCGAAGGCAGCGAAATCACCCAACAGAGGACTGTTGGTAGAGACCAAAGGTGCGGCCCAGGCGAGTGCATTGCCGGTTAGATTTCCAAGGATATACCCGATCTTAGCCTTGTCTTGAGCAAAATGAGTAGACCTGAATTGGAAATGGATCCGACAGTGAGTACAGAACTCTGCCACTCGACGTGGATCACCATCATACTTCATCGGAGTAGTGTAAGCCATGGAGTTCTCAGGCGGTGTGACAGGTTGTGCGGGATTAGCCAAACACCGATCCAATGCTTGTCTGAGGGTGTTGTTCTCCTGGCGGAGAGTGGTCATTTCAAGACGCATGGCACGCATTTCTTCACGTAGTTCCTGCATGTCGTCCATGTCGGGACTGGGGGTGAGGCGTCTCAATCTGTTAAACGAATCTTCACGAGATCGTGGGTTACCTCTGCTTCCTGTAGACCGTGGAGTTGAGGTTGCCAGTATGTCGATGTATGATGGCCGATGAATGGGTAACGCGAGAAATTAGCCCAATCCCCTCCTGACGATATAAGACAGGACGGCACTGAACCAACTCCCAACGCCACGGGTGGCACTTCTCAGAATTTGCGTGACGTCGGGACAGTGTTTCCACTGGCTGAGAAGGCTTGATGAAATCACCGATGATAACAGGGCTGAACTCAGGAACTTCCAAAAGGCAGTAAGGCACAGGTACCGGCAGGGCACAAGACAGGCAAAGGAAAGCAAACTGCAAGAAAAAGCAGTACTGACAGGAGAGTCCCCACAGGACCTCATCTACCCTAAACCAGGGATAGGCAAAGTATCAGCAATAAAGGGCAGAAAGAGTAGGAGGACCAGGAAGCAAGAAGGAAATAAGGAGATGAGGCAGGACTAGGCAGAAAAAGGTAGATCAGGGAACTGGAGGAATGGAAAACAAGCGCCAGGACTCCAGCAGCGCATACACAGTAACAACCGCGTTGAGACGCGTTGTCCCTGTGTTTGCGGTGCCCTTTTATGGCCCGTGGTCAAAGCGAGGCTTGGAACGCATGTTCCGACACTGCGCATGCGCGGGACGTCGAATACTGACGATCCGCGCATGCGCAGATCCTCGCAAGATGGCGGCGTCCACGGCGCCCATCCGAACCGCGGGTCGGCGTGAGGAGAGACGCCAACGCGGGTACAGCCTCAATGAAGGAGGAGACCGCTGCGGCCGTGGACCAGGGACCCCAGGACAGGTAAGTGGCGCCCGCGAGCGAGCGCGCAGCGTGACATTTCCTACCTTTCCTGTTTCTTTGTTATTCCTTCTTCGCATTCCATTGCTGGATTTTGCTGAGATCTGCTAGCCCAACCTCCATCAGAATACCCACCTGCCATTGTGATTCACCAGGGTTTTTGCCTACACTTGGCTTTTTTCCCCTTTCCGGTCCCTCCCGGGAGGGAGTCACGGTCAGGGCGTTTCTATCGCTCTCACGGTGGCTTCTTCTTGTGGGAGACATCCGCAACAAAGAAAAAAAGAAAAGGACTACAGAGCACATAGAACTCTAAACTCTATTGATGAAGACTCAGATTCGACAGGTGAGGAGGTCGAGGAGGGAAGCGGGGATATTGACGTCCTATCAGTGGAGTCTGCTGACAGTTTGCAACACCCCCAAACCTCAATGAGCAAGTGCAAGAGTTAATAGCTGCCATTCAAAATCTTTCTCTCGAAATGCAAAACATGAAAGCAGAAAATAACCTTTTGAAACAAATGGTGACGGCACGCGAACCACCCACAACAGATCTACCTCCCATGTCTTTGTCCTCTGGGAAGTACGATGGGTCTCCTAAGACCCTAAAGGAATTCCTTGATGCTTGCAGGGTGTATTTTTCATTTAGAATTCGCACCTATGCATCCGATCATGCCAAAGTCGGGTTTCTAATATCAAACATGACAGGGAATGCTCTTGCTTGGGCCACCCCTCTAGTTACAGGAACCGACCCAGTTCTCCAAAATTTCGATGCCTTTGTGGACCTAGTAAAACGCACGTTCAAGAGACCCCAAGTATCAATGGCAGCAGGGGAAGACCTGATGGACATTCGCCAGGGCCAAGCCGATGTGTTGTCTTACATTTCCTCCTTCAAAAGACTGGCATTGGAGACTGGTTTGTTTTAGCAATCTCAATTCATATTATTCCGACGAGGTCTCAGAGAGGAACTTAAAGACGAATTGGCTCATTTTCCCTGTCCTGCCTCACTACAGGAACTGATGATTGCTGCGCTTCAGATGGAATTCAGGATGCAAGAAAGGCGGCAGGAGAGACGCAAGACACGCCCCTCCTTTACTAGAACCTCCTCACCTCCTTGAGCTACACTCAAACATTATGACGAACCCATGCAAATCGGAACTACTCGTCGATCCCTGACCGCTGAAGAAAGGAAAAGGAGAAGGGAACTTGGCCTATGTGCTTATTGTGCTTCGGATCGTCATTCAGTACATAATTGTACGGAGCTGCCTCATAAACCGGCGGAAAACGCGAACCCTCGTACCTAAAAGGGACGGGTTATCGAGGGCAATCTTCCAGTCCCTATGTGACTATGTCAATTGATTCTTCAGATCCCTCAGAAGACTCACGTCTCATGGTATTAACAGTAAAAGTTACCATTCATGGTAATCAAGTGGAGACCTTAGCACTTTTGGATTGTGGTGCTGCAGGGAATTTTGCTGATACACTATGGGTGGACAAAGTTGGAGCAAAGCGTATTGATCGCAGACACGGCCAAAAGGTTGAGGGGCTGGATGGTACGCCTTTGAGTTCTGGACTCATTGTACAGACAACAGAACCTCTGCCACACACCGTTTTTCAGCATTCAGAAGTCATCACATTCGACATTATCAGGGCAGCTCATTTTCCTCTGATTTTAGGGATCTCCTGGTTGCGTCAACACAATCCCAGCTTAGACTGGAAGTCAAACTGTTTGCATTTCAATTCCAATTATTGCCAAACCTATTGTTTCCAAGACACACCTTACGAGGAGGTAAAGATCCATTCCACCACTCTTCACACGACTATTGAAGTACACTCTCTTGACAAAGTCTTGGAGGAATATCAATCAGTATTTGCAGAAGCTGCTCCCATGGCGTTACCTCCTCACAGACCTCAGGACTGCGCCATTGACTTGGCTCCCAATGCTCTAGTACCCTTTGGCAGGATGTTTGCGTTATCAAAAACTGAAAAGGAAGTAATACTTGGATGATAACCTGTGTAACGGTCTCATTAGACCTTCAAAGTCCCCGGCAGGTGCTCCTTTATTTTTTATCCCCAAACGGGATTCCAAAGACCTCCGGCCATGTATTGATTATAGGGGACTTAACAAAGTAACTCTTAAGGATAGATACCCCATGCCGCTCATCCCAGACATCTTGGAATCCGTACAAGGGGCAACAGTTTTCTCAAAGCTGGATCTGCGTAACGCTTATCATTTACTCAGAGTACGTTCCGGTGATGAATGGAAAACTGCGTTCAGAACACCATTTGGCCTATACGAATACTACGTGATGCCCTTCGGACTAGTGAACGCACCCGCCATTTTTCAAAGGTTTATCGACTGTATCTTCTCAGATTTGTTATTTGTGTCTGTTGTCGTTTACCTTGACGATATACAGTTTTTTTCTCAGACCATGCCAGAACATCTAATTCATCTCAAAGAAGTACTGGAGCGACTCAAAAGACATCAACTATTGATCAAAAGAGAAAAGTGTGTTTTTGGGGCTTCTTCTGTACCCTACTTGGGATTTATTCTTTCATCTCAAGGGATTCAAATGGACCAAAAGAAGGTCGATGCCATTCTCCAATGGCCAGCTCCTTCACCGGTTAAGGAAATACAGCGATTCCTGGGCTTGGCAAATTTTTACAGGCGATTTGTACCAGGGTTCTCAAACATTGTTCTACCCATCACCAGTTTACTAAAGAAGTCATCTGTGCCTTTTGCCTGGAGCACTCAGGCTGAAGACAGCTTTCAACTCTTGAAGAAAAGTTTCTGTAGTGCTCCTATCCTACGCAAGCCAGATCAAAGGAAACCTTTTATCCCCGAGACCGATGCTTCAGCTGCGGCCATAGGAGCGGTTTTACTACAAGAATATGACAACACAGAACATCCGATAGCCTATCTGTCCAAAACCCTTACAACAAGTCAGCGGAATTATTCCGTCATCGAAAGAGAACTCTTAGCCATGAAGTTTGGAGGCATCTGTTTCAGGGGAGTTGCCACCCCTTCATAATTCAAACTGATCACAAAAATGTACAGGTGTTACAGTCTATGGATTGCATAAATTCCAGACAAGCAAGATGGGCACATTTTTTTTCACAATACGATTTCCGGATTACTTACATCCCCGGAAGTCAGAATACCTTGGCTGATGCTCTATCCAGAAAGACACTTACCTCCCAGACAGCCTCATCCTACTCTGAAAAACTGTTCCCAAGAAATCGAATAGTGGCTACCATCACTTCATTTTTTCAACAGATCAGAGAAGCTGCCTCCTCTCAACCGGAGCCCATTTGCATGATTGAACGAGATGGCCTGTTTTTCAAAGGTCAACAAATATGGGTACCATCCAAAACCCTCCAGAAAAACATCTTGTCTTGGTGCCATGATCAAAAGACAGCAGGTCATAGAGGGCAAGCCAGTACCCTGGACTTGATAAGAAGAGCCTTCTATTGGAAGGGTTTGCCTGAGGATGTCAAACGGTATGTAAGGACCTGCAAAGTTTGTTGTCAGAGCAAAAACAGTACTAAAAGGCCCATTGGATTGTTGCAACAAGACACCATCCCTGATTGCCCGTGGAGTATCCACAGATTTCATTGTGGACTTACCACCCTCACAGGGACACACCACATGTATAATGGTGACTATCGATTCTCTCACTAAGATGGCTCATTTTTCTCCGCTCCCAGGTCTCCCGACTGCTGACAGCATGGCATTGGTTTTCATAAAAGATGTTTTTAGACTCCATGGTCTCCCAGACAAAATCATATCTGACCGGGGGAGTAAATATGTCTCTAAATTTTGGAAATCACTTTGCGCTGCTCTTAACATCCAGCGTGCTTTATCGTCTGGATATCATCCCCACACAAATGGCCAGACGGAACGCTTGGATGCCACCTTGGAGCAGTACTTACGCAGCTAAACAAACCTGGAACAAGATAACTGGGTGGACCTGTTGACAACGGCGGAATTCGCATACATGCCAGCCATTCAGCAAGTGGGATGTCTCCCTTCTACTGTTCATATGGTTTTCATCCCCGAGCCATCATTCCTCTCTCTCCATGTCAACCTACCCTTCCGGCGGTTGCTGAAACACTGTCCAGGATAAAAGATACTCAAGAAAAAGCAAAGGTAAACCTGAACGACAGTTTACAAGTCTATAAGAAACAGGCCGACCGACACAGGGAGGTGGTACCTGATTGGAAGGTGGGCTCAAAAGTGTAGTTATCCACTAAATTACTCCCAAGGTGGTCTCGACCGTCTAAACTCTCCCCTCGGTTCATCGGTCCTTATCCTATCACTGAGAAAATCAATCCAGTGGCATTCTGCCTAAAATTGCCACATGCATTAAGGCGGATTCACCCAGTGTTTCATGCTTCACTTCTTAAGTGTGCCGATCAGTCTCACAAGGCTCGACCTTTCCCTATTCTTTCTCACTCCCCTGATTCATCTGAATACAAGGTTTCCCAGTTGTTGGATTTTAGGTACCGCAAAGGGCGCCTGGAATACCTGGTGCATTGGAAGGGTTTTTCTCATACGGAGGACTCTTGGGAACCCCGTTCACATATCCATGCCCCAATACTTCTCAGAAAGTTTCACCGATTATATCCCGGTAAACCGGGGGGTCTGTGTCTTGGAAGGGGGCATACTGTCATGCAGCACATTCCTACCTGGCGTCTGTGGCCCCGATTCCGATTACGCACCTCCTAATTCCTGTCACGTCTTTCACATCACATCCACTTAGCGGTCTAGTCTTTTTCCGCTCAAGCGAACGTGGCGTTATTTAACCACACCCTATGCTTCCTTCTGTGCGTTGCAACCCCTTCACGATCAGCTGTGCTTTCTTTTGCTGCTGCGGTTTGCTATACGCTGTTACTCGGCTCCGCTGAGCTTTTCCTCTCTCTTGCTCCACCTCGTCCTCTCGGGTCCCGGTTCCTGGGACCCCCTTCTCTCTTTAGTTACTTCTTTTTTCTTTTGTTTATTCGTCCTGTTTGCCTGCAGTTTTCCATTTTCCTGGAGTAGGAGCTATTGTAATTTCCTACCTTGCCTGTTTCTTTGTTATTCCTTCTTCGCATTCCATTGCTGGATTTTGCTGAGATCTGCTAGTCCAACCTCCATCAGGATACCCACTTGCCATTGTGATTCACCAGGGTTTTTGCCTACACTTGGCTTTTTTCCCCTTTCCGGTCCCTCCGGGAGGGAGTCACGGTCAGGGCGTTTCTATCGCTGTCACGGTGGCTTCTTCTTGTGGGAGACATCTGCAACAAAGAAAAAAAGAAAAGGACCACAGAGCACATCAAACTCTCAACTCTATTGAAGAAGACTCAGATTCGACAGGTGAGGAGGTGGAGGAGGGAATCTGGGATATTGACGTCCTATCAGTGGAGTCTGCTGACAGCTGCCTGCGTGGTAACGCTGGCTGCACTGGTGGGGCATGCTGGGCATGTCTCACCCTCCTTCTCCTCCTGCATCTCCTCTGTGGTGCCTGCTGTTGCTGTTGTTGTTGTTGCTGGTGTGGCAATGCAAGCATGTCCTCCAGCTCCAGTATTGCTACTACTATTGGAATCATCTTGGTGTGGGAAGGGGTGTGGTGTGTGGGTGTGCTCCTTTTGTACTGGCCCAGACTCCATTGCCTCCACCTGTGCTGATTGTGTGCACCTGTGGCAGTTGGGAACACTTCACATAGCATTTTATGGTTGGTTCGCGGTGCCGGTATTAGCGGCATGCCGGGATCCCCTATTAGCACCTTCATGATGCCGGTATTTGCTTGTCTGCCTAACGTGGGATTTCCTCCGATTAACGGTACCTCTAATAGCGGGGTCTTAGGTCGGAATAGGCCGGAGCCGTTTGCGATGCCAGTAATCCTTTACCAGCATCGTTCTTCCATTACCTCCAACCTCAGAATGACCCCCATAGTCCCCAGTGCAAGGGGTGGCCCGGAGGCAGTGCAGGAGAGTGGCAGGGTGAGCAGGTTCCTGGGCCTGAATGACAGAGGGTGGCCATGTGCACGGTGTCGAGAGAGAAAACAGATAAGCAGGTGAGAATAGAGGCAAAGGAGGAAGGTCTTAAGGTGCTTCCGGAACCAGAGATGGTTCTCCTCAAGTTTCAAGGTGGCCGGGAGGCTGTTCCAAAGGGAGACCCCAGCTGAAGACAGAGATCTACCCCCAGCTTGTTTCTTTGAAAAACGATTTACCCTGAGGGAGTTAGAAGTAGAGGAGCGAAGGGCTCGAGAGGGGAGGTATTTACAGAGGGATAGTTGAAGGTTTTTTGGACCCAGGCTCCAGGAAGCCTTCTGGACAATGCAGAGGGTTTTAAATTTAATCCTTGTGTCCACTGGGAGCTAGTGAAGGGATTTCAGAGCTGGAGAGATACGGTCCCAGGGCTTGAGGCCAAGGACAAGTCTTGCAGTCCTGTTCTGGATTAGTTGTAAAGGGCGGAGAGTGGAGGCAGGTAGATTTAGAAAGAGGCTGTTACAGTAGTCCAACCTAGAGAGAACCAGAGCTTGGGAGACATTGAGCTTCTGGGGGAAGGAGAGGAAAGGCAGAGTACCTCTAAGGAGGTGCAGTAAAAGGTTTGACGTTTTTGAGACGTCAGAGAAGTGTGCGGAGAAGGAAAGTGTGGAGTCAAAGATGACCATGAGGTTCTTCGCCTCGCAGGTAGGGGTAGAAAGAGGACCAAGCGAGGCCGGCCAGAGAGTGAGTGGAAAGGATGGTGAAGGTGTACCAATCAGGAGGATCTCGGTCTTGGTGGCATTTAGACAAAGATTGTTGGCGGCACACCAATTTTGAATGCCGATTAGGCAATCAGCGATGTGGGAAGGAGGGGAGGTGGCTGAAAGAAGCCTGAAAACGAGTAGGGTGTCATCACCATAGCACTGGAAGTTTGAGCAGAAAATGGAAATGCAGTAGGCGAGAGTTGCCAGGTATTGGTTGAAAAGCCAGGCTGAGAGGTTAGACCCCTGGGGAACACCGCAGGTAGAGAGGGAGATGGAATATAGGAAGGATCCAAGTTGTATCTGGAGGGTCGATCATAGAGCAAAGAGGTCAGCCAGTTCAGAGCCTGATTGGTGATACCCAGGTTGTCACTGAGACGATTGAGCAGGGTAGTATGGCTGACCGTGTCAAAAGCAGAGGAGAGATCAAGTAGGATGAGGACAGAGGGAATGTTGGAGTCAGGGTTGGAGAGCAAGTCTTCATGGATGTTCAGGAGAGTAGTTTCCATGCTTCTGACATCTCTGAAACCAGATTGGTGGTCATGGAGCGAGCCAACAGCATCGGAGTGAAGGTTAAGCTGAGAAATGGCCAGCTTTTCAAGGAGCTTACCCTAAAAGGGAGTAATGGAAATAGGGCGATAGTTAGCCGGACCAGAGGGATCAGCTGTTGGTTTCTTGAGGAGAGGATGCAAAGGGAGTGATTCAGAGGGGAGGGGAAAGATCCAGAGGCAAAGGAGAGGTTGCAGAAATTGGCAAGGGCTGGAGCAAGGGTATCAATGTGGTTCTTAATGGTTTTAGAGGAACAGGATGGATCTGTTTTGATGAGGCTTTCATAGATCGGACTTGTCTAGTGACCTCATCAGGGGAGAAAAGAGGAAAGGAGGAGAAAGAGGGAGGGGGTAGCTGAGGGAGGGTCGACACACTGAGAAGGAGAGTGGAGAGGAGGGGGAGCAGAGGAGAGGGTGGACAAGATGTCCTGGGCTTTAGAAATAAAGTGAGAAGCAAGGGCATTGCAAAGAGCCTGGGCGGCGAGAGGAGGGGTGGAGACTGCAGCAGGTTTGGCCAGCTCCTTGCAGATTTTAAAGAGTTGGGCTGAGTTGTTAGATGCCGCAGAGACGTGGGCTTTTCTTGGTGCAGACAACAAGTCGGTATTGCCTTTGGAGCAAACGAGTCGGTATTGCCTTTGGAGCAGGCGGCAGTAGGCCAGTTTGTCAGAGGATGTGTAAGAAGTCCTCCATGGGAATCAGTCCTGATGGGAATCAGGTCATTGTACAAGATGATGAAAGTCAGCAGATTGCATCCAAAATTGGCAGACAATGCTTCATTTGTGCGTAGGCACCAATTCACCTGGCCGTGGCTTCTGTTCCAAAGCAGAGCAAGCACCAACAGAGCTGATAAGAGCCATAACGAGGAGGATGCAAGTTAACACCAGAATCTGCATAGTTGTGACTTTCTCAGCATTCAAACTCTTCACTAATTTTTTTTCCAAAACTGTACACAGAGCGTATTACAAGCTCACTGCCACTTGGCCCGGGACCACCAGGTGGTCTTTTCCTCGTTCGAGTGCGGACAAGGCAGTCATCTCCTCTTTTCCATTAAAACTTGAGACCCATACGGCCCGGGGACACATGGAGAGCACTGAATGACAGAATGCAGGCAAAGCACTGCCGAGTGTATCTCATGGGATGTTTTTCAGAGCGCTTCAATATTCACTGTCTGTCGGCCCGGGAACCCACAGGGAGGTCTTACCGCCCCATATGTTAAACAACAAGCCACTTTATTTTTCATTTTCCCCTGCTCCGATATGGAGCACTTAATTTTTCACCTCCATTTGGCCTGGGATCACTCTGGGGGCCTCAGCGGCAAACCGCAGGCTGACCCTGACGCCTGCAGGGGAGCTGGCTCACACACTCACCTTCCTCATCATTACATACTTTCTGCTCTGACACTCCGACACTGGAGCGCGCAGACACTCACCTGGAACATGGGGGGAGAGACAGCTAGCTTACTGCCGTGGGGAGGCAGTGCTGCCGCAAGACAGAGCCGCTTCCCACAGTAGGGGTCTCTCTTCGCCGCCTTGACCGTCATCTCTGACGATGGAGCTTGTAATAACTTGGAAGCTGAAGAACACCCGAGCCAGCAGGTAAGTTATTAAGTAGATTTATTGTAGTTCAATGCCAGGGACAAAACATTGGCATGTCCTTTCCAAGTCAGCATAACTCCAACTGCCAACCATAGAACCCTCACACACTAACACTCCACTCACACTGACATCACTACATTCCATTAAGCAGTGATGTCATCCACTCAGCTAGGAAGCTCATTACAACACTTCTCCCTCCCTTACTTTGTTGGAAACAGGGAATGATCACACCAAAACCATCACCAGACAAAAACCCCTACATGTACGTGTGGCCAGCACGTAATGCACCAACTAGTAACACAACTGGCGACAAGAAACTGCCCCCAGAGAACACCAAAACCCTGACACTCCAAGGAAGATCAAGGAAACAGGAAAGTGCTCCACCAAAGGAGTAAGAACCCAATACAATCTACATGGCACCCCCAGAATACTAATGCTGTACCCCACGCAGTCTACAAAGGGCTCACTCCTTCCATAACAGAACTGGACAACCATCGAGAAACAAAATAAAACTACGCACCTCCACCTGTTCCAAGCTGCCCCTTGGAACCTAGGTCCTGCCACGACCCAGCGTCCACAGCAGATAACGACCTAACACTCCTCAACCCTCAGTGCACAAACATCCTCCCGCCCTAGTCTGCCCCCTAGGACACCAGGGCTGCCACCCCCGGGCACACTCCACACAGCTCAACAGAGCAACAACAAGCACAACAACGAAACAGTTCACCACAGCACCCCTAAGGATACCACAACACCACAAAACCCTTAACCTTAGAGAAGCAATCCTCAAGAATGCGGAACACAGCCAGGACCACCACCTATTCCACACCACTCACCTAGGACCCCAGGTCCAGCCTACTGCCACCCGCAGCACACCACTGGATACAATGGACCCCAGGCCCAGCCTACTGCCAGCCGCAGCACACCTACTACAAACCATGGACCCCAGGTCCAGCCTCCTGCGAACGCAAAACGCAGCACACTTCACTTAATGGACCCCAGGTCCAGCCAAACTGCACCAACGCAGCACACCCGCCACTCACCATGGACCCCAGGTCCAGCCTCATCACCACTGAGGACACCAGTCCCCACCTACTGCTTCACAGCAGAACGCCACCATAACCAAACACTCCCACTCCTGCACACCGCAATGTTCACTTCACGCACCGTATGCAAACCCCCAACACAGGATGGGTGGCATACACGCAAAACACTTCACACAGTGAAACCTGCCCGTATGCAGGAAAGTCCTCTTGCTCGCACCGAGCTGCCGCAACAGTGGGCCTGAACTCTCCATAACCCATGTAGCACAACGACTCCAATCGCAGATCAATCGCCGAATCCACACTTTCACCCGGTCTGTGGAAAAACAGCACCTTGAACGCTCCGGGCTGAATTCCATAGACGCGGGATCACAATTATGTGCAGAGTACTCACGTATGGTTACACTGGCCCCATTACTGCCATCAAGGCCATCCACAACGTGGGCATTATGCAACAGTTGAACTCTCCGAACAACTTCCGAAGGATAAACAGAAAACCGCGTGCTAGTAACGCAGCGCAGTCCTTCCTTGCGTCCCAGCAGCTGGCGCCTCTTTCGAGAGGCAAGATGGACATCTGTTGCCTGCTCCATAACGATGCCCAATTAACTTCCTTTTCCTCTCTCCAACCCCCAGAACGCTGCACGTCCTTTCCCTTTTGCAACGTCCTGCTGCTGCTGCTGACGGCCGCGCACCACAGCGCCCCCACAGGATGCAGGGGGCAACGAACCATAAACGGAAATTCTCACTCCTGGAAACTCTGTCACTGGGCGCCGGGATCCCAGGAGTTAATCCCGGCGCTCAGATGCCGCTCGGGAACCGCTCGCTCCTCACAAAGCTGGAAAGCAGAAGCCGCCTCCCTCTCCGAGGCTCCCGTGCTGGCACCAGCCACTTTCGAGCAGCTCACCTCAGGTTTTGAAGGTGCGGGGGCTCTGAACTGGACATCTGGAGCCAGAACAACAACTCCTCACGGCTCCGCACACCGACCAGTGTGCCGTACGACTCCAGGCACTGGCCGGGCTAACGCCAGCCACAAGCCCCACTCGGCCGACTTGTTCATCACGGCAGACGCTCTCAAACTACCGCACACCGATCTGTGTGCCGGCTGGTTTTCCAAAGCACCAGTTGAGGATCTGCCTACCACAAACTCCACCCGGCAGCTTGGTCCTGACGACAGACACTCCTCAGATCACTGCACACCGACCCGTGTGCCGAACAGCTGCTCACAACACCTCCCTGCACCACCCGGTCACAGGGCAAGGCAGCTTCTGGAGCAACAGAGCCAAACAGCACTGCACCCGGACCTGAGTGCCGACCAGGCTCCACCTTCAGCACCACCCGGCCTGCTGAAGAATGTTAGACAGCCCAATTAAACCACCCTTGGGCTCCAACTTGCTGTCAACTTGGCAAAAGGACATGTATTCACTGGAGGGCAATGTTTTCCTGTTTCTGAACTGTCCCCTCCTCGACAGGAATCCCATCCTCGTCGCCAGTGTAATAACTTGGAAGCTGAAGAACACCCGAGCCAGCATGTAAGTTATTAAGTAGATTTATTGTAGTTCAATGCCAGGGACAAAACATTGGCATGTCCTTTCCAAGTCAGCATAACTCCAACTGCCAACCATAGAACCCTCACACACTAACACTCCACTCACACTGACATCACTACATTCCATTAAGCAGTGATGTCATCCACTCAGCTAGGAAGCTCATTACAACAGAGCTCACTGCCTCACCATATTCCAAGAGCCTGGAAGCACAGTGGGGTACCACCACCTCGTCGCCGTTGTTGTGACTGGACCTGTGGTCACACAGGCCAGCTCAGATTAGTTTTAGAGGCACCCAGCAGACACCAGGAGTGCCGTGGTCACACAACACGGACCGTTGCATGGATTACCCTTATAGCCGTGATCACACTGCAAGACATCAGGTGCCGGGGCTCTCGGACCAGCAGCTCTGCTGTGGTCACACAGCGGGATAATACGGGGCTTCCAGGTAATACATGCTGATCTGGGTGCACTCAGATCAGCAGGGTGGCAGGTCCATGGTCACACAGAGTCAGACTGCAGGCCCAATGAAATTAGACACATAGATAGATAAAAGTGCCATGACATGGAGCCAGCCGCCTTTCTGATGCACTTGCCAGCTGAGGCTCCTTTTATTGACTCTCAGTGAAGTGAAGACACATATTCTTAAAGGGACAACTCCACAATCTTGTAAGTCTTTGATTTATTATTTTCCAAATTGATTTACACGAATATCGCGTGGGTGCCATGTTGTTACCTCATAATTCCAGTGGTTACTGCGTCCTTATTCTGGTTTTCATTGAGAATGTTTGCAAACTCACCCTTTGTTTGCAGCAAACTCCTCCTTGTTAGTTTGGGCTATTAGGTGGTGCTGAAATCGCTATTTTTAAGACAAAACTATTGTCATTAAAATAAAAGCTTTAACATAAGAGCTTCAAATATGGGCTTTGAATGAGGGTCTGTAATGCTTTTCCAATGGAGATGACATTTGAGGAGGGATACATACACAGTTGATAGGTTATTGAATCCCTCCCATTTCCTGCCCCTAGCCAGGCTAATCCCTATGGCTACTCCCACCCATTCCGGAACTCTTTCAGCTCTTTGATCTCTTCCGTGGAGGCAGCCATCTTGGATGACTGTCTCTAAGGAAGCTCTTTAAACAAGCTGAAACGAGCAGCCATCTTTGAATAGGAAAGATAGCATGCATCTTCCAAATAACATGATACTCTCAGGATGCAAGAAAGAGTCCACCAGACTACCAGAAGGGACCCCTAACTCCATACACGAAAAACCCTCCTCCTCCTCCTACTCGCCTGTGTGAAAGTCCTCCGAAGAGTCCTCCGAAGATATGGTTCTTCGTTCCCTCCAAGCGGTCTCTGGCTTTTTTGTGCAGCTCTTAGGGCGAGCTCGTCTGGAGGCCACCTTGCCAATAGATAGACCGCTTGGCAGAGGGACACCCAGGGAGCAAACCCAATTACCAGGGAAAAGGCAAGCTAAAAAACCCTGGTGCAGCTTGAGTGCGATGGTGACCGCTGCTTCGTGAGGATAAGGATACTCCGGTGCCGGAAGAAAGGTAGGTCGATGTATAGGGGCTGAAGATTTCCGAAAGCTGACGAGGAGTGTAACGTAAGTAATGGCTCCGTGGAGAAGGGAGCTGCCAGGAAGAGCAGACACTGGAAGCAAAGCGGTAAGTAAACAAGGCGAGGGGGAGCCAAACCAAGAAGCTGGGAAGGCACACAGGTAGGAGCAGGGAAAAAGGAAAGAGAGGGAGAGCGGGGGAGAACTAGAAGAGGCGAGGCAGGAACAAACGCCAAAAGTACCAGGAGACTGGAACAACGGCGACCTGAAGAGACGAGGGTTGCAACGCGTCGATACGTCGCCATGGAGGAGTCCAAGTAGGGCCGGCGTGATGACGCACAGCAACAACAAGAAAGACTAGACCGTCGCTGTTGTTCCCGCGGCAGCCTTCAGCATACCCTCCATGTCTTCCACAGCCGCCACTGTCCTCGCGTCATGACAGATACATTGAATTACGTGAGTATAATCTTTTTTAAAATAGCTAACGTAATTTACAATAATTTCGACAGCAGTAATTATTTCTGTCCTTTCTGCGTTTCATTTCCTTGTTTTTTGTAATATAGCTAGGGCTGTTGCTCGTTCTTTTTAAATCAGTTTTAATATGTATCAATGTCTTACAACACAAAATCGGCACTGTTGTGATACATGTCATGTAGTGCCTTGAACCCTTACTAGCTTTATGATTGCCTCTGTTAGCTGAGAAGGGTCATGCAGATGCTTGCCAAGCATGGTCCCGCAATCTGACTGGTTGTGCTCGGCTTCACACATACATTGTATAGCTCACCCCACCTCTATTTTTGTCCTTCGATGCATTCCCTTTCTGTTGTTTTCCTTCCCCGCCGCTTTTAAACCAACTGTGAATTGTCCAAATAAGAAACTTGCAATAAGACATTAAACCCTACAGTGCACACGTCGGAGAGTATCCCAGGGTTATTTGCCCTGAGATCCTCTCCAACGTGAGCGCTGTCCTTTGTGTGTTTCCAGGATTTTGCTTGCACTCAGGATTTCTAGCTCGCCGCTGACGGCATGCGCCACCTCGCTGTATTTTGTACTCAAATCACATTGTAAACTGAAATGCCAAACATATAAATACTTATGTGAGCGAAAATAGTATGACAATAACTTTGTTTTGCCTATTTGGAACAGAGGAATACAAGTATATGAATGCAAAATTATGTCAGCCTAAAAAAATCTTCTATGCGTTATGCAGCTTTTCAATCAAATCATAAAGACACACAAAAACAAAACTGTGTGGCAATGCTATCTGTTCGTAAACATTATGGGCCTGATTTGAAAAATAGTTTTTCAATGGGAAAATCAATGTCAATGCTTCCAGAATAAATTAACTGCTTGTAGAAGTGCCTTCTTACTGCTTGGGAACTGTCATTTAAACATTCCACCTGCTTGAGAAAGGGTAAGCAAGTATTTCTGTTGGTTTAGAGCAATTTTGACCTTGCTGGGTGGCTCCCCTTTTCTCAGCAAGCGAGTCTGTCAGCTAGGGCTGCCCCTCATCTGTTCTGAAGCGCAAATACCACATAACAGAAATGCAAGGTGTGGCTAGTGACTATTGCAGGCAGGGCAGGGCAACTCTCAGGACATGTTTGAAAGCTACGCTTGATTTTGTGTATCATTAATTAGCCACCACTTTGATTGAAACATAATAGAGATTAAACGTACCTCTCAACTCACCTGCCTTTGGTGGGTGTCACCAGCCAGAGAAAGCGTTCACACACCCGTCAAACTCTTTATCCGTCCATTCTCTTCAATGGACTCTAACCCGCCTAAAACTGAATTGTGTGTTTTCACCTGCCTTTCTGACCTGAGAGGTTGAAACCTATGGCTTAAATGTTCATCTTCCCCTCGCCACCCGGTGAGCAAGGGGTGTCCCCCACCCACAGGTGACTTTGAGAACCGAGGAAGACATGAGGTTGAACTCCTGTTGTGTCTTTACCCGAAGACGAACTCTCCTCCAATACCCTCCACAGGACAGCAGAACAGAATGCCAGTAAGTGTGCCGGCTCAGCTCCCGTAAAGGATTTCCGGGTCAACCAAAGGTTGGCCATTCTGTGATGAAGATAGGCTTGGTGGCAGTTACCTACACTAACAAACTGCATTGAGACTTGCGCGTCTCCAAATGCCGCCTCCCCCTCCCGCAATCTTATTGACTTGCTTGTGCAGCCGTGGTCTTCGGTGTAGCGCTTTCCTGGAAGGGACACTCTTTAAGCAGGTGATACATGCATCTTGTTTTCTCCTTGGCAGGAGAACACTCAGTTTCTCAGGGTTGCTTTTGTTTCAGTCAGCAGGCATTGCTGGCCAAGCTGGAGGCTGGCCAACATTTTAGAACCATGTCGAACCCACTTAACACCAGGAGAGGAATGCCCTACACTATCTCTGCACCTTCGCTGCTGCCACAAGGCTGCACTCCGATAAGTGGACAAAGATAGCTTAATGACAACCAACATTGGACATTGGACATTTTTAAGTGCAGGTAGGCAGTACGGCCAGCTGGCCTTAGCATGTGACCATGATGGGTGAAATGCTAGAGTGGAGACAATGGAAGTGAAGGACAGAGGCAGGTTAGAGGCGAGGGAAACATGTTAGCTTTGCTAGCTAGGATACATGGCTGGGTTGAGTAAATGCTGCTGACTGAGCACAGAATGCAATCTATAGGTCACATGTTTGAATTCCATTGAGGTGGAATCAGGATTTCATACATCTAGGGTGGCCAACTGTCCCGTATTTTGCAGGATTATCCGGTAATTGGGGACTCTGTCCCGCAGTTTGGAGAGTGGCTGTGCGGGACACAAGTTGTCCCGACTTGCTTTGTTCCCTGGAGTGTGACTCTTGGGAGACAGCAAGTCGGGACAACCTGCGTCCGGCACAGCCACTCTGCAAACTGAAATGGCCGTCTACACACCACGGCGCTGCCACCTTCTGCTTTCTTTCTCTGGGCGGCTCTGCGGCCCCGGCTCCTTTTGAGCCTGCCTGTCGAGCTACTAACGCTCTGACAGTTGTCTTCATTCCAATGCTAATGCTTTGGTCTTGGGGTCGTGATGGTCATGTTTGCAGTGAAAAAAGTGACCATCACCTGCCAAGGACAAACCATTTGCATTGCAATTAAGCCAGGTGTTAAGAGCCATTAACACATTTACATTACAAATGGGGCGGGCCAAATGTGAATGACGCTGCAACATCCTCACCGCCTTGTGCGCAAGTGTCCTGCAAAAGGATATCAAAAAGTTGGCCACCCTAGATACATCTGTGATTGACATACCTCTCAACTCACCCGCTTTTGGCAGGTGTCACCCGCCATGTAAAGCAGCTCTTACCTGTGAAGTCCCTTTCACGCAACCCATAAGTCAATGGGCTTGCACCCACCCAAAACAAAATCGGGTGTTTTCACCCACTCAGGGGCCACAAAAGGTTGAGACCTATGGCATAGCTCTCAACTCACACGCTTTTGGCGGGTGCACCCACCTTGCAAAAGGCTGACTCACCCGCCAAGCCTCAAGCACTCCCATTCATTTCAATGGGCGTCTCACCCACCAAAAACAAAATCGGGTGATTTCACCCGCCTTTGCAACACAAATGGTTGAGAGCTATGACCTATGGATTGACCAGAATTAGGACAATCACGTTTCAGGATTTTTTTTTTCTTTTTAGTAGTGCAGAGCTGAAACTTAAGTTTTTCTAGTAGGCACAGTGGCAAACGCTCTTTTGGTTGCTAGCTTACCTTCAATCCAAGAAGAGCCCAGAACTGATGACTTGAAGTTGCGGGCACTTCCTTTTTGGTGCATCTTTTCGGATTGAGTACCAAATGTTGGAGACGACACAAAGCAAGTAGGTGTTTGGTTATTTGCCCACCCATTAAGTGACCATGTGTATTAAGTATTAGGCATTTTGCAGGCACTTCTATTAGATGCCTCCGAAAGCCCAAACTGTTGGCATTGCCAATGCTTGTTTTAAACCATGAGTCAGAGCCATCCATTTTGTATCAAATGCGTTTGCGTTTCAACCCTCGTTTTCAGTTATTGCCGTCATCTCTCCCTTCTCGTGGAAGCCGTGCGCCTGCGTAGTTGCACGTTTATTTGAGTTTCGCGGGTTGGATAGCTGAGCAATGGGGTTGTGTTGAATTTATTGAGAAGAGATTCTGACAAGCTTCTCAGCAAGGATTCTACAGTGGATATCTGTAAGTGTACTATATGCACACATTACCTGTTTGCCGCGCGCCTCCTGTGTGTTGTTGTTCGTATCCCATCTTTGCTTGTTAAGGGTGTGCAGTCTCTATAAATCGATATGGGGCACACTTTGCAGGAAAAAAACAATCGAAGGTAAACAAATGAAATTGCTTTAAGTAAGCGTATATTTTTCTTCTGTTGCAACACCTCACATTCTCCCAATTGCGGCTTAAGAAGTGCACATTGGCTACCTGCAAGGGCCCCAGAACTAGAATTCAGATCCTAGTAGCCGAACACCAGCCAGGGAAACGAGTCTAGACAACAATTCTCACAGAGCAGAAGGAATTTTCAGGGCAGTGGCACAACGGCCATTGGGCAGATCGGTCTTTAGACTGCCCACTGTGTGACGCCCACCCCGAAATGACCTGGCTGGCTCCACCCACAGAGCAGTGACAGCCACTGGCAGGTCAGGAGGCAGAGGATCAATGGTGCCTCGGCTGCACCACTATTGCACATTCATTTTTAAGTGAATGTTCGTGATGGGGGTGGGGGGTTACTGCTTGCATGCCAGGTGAGTGATTGGGGGGGGGGGTGGAGGAGTGGCATAACAGCTAATTCTCACATCAACTCTTAAGTGTCTGGTTTCAGACGTGAAGGAGAGTTGTGACTGCTTCTTATATTGAAGCTGAACTGGAATAGTCTCGTTAGAATTTTTAAATAAGTCCCACACAAGTAAGTTTGCCCCTCCCCCACAATCTTTTAGTTGGCGCCTCTTCCAACATTTTTAGGTTTGGCTCCCCTCCTACGGCCTTTCCATCTTTTCAAAGGTAAAGCTTCAGGGTGGCCCCCAGCAACTGCCCCTATGTTGCCAGTCAGCAGTCTTTCACCACGGCAATATTTTACTTTCTCTAGTCTCGTTCTGAGGATTTAAATGTGTGCTTTGCAGCGAACTAATTACAAGCTGTATTTCTTGGAGCCCCCCCACTTCCTTCAGGATATATAGAAGTGTTATCACCTTATTGTCTTCTAACACTAGTTTTCCTCCACATCAGCCACTTGCTCTTGAGTGTCACCGTTGTAATGTATGCACCCATGGGTGCCTCTGACTGTTTTCACTCTGAGCAGCAGGCCCCAACCACCTTGTTGAAATGGGCTCCCACACATGTTCAGCCAGGCCTGACTACAGGTATGGCACATTTGCAGGACTCCCCCGTCTGCCGGCGTTGCACACCCGCCTAACATTGGCCATGAGTTACTGCACCTCATCGCATGAATCTCCCCTATGCAGGCATTTTTCATCTGCAAGCCAGTTATGCAGGTATCTCACAATTTACATCCACAGGAACTGCAAATCTGCAGGAACACGCAAATGAAATCCAGAAGCTATCGGACAACATGGCATGCAATCGTACATGCCGAATAGTTCAGGGTGCACCCGGGAAAGCGTGTGTCTCTCTTGCAATGCTGAACGCAACCGCACGCTGCCGTATATTATAGGCTTAGGTGTTGTCACCTTCACTTGAAGCCACACCTACATTTTTTGGAAGCCCCACCCCCTCTGACACACCCATTATTTTTTTGATAGCTTTTAAAAACGAGAACAATCGAAAGGGGAGATAAAAAAAATAACTACAAGCATGATTTATTTAACACACAATGTTGCTGTAACTTGTAAACAGAGCACCCAGATGCCTGCTGCTCGGTGCGCGTTACAAATAAATAAACACATAGCTTTAAAAAATAATAATATATCTGCATAATAAAAATAATACATAATGCTGAACATTGTGATTCAGTAAATTAGATTCCAGAAATGTTTAGACCTAAGGCACAGAAGGATTAACTGATTTCCCCGGCAATACACACTTTAGTTAAATGATAAAGCTAGTATTGGAGACCAGTCCGCCCCTTAGGGACGTGACTTCATATTTTCTGAGGTGTAGTTGGGTGAAATGAGTTAATTGTGTGGATTTCAAGAATGCTGTCTTTTAAATAATTACTTGAAAAGTGCACAAATCACAACAAAGCAACTTTACATATCTATAAACCTCCATAGAGATATGTTAACCAGAGAGTATAATTGTAGCTTTCTTTGCCCTCTATCTTGATTAGAAGACTATAACAACCTGAATGCAAAGCAATGTGTCATATAACTTATTACAGCAACACATGCTGTGAAGTCTGGTTGATTACACAGCTTCCGATGTAAGCCCCTCCAACCCCCCCCTGCCACCCCTTATACTCTATATTATGTCTGGAACTTCTCTACCTCCCCGAATTAGTATTACAGTGAAGGACAGGGCATCAGGTCAAGGGACACAAAACTCATTAACCTGTGTACCTGCTGGTTGGCTTACTGAGATGAATGTTTCTAATGACACTGTACAGGGTTTGATTTCCGTTAGGGGATCCAAGCTTTATAGAAATCCCGGACGTGGCCCTCTCTCCTCCAGAGAAAGTTTAGAAAACTGAATCTCCCCTATGCCAATCCTAAAGGTTAGGCAGGTCTGTATCAAGCGGTTCACGTTTCAACAGGATGTGCATTAACCCACTTGCCCATCTTGCCAGATCTATAGACGACATTGGTAATTACTTTTTTTTTAAAAAAAAGTTATACATTTTGAGAGCAGTTATAAAATAATTCCTACAAGCTTTTATTTTGGCATTGAAAATGTGTTAATCCTTATAGCTCAGTGGGTTAACAACCTGCAGTACGGATTTAGTTGCAATTTTCATGTAAGTCACTACAGTGGGCCCATTAACCGGCCAAGTCCGCATTCCAAAAGAGTGTCACAGGGGGAAGAGGTGAGAAAGATGATTTAACCATTTTATAAAGCACATCAATAACTAAATGGCCAGTTTCCATTTTTTTATTTTCAAATTCGGTTTTATTAGTCATTTTCTAACATGAAACAGTCAACACAGTGTGAACAGAAAACAAAAAGGGGAAACAGTATACCCAAAACACACAAAAAAAGAAACACTACCCCAGACGGGGAAATAAGCAATGGGATAAAGGAAGAAACACCACATGTTACAGTACATGTTGTCTCTGTCTTCTGCCGCAACAAGCTGCCAACTCTGATTGAACCCCACCTCCCCCTCCACCACCCTTGTCTCTTACTCTTGGTATTTATCATAGTAGGCTTTAATGGTTCAAGTGTCCGCCTCCTTTGCAGTCCTTTAATATCCTGGGCCCTTCCGGGTAGTTCACTTGATCCATTTCTGACCTTTGGACCCTCTGTCAAAAACTGATCACCAAAAACAGGTGAGCTCTAGGCATATTGGCTAAGTATTAATAGTTTAAGGTAATTAGTGGAGTTTGGGGGAGAAAAACAAACCCTGACACTGGGTTGTATCAAATAATGTAGAAGCAGCATATGTCCCCAAACTTGTGGAACAATCCCGGCCCCTGCACACCCTATTGTTGAAAAAACAAACCTGTTTCTAGTATGTTTTAGAAATATCACAATACATGAGGTTTAGATTTAATCTGTGGCCGACCAGGGAGATATTAGCGAGACGTAAACAAATTCCATCTACACAAAATTATGGTTGTTTTGTAGAAACATTGATGTAAGGGAATCTTTGGAGCACCTGATTGTTGATTGCCCGTCCCTGGTGGAGAGATGTAATCTATTTAAGGGTCTTCTTGCCTCTCACTGTCCAGTTGAAAGACCACAAATATATCAAAAACTATTTGCTAATACGAAACTACCAGTAAGAGTGGCCATAGTCCACTTTCTAGATGCAACGTTGACAACGGAGTAAAAATGACAATTCTGTGTGGAGTTCGAAATTTCCTTCTTTTTGTAGCATCTCAAGTAATGGTATGACGTACTAAAATTAGAAGCATTCTATTTGTTCAATGCTAAGATTGTCTTTTGAGGATAGAGATATTTAGGCGATGTAATTTTTTGAATTAATTTGAGTGTAATTTTTATTGTTAAAATGTTGTATTAAATGTAATTGTTTGCTTTGTGTTTTATGTGTGAAGTTACTTTGTAAAAGTCACTTTTATTTGTTATGAAAATGAAATGTCTTTTTTTGTTTAACTGACAAATTTGAAAAGTTGATATTCTCAACTAATCCAAATAAAAAAAAGTTTTAGAAATATTAAATATGATACAATTTGAAAGAACAACATTTACTACTGAGATTTTGTCAGTGATTCTTTTATAAAAAAATGTATAGCTCAAACCATTGTAAACTCATAGTCTGATTTTTCAATTAGTACAACAACATTCAATTTATCTTGATTCTTCAGGTAAACATTAGTATGATATAGGTCACCTCTAGTTCACACATATATAGCCCAACAATTCAACGGCAACTAAAAAAAATCCTATCTGTTATAGATATACTGAACAAGGGACACTGCTGGTAGACAACTTCTGAAGGGGAATGAGTTACCCCGAAACGCGTCGAGTGAAAAGCATTTAAGGACACCCTGAAAGTATATGATTTGATATGATGAATTGTTGGGTTATATATATATGTACGAACTAAAGGTGACCTATATCATGCTAATGTTTACCTGAAGAATCAAGATAAATTGAATGATGTTGTACTAATTGAACAATCACACTATGATTAGTTTGCAATGGTTTGAGCTATACATTTTTTTAATAAAAGAATCACTTTGATAAAATTTCAGTAGTAAATGTTATTTCAAATTTTATCATGTTGAATATTTCTAAAACATACTAGACATAGGTTTGATTGTTCTTTGGACCCTCTGTCAGCCATGCTGTTACCCCTCCCCTGGTCCCGGCCATCCCCCATCAGATTCACATTGGTGTATAGTTCAGGCAGTGGTGGGTGACAGAAATTTGTTGACAAAGCCCCCACATTCCAGCACCAGTGATTCCCCTCCACCCCATGGAGTCCTGCCGTAATCCACTCCATGGTGTACATATTTTTAGCCACACTAAGCCACTCCTTTTTGCCTGGTGGGTGTGTGTCTTTCCACCGCGTCGCCAGGCAGGCCCTGGCCTCTAGTAGTAATCCTGCTGCCATCAGGGGTAGCCTAACGTACCCCCCTTCAACTTCCTCTAGACCAAACAGGACTAGCAGGGGGGCCTTTTCCCTGGAGCCCTTTCCTGTGTCCACTTCGGCCTCTCTAGAGAGCCAAGATCAGTCCCTTCCCCTCTATCCTTGTGTCCAGGAGTTTTTTTCAGTGGGGTGAGGCCTCTGGATCTGCTCATTCCATGTGTCCCCCGCTAGTAGTCCCTTAAATTGGAGATATAGAAATACTGGGAGTTTCCCAAGGCCTCCTCGAGTTCCAGGATGGTGGTAAATCTATCTCCCCTCCACCGCTGTCCCACCTTGTAACATGATTGGAAACTCCCCAGGTTATGTATGGCATCTCTCATTCCCGGGAACCAGGTCTTGACTCCCTCCATATCAACCCTCGGTTTCCACACTTGCCAGATTGTTCCCACAATCGGGTGCTTTCGTATTCTACGTGGTAACCTAGTCCATGGAACCCACAGCCATTCCCCAACCGTGGCTGGGTGAAAGTGTATATTATTCAGCGCGACCCACTGGAGGTCCTTCTGGGCTTTTAAGTGGTTATCAGGACTCTTAGTTGTGTAGCCTTATAGTAGAGTTTCATATCAGGTAGTCCCACTCCTCCTTTTTTCTTTTGGGAGGAAGAGAGTCTCTGCAGGAATCCTAGCCTTCTTCAAAAGCGATGGCTGCAAACTCTCAAAGTGGGGAAAAAAAACCACAGAAAAGGTTATCATGCTATGTTCTTTCTGGAGAGTGGAGAGTGGTGCCTGCTACTATTTATTTATATATGTGTGTGTGTGTATATATATATATATATATATATATATATATATATATATATATATATATTTTTTTTTTATAAAGCCTTATAGTACAGTTTCATATCAGATAGTCCCACCCTTCCTTTTTCTTTTGGAAGGACTAGAGTCACTGCTGGGATCCTAGCCTTCTTCCCTTGCCAGAGGAATTTCAGTATAGAGCCCTTGGTCTCCCTAAAGTACGATTCTGAGATCCTGATGGGAAGCATTTGAAATGGAGGATCCTAGGGAGCAGAACCATCTTGAGGGCGTTAAGGCACCCCAACCAGGATACCAGGAGCTTGCTCCACTTCCAGGTCGCCCTTCAGCGGGGCCAACGGGGGACAATTTGCTTCATATATATCTCTGAGCTCCCTAGTAACGTTAACCCCCAAGTGGGCCTAGACTAACCTGCAGCCCAAGGGCTGCGAATCTGGCTATGTTTCCATCGTTGTTCTTGTTTAGAGGGAAAAGCACTGACTTAGATTTGTTATTCTTGAACCCTGGCATACCGCCATAGTGTTCAATCAGTTGGAGCGCCACCAGCAGTGACATCATGCGGTTAGTCACTTGTAACAGCATGTCGTCCGCGTATAAAGCTACCTTATATTACGAATCCTAATGCGGAACCCTTCGACACTCGGGTCGTCGCTGATCTTCTGTGCAAGCGGTTCTATTGAGCGCGCAAAACGTGTCAGTGAAAGGGGGCAGCCCTGCCTAGTGCCCCTCCCCAAGCTAAACCATCGAGAGAACCCACCCTTCACCGAGACGCATGCCCCACGAGATTGATACATTGCCATGACTCCCCACAGAAATTTTTCCCGCACTTGATGAGGGCGGCTTTTACTGTAAGGAATGGGGGGGTTTCCTGGTACTCTCTTCGCCTTGTGGATTAGATGCAAGGATTTCCTCATCGTGTCTGCCCCTGCCGTCCCTTGATAAATCCCACCTGGTCCGGATGTATCAGTCAGGGCATATGGTCCTCGAGCCTGGCTGTGAGTACCCTTGCATACATTTTGGCGTTGATATTCAGGAGGGAGAGGAGCCGATGTGCCCCACAGTTCCTGTGGTCCCTCCCCCTCCTTGGGTATCGCAGTAATAAGTGCTCGGATGAAGGAGTCAGAGCCTCGCCCGTCTCAAGTATGTCATTAAAGAGTCCTACCATAAAGGGAAGCAGGACATCGAGTAAGGATTTATAGAACCTGGGTGAAAATCCATCGTCACCTGGCGCTTTGCCCAGGGGCACCCATGCAACCTCTCTCCTGGTCTCCTCTCCTGTTATGGGTGTCTCGAGGGCCCCAGACTCCACTCCGGACAGCCTTGGCAAGGGTATATCCGCCAGGTATGCATTGACGCTATTTGTAGGCTCGTATTTGTAGAGAGCCTCATAGATTGAGGCGAGAGTTTCATAGGCTGAGGCGAAAGCCTCCTGAAATCTGCTCTGATGCTGACACCATGGTGTTGTCATGTGCTGCCACTTCTGACACCCACCTTTCTACTCTCTGACCTCTCAGCCTAGCCACTAGGGGTGTGTCTGCCTTGTCTCCCTTCTCATAGAATTTCTGCTTGAGGATTTGGAGGTTCCAAACTATTTTCCCCTCCTCGTGTAGTCGCAGTTCATTCCTCTTTCCCCTATCCTCCGTGAGGAGGTCCACCTTTACCTCAGCTGATTCCTGTGCCCTCTTTTCCAGCATTCTGACTTGCTCTCTTAACCCTCGTTCAATAAGGGCCTATTTTTTTTTTTCCATGCACCCTCCCTGATCATTATTCCCCGCCAGGTCGCCTTCCCTGCTTCCCACACTGTTGTCTTTGTTACTTTGCCCGTGTGGTTCCTGATCAAGAATTCCCTAATCTCAGTCTGCAGCTCAGTCTGCAGCTGATCCCGAAACACTGGGTCTTAAAAATTGATTAATTACACCTCCATCTAGTGCCCCTGGGGGTTCATTCCCAACCAGTCCAAGTCCAGCATGACCAGATCGTGGTCTGAACACGCGATAGCCTGAATCTCTGCACCCTGCGTGTCTTCCCATAACTCCCAGGAAATTACCAGGTAGTCTATCCTCGTGTTGGTCCCATGGGGGGGGGTGAAAAGAAAATGTAGCCCCTCTCCTGGGGATGGAGGTGACGGCAGATGTCCTGTAGGCCATATAAATCCAGCGTCTCCCAAATCTTGCCATAGGCCGGCTTCGGGAGAGACTGGTCTCTGTCTTAGGTCCCCTGTCTGTCCATCGCCACCTCTGCCCAAGTGTTAAGTCCCCACCCAAAACCAGATGCCCTGTGCTTTCACAGAGTATCTTGAGAAGGGTACCCTTCATACATTTCTGAAGCCCCTGCTAAGGGGCATATATCATGGCAAATATGAAGTTAACCCTACGAATACTCCTCGAGACAAAAGGGCTCTCCCCTCATACATCCGACCAAACCTTCACTACCACCATCCTAAGTGCCTTACGGACCAGGATTCCCACTCCAGCTTTGCTACAAGGACCCGAGCCCCAGAATTGGTGTCCCCCTGAGCCAGTAGGGATCCTCTTTCTTCCCCCGCATATATTTAGTCTCCTGTAAGAAGAGGATATCCAAGCCAAAACGCTTAAATTCCCTGCCAACCAAAGATCTCTTCGTCTCGGAGTTAAGGCCCTTAACTTGAAGGGGCCTACCCTCAAAGGACCCAGTTGCTGCCCACCCTCTGGTGCGGTCATCAGGTTAGCCCTTCTTAGGGCCCGCTTCTCCTCATCCCGCTTTGTCACTGGTTCCAGCCAAAACTCCAGATACGTAAGAGGGCCCCCCCAACCCTACTCCCCCAGGAGAAGCGTTCAGTTTCCTGTACTTCCTGCCACTGGGAATGTGTTTTCTTCTTGTGCCTTTGATCTGCCACTCCCTCTCCCCGTTTTCTTTTCCTGTGAACCCGAGGCGGCTCCTGCAACTCACTCTTAGCTATGCTGATCTCTTCCTCCCTGGTCAATTTGTCTGTAGCCATCGATTTCAAACGAGATTGAGAAAGGGAACCCCCATCTGTAGCTGATCCCCTTTTCATTCAGCCACTTGGTGAGGGGTTGACAGTTTTCTTTTGGCTAGGGTCAGGGATGATGGGTCCTGAAATACAGTGACTCTGGTGTCCCCGTAGTTGACAGGTCCCACCTTTTTGGCATTCTTGAGGATCTTGACCTTGTCCGGATGGTTGTGGAGGCGGACAAGAACGGATCTGGGTCCCCCGGGGCACACCATGCTCTATGTATTCTCTCGCTTTTGGGTTCATCTATAGAGTCATTCCTGAATATCAACTTCGTGTTCTCATACAGGTTTCTATTCAGGTCTCTCTGTCTCCCCTTCTTTCTCCGGTATCCTGAAAATCCTGAGATTATTTCTCCTCTCCCTATTCTCAGTCATCCATTTTCAGAGTAATCTCAACCCCCCCATGCGCTCAATTTCAGTCATTCACACATCCATTTGTGTTTCCAGTGTCTCTAGGGAGGACTGGTTGTGCTCCACCTCCTGCGATCTCTCCTCGATCTATCACTCCTCTGCGTGATTTTGTCCACCTTGCCCCCTATGTCCGCTCCCATGCTCCTGATCTTATCCATTATTGAGTCCACGTCCCTTTTTTCGTTGCCAAGGAGTCTTCTTCCTTCCATGCCATGGTCTCCTTCTGACCCGCTGGCTGTGTTCTCACCCTTGGGGTGTATCCATATAGAGAGAGCCTCGATGCCCAGTCCATATGACACCTGTTATCCACAGGACGCTCTCCACAGGGGATTTTCGGGATCCCGTCCTAGGGTGGGTCTAATTCGCAGGCGCTGATTCAGTGTTAATTCAGCCTGTTAAGTGTCCAGAACTAAACCCGTACAGGGTTCCCCATGTGTAGGCTGGTCACCTCCTGGCTCGGGGAGTCCCACCCTCCGCCCACTATGGTGGCCTTCCTCGTACGTTCTCTATCGCTGTTGGGGTGGGGCGGCTCCCCTCCACCGGAAGCCTCCAGCGGGCAGCTCTCGGCTTCACAAACCAGTCCTCTCAGTTCTGCTGCTGGGCCGCTGCGGACATCGGTCAGCCTTTTGGCTCTGAAGGCGGGCACATGCCCCGTTATCGGGGGCCCACACCTTCAGGGGTCCGTGTGTATCCTGGGTTCTGCAGGCGTCACTTGGCTTCTCCAGTAGGTTCTGGGTGTCTCGGCTCTCCTTTGGCCTAGGGCTTAAGTTTCAGGGTTCCCCTGCCCGCCACCAATAGTGTGAGCTGAGTGGTGGGGCCCTGTCCCTCCTCATGGTTCACACTGGATACTCCTCCTGGTATGGGTGTCCAGGTTGTGGAGCTTTGGGTCGAAGGTTCCTCCTTACTACGTGGCCTTCACCCGGGTCGTCCGCCCGTGTTCAGGTCTCCAGGGAGGCGGGCACGTGCCCGATGTCGGGGGCAATTTGCTTCCCTCAGAGGGCTGGTGAATTCCGTTGGGGGGGCCTCTGCTGCTGTCCCCCTTTTGGCAGAGTCCTCCTCAGCCCCCTCCTGCTGGTCCGATCTTAAGAGGTTTCCGCCCCCGCCCCCCTGTGCATCCAGGAACAGGCTTTTCCTTATGTCTTGTGGCGCCCCTGGAGGTTAGTGTGGTAAGCCTTATACTGGCAGCCTGTTCTGTCCGTTCGGGAGTGTGGCGAGGGGGCCGGTAGGCCGACGGCCCCTGTATTATGGAGCCCTTGTGTGTGTTTAGGCAGGGGCCACCCACCTGATCTCGAATGGGCCCTGGTCACTGGGTGCCCTCTTCCGCTGGCATCCTCTAACCACTGTGCCACTGTACGTCCTCTCAAGCTGGGACCGCCGCAAGCAAGGAAAGTTACTTTCACTTTCCCGCTTGCTGTGCAGCCGCTTGTATCTCTGGGCACCGGGCACCAATCTCGCCTTCTACTTCTGCCCTAGTGCCTGGGGGCCTTCTGAAACATTCACGCCAAGGTGTCCCCTGGGGGGGGGTCAAAAAGTGGGGGCTCAAGCCACTTTTTCAACCTTGAGGGACATGAGTATGCGGATTAGGCTTCCAACATCACGCACCCCCCTGTAGCCTCTCTGTTTCAATTTCTTTTTATTTAATTTTTTCATCAACTGTATTTAAGTTTTCAGAGCATCATAGACATGTGTACATCAATAAACAGTTAATGACAAATATGCATTGCTTTATACATGTCAATTCTTCCTCGCCCCATCTTGGGGTTTTAGTGCAGTTCAATGCTAGTGCTCCTATATAATAATAGTATAAAGTAAGTGTCAAACTCCCCACCCCCCAAACCTTTTTTTAACTTATGGATGAAGAAGTGTCCTATTCCTGTCTTGAAATTCAGTCCGTTGGATCATTTCCCGCTTAGTGTTCGGGTTTATCAAATGATAGGTATTGCACGGAGCAATCTGGGTTTAAAGTACATCTGTTCTTTATCATCTGTGAATTCGTGCAGTGGTAGCCAAATTTTCAGATATTTTGATTAAGAGCGGTGGGCTGTTGCTGTCACCTTTTCCATGGCCATCACTCCCCATAGCCGCACCCACCACATGGCTACTGTTGGTCCATTTTAAGTCTTCCATGCTTGTGCAATTGTGATTCTGGCCGCGGTCAGCATATGTGTGATTAGCGTGGCTGTTGGCCCTGAGTTTGTATAGCATCCCTCTAATGCTTCCCCCCCCCCCCCAGGAGCACCACCAGCGGATCAAAGGTAAGCTCCATGCCAGTTATTTCCTTAATGTGACTTAAAATCTCTTTCCAGTAGGTTTCTGCTAGTGGACAGGACCACCACATGTGAACAAGATCCTCAGGTTGGCCGCAATTCCTCCAGCATGCAGCAGGTAATTCTGGGTTAATGGCGTGCATACGAGTGGGCGTCATGTACCACCGGAGACAGAGTTTGTATGCTGCTTCTTTAATCAAGCTACATTTAGAGCTCTTGGCGGCTCTATGCCAAATGCGGCCCCATATGTCCCCCGCGATTGGTCTCCCTAGATCAGTCTCCCATTTTTGCATGTAGGTGAGGTTCTCCTCAGGGTTCAATTCCCCCACTAGACGGTATGATCTAGTTATCCCCTTATCTGGTTGGCCTTCTTGTATTGTGAGTTCCACTCCTGTAGGATTTCTGGTTGCCCCCTCTTTCACCTTCGCATTTGAGACCCAGTGCCTGAGCTGAACATAATTATATTGTTCCCGCTTCAGTTTCAATTTTTAAGCAATATTGCCCAACCAAATTACTTTTATAGGAGCAAGAAAGTTTAAAAGCTGGTTTAGGCACATATGACATTAAGCTGCCTTGTCCCAATTTCTACTGACGTTTTAGAGGCAGAGGCCAGTCATAACATCCTATCAGATAATAATTTCCTCCAGAATCATATTCATTTTGTCAGCTGAGAAGAGTCTGAGCAGGGTGCACTGACTTGTGACTGAATTTTCCTCTTCCTCCTAGGCTTTCACTGAAACTGGCCTGTTATTCAATCCCCCTGTTTTATCTTGTTACACTTAAGAGTATCATACAGCTACATTGTAGATATCCTGCTTGCTTAAACAATAGTGAAGTTCAATGTTCCCAATGGAAATGCAGACCTACAAGTAGCCGGTTTGAAGGTTGATGTGGGCCCGGAGGCCATGGATGGTGTTTTCCTAATTTGAAATTAGTTAGCTAGATAGCTCTACTGTTACTCACCTGGCTCCCACGGGGGCGTCGATCTGAACTGGCCAGCTGTTGTTTCCACCAGTGAGACGCGTAGTGCCGAGATGATGGACTGGACTGGCCCACCCAGCTTCGTTTGTTTGACTCGTAGGAATATCCTTCTGTAATGGAGAAAGGGAATTAACCACCTGTGGAGTTTGAGTGCTAACCCCACCTTCCCCTCTCCCGTAGTTCTTCCCACAGGTCACTTTTGGATTCCCTCTATGCTCTCACCTGATGGTTTGGAAAGATGAGCTCTCCATCCTGCTTCGAGCGCAGGGGCGCGTAGATGACCAGTTTCTTCACTGGCGTGGAGGAGTTGGTGAGTTCCAGAACGGTATTGACTCAAAGAATGCCGGCGAGACGCCATAAGTCTTTAGTTCGTAAGAGTTCAAAAAACGTCTGACCTTCACTCTGTCCAATTCCTTTTAGGTTGCTGAATTGCCCTTATGAAGAGTTCCACGTGGCAACCGGTAAGATGCAGGTAAGGGTTTATATTATCTGGTTCAGTTCGATAAAATGGTGTCAATGTATTACATGTGGCTTTTCCCCCATTCAGGCGCTGATGTGGTATGAGGTCTTGGGGATTGATGCCTCCAGCGGTAAAACCAGGTAAGTCTATTGGGAAAAACTCGGTTTCCCCTTATTGCGCCTTGCTGTTCTGTTGTTTCCCCATAGGGGCCGGGGCACGGCGGAGATGCAGCAGAGGCTGCGCCGACCCGAAATGAGGTAAGTACCCCCCTGTGGTAAATCAGGTAAGTCTTGGGGGGTAGCTTGTACAGTCTTAGAGTATCCCCTTGGCTCACCTTGCTGTTTTTGTCTCCTTGGATGTCGGAGAGCGGCCGCGAGATGGAGAAGAGCTTGATGGAATGCTGAAGTGCTGCAAGGCAGGTGAGTACAACGCGGCGCTGCAGGATGCGAAGTAAGGCATTTTTAAAGACTTCTTCTTCCAGTTCCGTGGCGTGATGGATCAGGATTCAGGTAAAGATTAAAGGTAAAACTCCTGTTCTGACCTTTCCTCCTTCTTTCTTCTTGTTTCCAGGAGTTCCGGACTCGAGGCGGGCGTGGCTGAAGACTGGAAGCTGCTGCAGGCATGGTGAGCATTACGCTGCTGGATGCAGAATAACGCGAAGGGTGTGCTGCTGTCCGGGCGTGGTTTAAATAGCTTTGGAAGTAGTCCCAGGTAAGTATTCTTCCACAGCCCCACCAGAGTAAAAAATAGTCCCTCCTAAGCCTCATTTGGCTTGTGGCTTCTCGCAGCATGGTCTGCATCAGGTAAGTTTGCAGCATGGTCTGCATCAGGTAGATTTTCTATTATGAGCCTGGCGCCCATGGCGCCAGGACTGACTCTATTCTTATGAGCCTGGCGCCATAGGCGCCAGGACTGCACCCAAACAGCCCCTAGCTGGGGTTTTTGGGCTTGCTCCAAATGGCATTATGCCTGCTTCGGGGTTGCTGGGCCTGATCTGGTTTCCCGGGGGCAGGCATCATGGCATCTACAGAGAGGGGACTACGTTCCAAAGATTTAAGCATTGAGAAGTGGCTCCATAACATGTCTAAACACTGCCCATCCAGTCCTGTGTAAAAATGTTCACTTATGAATAAGCTTGTGAACCCCTCCCATAGGTTCTCTCGCCTTGAAGAAAAACAAAAATTGAGACGCCTTCACAGAATGACAGTCATGTAGATACATTTATTGGTATCAAAATCAAACACTCGAGTGGAGAGAGAGGCAACATGTGTTGCTAGAGCTCTCTCTGTCTTTACTTAGAATGGCCTATACTTAGTATTTCAGCTGCACTAGCACAGCATGAAAATATCACGGGTCCTTGAAAGGTAACTTCACTGACAGGGTGAACAGAAAGTTCTGGTGAGTAATTATAGGGAAATACAAATGGAAATGCAGTGGGGGGGGGGGGGCTTGCCGTGTGTTTTCCTCTATCCTAAGCCCAGTGGGGAAAGATCAACACCTACTGGCATTTGTGCATGCTATTTTGACTTCAAGCTATTTCCTAGCTTAGGAAATAGTGCCTGTAACATTATTAGGTAATAATAACCATATATATATATATATACATATATATATTGTCGCCGGGAAAAGGTTATCGCGAAACTATATAGGTGACTATATTTAGTCGCGGGGTGTCCACCGCATGTTCCTTGCAATAATGTCCCTGCCGAAAACAGCAATTTTTCTGCAATTCTTTTTTGCATGGCAATATATTTGAGGGGATATTATTACATGGAACCCCTGTAGCTTAATACACACAGAAGTCATTTGGACTACTGTTCGTGGACTACAGCAAAACGGTTGTGTGACATTATTTTTTAGAGAAAGCACTGGTGTGCATTTAAAGTATGTTTCCACAAACGGTCCTTTGAACATCAGTTCTACTTAATGTTGTAAATGATATACAGGTTGGGAAGTGGAAGGAGACTCAGTACTAATGTCAATAGTCCTTAATTCTTGTATTGCTACATCTTGCATTATCAATGCATTACTAACTGACACAGATGAAAAAGGAGGTTTGAGCAACTGGGCAAGTGCCTGGCAGCAAACAGGTAGACCATGTAGAAGACCGGCCCTTAAGAAAACTATCATTAGGAAAGCACCAATTTTCCAGCCAAAAGAGCCGATGATGGACCAAAAGGAGCTGGTAAGGTCCCATATCCCATGTGCCAGTGGGCACGTGGGCTTGTTCAGCAATACCATGCAGTTTCTTTATTGCTTTGCAAACAGAAGTGGAGGTATCGGGCACATAGACACAGCAATTTACCCCTACGATTTTGTATACCCCCCCTTTTCTGCAAGTATATCTAAAATCAACCTATTTTCAAGGCCTCAAGGCGTACTACCTGTAATTCTACATTTATCTTACTCAATATTTCAGTGGTGTCATTAATAGTTTATGGCTGGCCCATTCCAGGGGATGATTGCTTTAATGAGATTGCCAAATACCTGTGCACCAGTATCTTCCTTAATAACAATTCTGCAATGCCTGGTAGGGTTGTCAACAACATGGGGTGTAATAGATACGGCTGGAAATACGAATCCTAAATGACGACAACCACTCCAGTGTCATTTCTAGGAATGGTGAGGGTTCTGTTGCAGTTGGTGCTATATCGTAGTAATTTAGAACCATTGTTCTCAATACAAACGGCCCCTGTTGTCATGAACCGTCACCTACGTCCTTTCTGGACTTCATGGTCCCTGACCTATAGGGGATTGAATGCAGTAATCCTTCCAACATGGCCGCCTGACGCGGAACGCTGCTTGCCAGTCTTTGTGTTCCACGCACTCCGTTCTACTAAACAGACATGCCCCCGCGGCTCTGCGCGTCTCAACGCTACCGCTTGCTGTAGTTGGACGTGTGTTGCCGGAGTTTGCTCGGGGCTCTCTACTGAATCCTGTTTCCCGGTTCCTTGAATCCCCCTTCCTTCCTTCTATTCCTCAAACTTACCTTCTAACTTCCTGGATTTTCGCTTGCGCTCGAGTCACAGCGTTCCGTGTCTACGAGCTTGGACATTGTTGCTTCCTGGTCTCAGTCCTGGACATCTGAACCTATCCTGGAGTTGGATTGTTATCCTCACGCTGGAATCCAAAGACCAGCACACAGGTTTATACAAATCCCCGACCGTGCGAAAGAAGTCACCAAAGAAGGTCTCAAGCAAACAACAAAAACAGGTGAGAAAGGGAGAGACTTGTGACACCTGTTGTGTGGAGGCCGGAATTGCAGGCAAGGGATGAAAAACGAATGAGGGTTATTATCCAATAGCTGTGTAGTAGGTAGAACCAGGGCTGCCACAATTACTAGGACAGCCCGGGAGAAGAAAGGAGTAAACTCATCTGACAAAGGGAAAGTAGCGCTTGGGAGAATAACAAATTCACAGGCTCCTTTGCACAGCATCTGCTGTGGTAACTGAGCATACAAAGAGGAGGCGGAACAGAGGCATAGCGGATATTCGCCATTCCCTGTGCTATTCCTTTAAAAATTGTTATTGTTTCTATACATAATATAGGCACGTTTAAAGCATAACATGAAGCAAACAATGGGAGGGGCAACTGTTGCAGCGGGAGCCCTTCCTCTACGAAAGCAGGAAACTGTAAATATACATAATAATTGTTGCATTGAACCATCTTGTGTATGATGCAAAAGGGTAACAAACACTTTAATTATTAATTCACAATGATGATGCTGATCAGGGGGTAGAGTTGCCAGAGTAACATTAGGAAAGGGTACAGATGTGGATTTCATCGAAAGGGTCCAATACATATCACATAATACAAAAGCACCAAGTAGTGCAAGCAGGATCCAAAAACATAAATAGATGGCACAATCTCGAATGATGCCATTTTCTGTCGGTGCGTAATATATCATTGTTGTAGGGTTGTCTATTGCCATGAGGCGAACAATGGAGAGGCATGGTCAGTGTATCAGTAGCGCTGGCAAATATGTTTTTTATTGTTGGAGTGTCCAAAATACATCACCCCAGGTAGTCCTTTAAAGATGGCGGTCTTGACCACCAGGGTAGCTGCTCTCTCCTGAGAGTGTTCCCAAATGTTCCGTTTGTAGAGTTTTCTTAAAAACCTTCTTGGTCTCAGATTATAGTGTGGGCCCTCTGTTGGTCCTACATCGTCTTTGGGGCACACTGTAGTTGGAGAAAACGATCCAAGTTTCTTTTTCTGAGCAGATGTTTTTGCAGAAAAGTGGTGCAGCAACACAGCCGTCCTCAGGCTATTCGTGTGGTAGAAGGGGTAGAGGTGTTTTCTTCATCTGGCTGGCAGGAACCCAGTTTCTGTGCCGGTCACACTTAACTGCCTATTTGTGTTGCTGGGAGCTCCTGCACCGGTCCTTTCCACCTGGGTTGCAGACCAGAGGTATGTTGAAAGATTTTGGTCAGCAGGGGCTGGGGTAGACTGTCTCTGACCTGTTTATGAATAATAGACAATGCTTTAGTAAGCTCATTAAAATATTCAATCAGCATAAAATTAGTTATATCTGAAAGTTTTCTTGGGTGAGGCATGCACCACACATTCGCTGGGCGGCCCCTAACAACCTCCTAGGGGGACAAGCCCACTCCAGAATGTGCAACAGTTCTCATAAAGAATAAAGTTATAGATGAGGCATCCACCCAGTTTACGTTGCCACTTGCACACACTTTAGACAGTTTGTTTTTTAGTGTGGCATTTGTGAGAAACCTGAAGCTGTCTCACCCGCTACTCCCCGTGTATCTGTCATCCAGGTGGCCAGGACACGGCTATCGCTTTTGGATCCAGTTCCTGCGTGTGGACCAGTGCGAGAGGATCACCTGAATGAGCGGTCTTCTGGAAGTGGGACGGCGAGACGTGGTATCCCCTTCCCTATAACACCTTTTCCCCCATCCTACCAAGTAGCATACTTAGGAACTAGACCCCCCCCCCACCACCCTTTCCCGACACAGGCCCGTTCTCACGGACAGCTCACTGTGAGAGAAAATGAACTAAAGCATGTTAGGAAAGATTTCCATTGCATGTGTAATTTTCACTCCAGTTGTGTACCCCCCAACTTTTTGCTTTGTTTAAACACCATAGTCTGACTTTACCAGAGGAGCACAGCCTTCTGCTGCACTCGCCTGTGCTTTTTTCGCTCATTTCTTGTGGGGAAACTGACATGCCCTTAAAGACAGTCGGTACTGGGAGACTTTGTTTTCCTTAATCCTTGTCAATGTTGCAACTTTTCTGCAACATGTTCCAAGTTTCAATATAGCTTATTCGAACTATTTGACAGATTTCTACTTGACCATTACAAAGGCGACCAGCAGTATGTACGGATAAACTGTCATTATCAAGTTTTCGCCTCACTGTACATAATTACCATTCCATGGTGAGTCACATCTCTTTTTTTCATAACACAGTTTTAGCTTTGCCTGACCTCCTAATCTACTCTATGCATGCCGTATAATCCATGGATTTGTAAACGCGCATTAATTGCGCGAGGAGATCATTTTCTAATTACCTGCTACTCAATAACGTGTTAAAAAAGGGCTATTCTTATGGACCTCAAATCCTTTAACACACATTCATGTGGTTTCTACTATCGGGTGCAAGTTGAGAGTGGGGCACATGCACTGGTGATCTGGGGCACACATGCCAAATGACTACCTGTATTCAACATCTTCACTGTTTTATACATTTTAAGTAGTGTACTGTTTTCTTTTCTCATGCTCCCTTCATGCAAAACCATACTGCCTCACATCTGATTGGGTATGTTAATATCATATTATGATGTTCCATTGCTTTATTATTGTTTCATTGTTTATCACGCTACTTTTTTGTGACATGGAAATTTCTCTAAATATCCTTCACATATTGTTTGTTACTATATTGCTCATATTTACTTTGATGGTTCACTATGCCAACCTTGAAAATGACATCATTGTCGAAACATGTCATGATCTCTGCTTCCAAAAGGTCAGGGTTTTCCCAACTCCCTTGGAAGCAGATCCATAACCCAGGTTCTGAGTGCCAACCAGTCCCAATTGGGACCTTTTGGACTCAGTCCTGGCGCCAGTGGCACCAGGCTCATAAATATGCCCAGTCCCAGCGCTGGAAGCGCCGGGCTCATAATGCTTGGGTGGACTTACCTGCAGCAGACCATGCTGCTTACTTGCCTGCCAGTTGAGCCTCTGATCCTCTTCTGTTTGGAACTACTTTTCCTGTTGGGTGGGGCAGGAGCCACTCCCTAGATTCAGAACACTGGAACTCTTCTGGAAAGCAGGAACTCTTTTCTTACCTAGGCGTGGCTGTGGAAGGAGACACTTAAGCACTACATGAGGCTATTTAAACCACACCCGATGGATGAATCTTGCTTTGCGTTATTCTGCATCCTCTGCAGCAGAACGCTCATCGTGTCTTCTGCATCTGATCCTGGGCCTAAGGAAAAAGGCTTACCATCCTGAATCCAGTCTTCAGCAACACCTATAAAGACAAGAAAGAACAGGTTAGCATTACGGTCTTCAGTGACAGCTCTTCACTTAACTGGTCCATCGGCTGTCACCAACGCCTCGCGCTGCATTCCGGCATCTGAAAGACGAAGGCTTACCTACTCTTCGTGCGCTCCGGAGGTCTTCACACTGCATTCCGGCATCTGAAAGACAAAACAAGGTGCGTTTAAAGACATTGGGGAACTTTAATACTCACGTGCCATTACTCCTTTCCACATCTAACCCAGTGGGTATTCCGGCACCCTGCAGCCGCTCCGAACTTGTACCTGCAAAATAAAAAGACAGTTAGAGCGCATCGTGAAGCAGGCAACAAGCGCTTACTTACGTGCTTCCAGGCGCTTCTATTCATCACACGGGCTCCATCTTCAACTCACTTCAGCCCGTCATCCGCCATCGCCGGAACCCTGCAAAACAAGAAACATCATTACTAAAGACTTTAAAGACATTAGAATTACTCGAAACTTACCGTTCGTGCATTAAACGACGGACAGCAGTCCTCTGAAGTCAAGAGGCCTGCTCCCCTTATCCAGTGAAGAAACTGGTTACAGCACCCTGCCCCGAGGCAGATGGAGAGCACGGCGTTCACTTACCTAAGGTGAGAGCGTTAACCTTTGGGGTTCTACAGGAGAAGAGAAAGGGAAGAAGAGAGAGACATTCAATAACCCAGTTCCTTAATCCCACATTTTCTATCTGCAGACATCTTACCCTTCAAGTCAGACATACAGTGCACAGAGGGCCAGCCCAAAGAGCCAGCCGTGTGTTACACATCACCTTTGCAGATACGGTATACGCCCAGTCAAGACCGGCGCCTCTACGGGAATCAGGTGAGCGTTACAAAACACGTGTCGGCTGAGCTTTCCATATAATAAACACTTCTAACCTGGAATGGATGTTTTCGCCAATATATTGGACCATATATTCAAGATGGATTTTGGCTATTGAAACAAAACATTTTTTCTTAACTCAACGGCTCTGTTCTAACTT
The DNA here is from genome assembly GCF_040938575.1 of Ambystoma mexicanum. Classification (NCBI taxonomy): domain Eukaryota; kingdom Metazoa; phylum Chordata; class Amphibia; order Caudata; family Ambystomatidae; genus Ambystoma; species Ambystoma mexicanum. Next base: position 1,517,088,424 of record NC_090929.1, on the reverse strand, counting down.
TGAAATAATCAACTTCTCGTTGAAACTTTAAGGGAGATCGCATATATGCACTGGTCATTCACCTTTTGCTTATGTCCCAAGTGCACACTGTACCGTATGGTACAGTGCACTTGGGTCTTCCTGTCATTTCTAAAGGCCCTAGTTACTCTGGAAGGATTTTTTAGGAGAAGTGCAGATGTGTCTTGGACAGGGCTGGTGGCAACATATCGTTTCGTATATTTTTAACTCTTTCTTGCCAGGTAAACCGTGATTACAGCGTTTGCCACGGTTAGGTGGCCTGGCTCCAAAATGGCCACGCCACGAGGTTCTTTATCCTGTCCTTTGGCCATTTTTGCCCCTTCATCTTCCCCAGGTCAAGTCGACCCAGGACAGTCCTTATTTGGGCATGCATTTTCCCACAAAGCGCCAAGCTTTCGCAGGCTTCTGCATGCCTTGAGTGTTCACCCCCAAAATGTGGGCTGGACTGTCTAGTTCCAATACACATCCTGTGTGCCAGAGAGTCTGGTATGCTGTGAATGACTGGGACCACCGTGGTCCATGATTGGTCCACGTAAGGTATGCCTGTATGTGAGCAGATCTCCCATTGGGTCCTCTTCGTTTTGGCGCGAAGGAGATTTTGGATAAGAGAAGGCTCCATACACCCATACCATATCGATCTCTGGAGTTCTCACTGAAAGAAGGATAGGATCCAAGTATCCTGAAACTAAGGAGCCGAGTCAAGTAACTGTTGGTGACCCGCTGGAAGGTTTGGCACCCTGAGACCGCTGTCGTCCCATGGGACCCCTATGCATCTGGTCGTCCTAGAAGGTCTGCGAAGACGCTTTGACCCATTGGAATAGTGGGACCAACTCCAACTATTCTCAGCACCTTCATCAAAACCTGCTAGTAAGCCTTTTCAGAAGAGTCCCTGGGCCAACCAGTGGGCAGACCAGCATGCGCAGGAGTTTTGCCCTGATGCTGCCACCGTTTCGAGGAGGCCCTTAAAACTTGGTACATCGCAAGCTCTGTGATCAAGGCAATCTCACACCGGATTTAGTACACTTGGCGTTCCCAGGTCTGGAGTAAAGTGAGTGCGCCCGAACCAGAGTATACGCGGTTACTGTGTTGCCCAGCCGTGGTGACTAACTTTGCGAGTTCATTGCAGCTGTGGTCCTCTGTGCCCTGAAGCCTGCTACAGCGGAACTGGCCTGATCTATCCACCAGGAACGGAGAAATCGCCACTGTCCCGTAGGGGAATCAATGCTGTATCTCTGTCACTGAAAGCCGCAGAGCCGCGTGATTGTCGAATTTGAACCTGCAACCGAAGTGGGCTCGACTCCCAAAGTTTGGTCCGTGCGCTGGCGGTCGGTGAGTAATTGCAACCCTAACCGGTGGCGCCTAGCGCATCCATCCATTTTTGCATACAAGTGGCCCCTGAGGGCCCCTCTCCTTTCCACTGCTAGTGCGAACTAGCAAACTATTCCCAACTCTTGGAATCGACTCTACCTTCAAGTGGAGGCCCTCCTCAAATAGTGGGAACTTATTCATCACCTCACCCACCTTCCTGAGCTACTACAGACCCTTGAGACCCCGTTTTGCACATCTGCATTACCGCGTGCGCCGTCATCGCAAGTACATTTGTGCATTAGGCTTCCCTCATCTTGGGTATTGGACTGCGTTTGATGCAGAAGGGCCTAAAGATATTTGCACTGCCTGCTTCCTTCCCTGTTTAGGTTGTGGACCCATTTGGTGCATTCATCCTTTAGACACCATTGGTCTTGTATATATGTGTATAGATAGGATTGTATTGGTTTAATAGTATTGCTGTGATTTTCTTACTGTGTGTTGCATTGCAAAGGCCTTGGAATAAATGTAATTGTATTTTTGATTTTTTATATATATATATATATATATATATATATATATATATATATATATATATATATATATACACCTGACTGGGAGTGACTCGTAAGTGTCCTTTACTCTGTGTGCTCATTGAGGTCTTTCAGTCACCCTCACCCCTCCTGAGACCTAGTCTTGACTGACCGCCAAGCTACCTTGATTGGTGTGACTTGTCCAGAAGGTTACCCTGTTCCAAGAAACTAGGCTGACCTTCTGAACCTCTGCCCACCAGGTCAGAGTTCATAAATCCGTCTTAACACCCGAGCTGTATACCTGACGTGCACAAGGGTCAGACAGAGACATGCCATTACTGATATTTACACACACCTGACTTCCATCATACTTCCCCACACGGATAAAAGGTGAAGCAGGAAAGCACACTCTGAGCAAGGCAAAGCACACGAGGAAGCAGCAGTTCCAAGATGGCAATGTGATACAAGGTGGAAGACTGCAAGACCGAAGAGGATTGCAAGGAGGGAAATGCCCTCGACCTTTTCACCGGCAAACTGCATCTTTCATGAGCCTTCAAAAGTAAAACGCATAAAACCCAGAATTGAAGCTAAAGAATCCTGCATTGTGTATCAGAGGTATTCGGCGCTCCAGGCGAGGAAAAGCGGTTGCTGCCATGGTACTGCCCTTGGCTCCTACAACAAAGCAGCACAGCCGGTGAGTTGGGGAGACTGATACCAGAACGGTCTGTGTAGAAATCATGGTTGCAAGCGGCAACATTGTATGAAGAAGATTATTAAGACCGCAGATGAGTGAATGAACTTTGAAGCTAAAATACAATACTGTAGACCTAGTGGTCCAGCATCATGTGGGTGCTGGTGTAGAGGAGGTCCCAAATAAAGCCTGCACTCCAATCGCCCATTTTGAAGTACCAGGAACGTTCACACCAAAATATGTGACGTATGAGGAGCAAGTAAACCAGCAGAGGGTGGCAGTGGAGCTCTGCCCAGTACCTATCAGAAGAGCAACGCCTATTGAAGTACCAATACCCAGAAAACCATGGAAAGTAAGGTATTCATTAAGAAAACCCTACCTGCAAATGAGACAAAATGAAGATTGCCCAAGTACAGTCCTGGAAGAAATCAAAAAGGTCTTAATGGAAGACGAATGGTGACGTCACAAAGACCCGGACGGACTCACAGATGGAAGAAATGACGATCCGAGAATGACACAAAGAGATGAAACGCCATGAGAAAAGAGATTGTGAACCTAAAGTGAAAGAATGTTGCCAAACATACAAGAGAGTTCAGCTGTAAGCAAAATGAATACTGCCGAACAGTTTACACCTGTACATATGCTTGGAACCGCAAGAAAGCTAAGAAAACAGTACGGCTTGCTATGCTAAGTAGAAGAATAGTGCGGCAAGCGCCATTATGCATAAATCTACCTCAAACGAAGTACGTTCGTATAAGTGTAATTCCACTTTGCAAATGAAGCAGAATCAACTCAGGTTACTAAAGGCCGAATGAGCAGAGATTCATATTCTAGCAAAACGAGAAGAGACGGCTGAATCGAAACTCTGCAGATGCAACTCGTGCCAAGGTCATACCAATAGAAGGAACGAACAGTAGCTACATATAATTGAAACTTAAGAACAGAATATTGTGTCTCTGAAAGGTCAAGGTAAGGAAGCGTAGGCAGGTGGCTGAGCTAAATAAGAATCAAATACACAAATTGAGAGAAACTAGACAAATTCACGGGTTGGGAATCACGTGACCAGCGCAGATATCGGAACTTTTCCAGACAGAAGAGGCAGTTTCGAGGCCAACCACAGTGAAATAATTGACACATAGTTGTTGAAGAGATGATTGATTGTAACCTTAATTGGAGAAAGGCCGGATAACTAGGGGGCACCCTGCACCTGGTCGACCGTTTTGCGTGCTGATAAGCAAAGTGGAAGAATATGCATGGGGTTGGTGCCAACCCAATCACAATGGACCAAATCCAGGGTCCTATAGTTAGTAGAACCAATGAGACGTTGTACCTTTAGTGGCGTCTACAGTAGTCATTTTGAAGGAAGGGTTTATATGCCCACCTGACAGTGTTTTACCCAATCCCCTCACTGTTACCATATAAGATATAGTACCTATATTAAAGTTACCTTTTCCTAACCAATAGAATTGCATATTAACTTTTGAGTGTTATACGTCAATTATGACAAGTTGTCTGTATAAATACTAAGATTTTTATGAAGTTTGTTGGAGTTGAAGCGAGAAGGAAGATCGCATCACAGCTGATTTCCATGACTCCCTGTTTTTTGTACTTGTCATTAAACTGACTCCCTTTGCCAAACCATTGAGTTGTCCTTATTGATTTATGTGGAGTAATAAATCTGCACCCCCATCCATGTCAATGGTGCAGCTATCTCATCTTAAAGTACTTTGGAGCAAACCTCGGCTCTATGGGCCGGCCGGTGGTCTCCGGAGTACACTTGGTAGCAGAGATTGATGGTTTATTGATTAGAATAAGACACCTATTGACCGTCGACATAAAGTAACTCTAGGTCTTCCGCAATATCACGAGTCCTTTGCCATTCGGCTGAGTAGACCGTGAAGCCCCCCGTAGACGGTGGCAGTGTAAGAAAAAACTGCAGACCAAGGCCTGAAGGGACCAGTGTTCCCCCACGCGCTCCCTTCCCATTCCTACGGGCAGCTGAGCAGGTGAAAAGCCGAAGAAGGCAGTAACCAAGGCGGTGATCCCGAGGGTCCATAGAGGAACCATGCGAACGGTGAGTGAAAAAGATTGAATGTTTTGGGAAAAGTGCATGCCTTGGAACAAGTAAAGGGAAAAGGTAACAGAAGGATGCGGGAAAACAACATTTTGTTAGAAGTAGAGAAGAATGTGTGAATATATATATATATATATATATATATATATATTGGATTACCGTGGAGGACACCCGAGAAGTGAGAGGGTACTGGGGAGGACACCCGAGAAGTGAGAGGATTCGCCTTATTCCTGCGGCTAGAAGAAACGTGTACCCAGAGTCCCAGCTAAAGGGGGAACGATTAGACTACCACAACGATTAAAGACGTTGTGAAAGGGGTACGTTTAAACTCCATGAAGAAGTTATGATTAGAGGCAGAGATACCTGTGACCAGCTGGTGTTCATCTAGTCTGTCAAGCGTCTGTCTTATGTTTTTTGTTGTGACGTCATACATCGACACATTTTTGGGAGAAAATTGATTTAAAATTTTACGCGATTGAATAGCTGAGATAATATCGCTTACGAATTGATTTTATTTGAGGAAAATAGAAGGTATAACATTTTGTGAAAATTCAGGATTGGAGCTTGCAGTGTTTGGTGCTCGCTCATATTGTTGGAACTGTTCAAGCCACACAAGTGTTGACAAGTGTTATATAAGAGGAAAGGGAACAGATTTGAGCATGGAGGACATAACTCCATTGACACACGTATGCAAACAGTTGCCAAAACACGCACCCAAACTGAAGAAATACAGTACAGAGTGGGTTAAAGGAACCACCCACAAAATGTTTATGCCATGGCCACAGGGTAGGTCCTTATCTAAAGCCGTCTTGCAACATATGATGACATATTTGCATGCCACATAGACGGGCAAAAAGCTAGACAAATGCCTTGCTATTTTTGTCATGATGCCTACCCCCGGGCATCAGGACCAAGGCCCTCAGCTCCGGGAGCAGGCATCCAGACATTTGTTTAAACCTCAGCAGCCCCGGCTAGGAGCTGTCTGGGTTCAGTCAGGCTCATAGACTTTATATACCTGATGCAGACCATGCTGCAAAAGAGTCCAAGCCTACATGAGGCCTGGATGGGACTATTTTGTTACAGGGACCATTTTTTTACTTGGGCGTGGCTCTAGGGAACTTCTTACCTGGAACTACTTTGGAGGCTATTTAAACCACACCCGAACAGCAGCACATGCTTTGCATTATTCTGCATCCAGCAGCGTGACGCTCACCGTGCCTGCAGCCAGCATCCAGTCTTCTGCCAAGCCCGCCTCGAATCCGGAGCTCCTAGAATAAAGACGAAGAAAAGGACAAGGTTAGAAAACTAACTTATTTCAAATTCCTCACCTAATACCGGAACCATTTCATCTCCGGACCTGGAAAGTACATCAGTCCTGCACGCGTCGCTTCGCAAGCTCCAGCACGGCGCCATACTCACCAGTTCTCACAGTATCTTTCGATCCGGCACTGTCTCCATCATTTCTTCGCCGTAATCCGGCACCTAGGGAACACAAGAAAAAACGAGGTGAGCCAAGGGAATCAACAAATGCAACCTCTTACCACCATAGACTTACCACCGGCGGTATTATTCCATAACTCTCCACATTTTCATATGCCGCATCTGTAAAGAGGGAGAAAAACAACACGTTAACGCATGCATTAGTTACCGGACAGCATTGGGTAACACAGACTCTTACCTGAACGCCAGCAGCAGCTACGAGACCTTCTCACGAACTCAGTTGCAACTTAAGGAAGGAAGGGGACAAGAGTGAACATCGGGCCATTGAACTGTTTGAACTTGATACTTACCAATCCCGCCAGGGACTTCAGAGTCAATACTTATCGGAACTCTCCCAACGCCTTCAAACCAGTGAAGTAACCGGCATCTACGTGCCCCTGCAAGACACGCAGGATGGTGAGCTCATCTTTTACGAACATAAGGTGAGGTTACTAAGGGGATTTCGGAGGTGATTAGTGGGGGAGAGCGAGAACAGTTGGGAGGCCATCACTAAAACCCACAGGTGGTTAATCCCTTTCTGCACTTGCAGGAAAATACTTCTTCGGTCCAGCAGACAAGACTAGGCAGGCCAGTCCTGACAGTCATCTCTGCACTACGCATCACGTTGAAGGAGATCGCAGCTGTCCGGGTCCGATCGACACCCCTGTGGGGTCCAGGTGAGCGTAACAATTTTAGAACTTTGGAAAAGGTATGAACAAGAGAAGAGAGAGGAGCCGCCAGTAGATTGGATACTTAATATATGCTCAGAGGGGGGTGAGACTCCTACCGTGCCACCCGCTCCATCCGAAACGAAGTTTGAGGAAAGTAGGGACGAGGGATTATACCCGCTGAGAGAGCTTAAAGCAGCCACGGGATACAGTAACCCAGCATATGAGTCACCTACGCATAGTAGTGATGAAAATAAAGGGAAAGATAAAGACCTGGATATCACCTCCACAGTCCCGAGGGACAAGGAGAGACGCAATGACGAAAGAAGGGATCAGGCACAGACTAGTGCATCTCTCAACAAAGATAGAGAAGGGAAGCGATGGAAGGGAAACGAAGATAGAACTGATGAGATAGCATTCGCAAAAAACGAATGGATGGGAGGACAGATTTTATTGAAACTTGATGGCACAGGCATTGATGATGCGAAACAAAAGGAAAGGATGGAGGATGTACAGAGAAAGGGAAAAGAAAAGGAGTTGAGAGACGAAAGTATAAGAAAGAAAGACAGACAGACAAAGGCGAGAACAGCTACATCGCGAAGAGCAAGAAAGACAGCTCGATCGCAAACAAAGAGCAGCAAATGATCATGACAGACAAGAACAGCAGAGGTCAGAGGAAGAACAAAGAATACGAGAGAAAAGAATAAAGAGACAAAGAGATGAGGAAATTCGAAGAGCAGCTGAACATAGAAATGAAAAGAAAAAGGAGGAAGAAAGAATAAGAAGAGGCGAGGAAGCGCAGAGAATTCAATGACGACATAGAAAGTAAGCAGAGACGGAGAGCACGCAATCTTGAATATCTGGGGAGAAAGGTTAGAAAACCCGCTCCAGTAGTAGATTGGGAAGACATAGAAGAATTCATTCCTGCGTATGATTCATTACCAGGCACGTCTAGGGCAAATATGGAAGATGACTTCGACACCAGAAGCATCGGAGAAACGATCGATAAAATATATGATGAAATGGGGCTGGAGCAAACACCCCAAGGGGAGGGGGAAGACGAGCGCCTGGAGAGCACCCAGCTCTACGACACTGAGGAGGTCACCCGAAGTAGTGGGAATAGGGAACTATCCCTGGATAGATTAGAAATCAGTAGAAACAATGAAGATACAAGAAGTTGCATGAATTGGGGCAGACAATGTCCGACTCAGAAATGGAGGAGCGTGAGGAAAATGAGGAAGGGAGACGAAGTGAAAGACGACTCCCAAGGGAAAAAGGAATAAGGTGGTTAGACACTATTGAGTCTGCACCAAGAGCATCAGAATCAGCCATGCAATCAGACCAATCTTCGCCGTCCTACGTGGACAGACTTAGGACCCTACCCGGCAGGCGATGATGCAGAAATATTACCTCTGCCATAGATAGAAGAACCATGAGCGAAGAGAGAGAGAGCTATACATCCCAATTTCTGTTGCTCGAGAAAGGGGGAGTAAGACCACAATATATTCAATGGCCACACATGGATCGAGAACATTTGAAAAACAAGCTTCCAATGCTGACATCGGGAGTCGGAAAGTGGATACACGAGTTAGAAAAAATGACAGGCGGAAACACACTAGCCATAGGAGACATCAAAGGTCTCCTAATGGCCATACTTGGTGAGTGAGCAGACGATGTGTGGGCACGAGCAGGCTACCCTGGTGTAACCACAATTAATACCTCGCATGACGGGGCTCCATTTAACAATTGTAGAGCCGCAGTTATGGAAAGCACTACGAGTGCTATACCCAGATACTTCCGATATGGGAGCTATAATGACACGAAAAATGAAGGAGTCTGAGGATCTGTTAATTTATATACAGAATTTTCAAGACGCATGGGTCCTTCAGACTCATGAATCTTGGACGAAATCTATACCTGTGTTGTACCATATATTGTGCCAAGGGTTGCCAGAACCGGTACAGAAACAGCTCAAGAAATTGGTGGGAATTGAGGCCAAGCCTTGGGCTGAAATACAGCTGACAATCGCACACTATTGCAGACTACTGCAAGAAAAGAATCGCAAAAAGGAAGCTGCACGTAAGGGTGAGGAAGCGAAATTGGTGCAAAAGAAATTGTCAAAATATGCTCTTGGAGCCATGATAACTAGTACAGCTGAATCAAGCATGCAAAAGGTGATTAATCCAGAGCAGAATAATCGGGGCAATACAGGGTTTTACACAAGGAAGAGGATTTAGGGGAAGAGGATGGCAGAGTAATCGGGGAGGTTTCCAAAATAATCAAGGAGGTTTTCAAAATATGCAAAATGGTAATCAAAATATGTCAAACAGGCAAACGATCCGACCGCCGCCAGTATGCTGGTTGCGCGGAATGACAGGGCACTTAGCTCGCACATGCAGAAACCAAGGCATGATGCACAACGGCTAAGGGACAGGAGCAGGCATGGCGAATCCACCTGCCGTTTTACAGCAGGGTAGTGCACAGAATCACACGGTGCAACAAGCGCCAGGAGCACAACAAGGGATGCAACCTCAGAGCATGGAGAATTTTCCACAAGGACAATCCCAGCAAACACTGTTGCAGCTATCGCAGACGATGAGCACAGGGCAGACCACAAACCCCGAAATGGGAAGTAGAAATGGGAATGGGGGAAATCCACTAGCACACAGTGGGCCAAATTTGTATATGGTCTAGGACAGCTCACGGAGAACCCTGATGTGTTCTATCCCATCAGTGACACCATACACTCACAGGGAACCTTGGGTGGATGTCATTATAGGGGATAAAGAATATTCCTTCCTAGTTGACACGTGTGCAACACGCTCGTGCATACGCGAAGGCAAGTCTTCCTTGTCCAGCGAGGCCATAAATACTCAGTTTCACAGGAGCTACAAGTCGTGTTCCCTTCACAAATGCACTTCCAGTCTCCATAGGAGAATGTGAAATTAATGTGCCTTTACTATATTTTCGTCAGACCCCAGTGAACATTTTGGGTCGGGATTTAATGACAAAGTTAAATATGACAATCTCGTTCACGGAGGAGGGCATGATATGTTCAACTCCAGGAATGCACTATGCGAATGATCAGAGAATACGCGGGACACACAGCCATGAGGGCTATACCATTAGAGCCAGAAATATTCGCATATGGTATGCATGTGCTTATGGCAGGATTGCCAGGCCTTGCAGACAGAATAATGAGGACCCCTGATGAATTCCTATTCAGGCCAAGAATACCGATGCACGAGGAAAAGGGACCAGTATTTCCCTTGATGATGCACACAGCTACAATACGAGGGAGGGTGGCCTTGATTGATGGTTATGATGACAAAGGCCGACAATGGTGCGCAGTAATCACCATTTGAAGAAGGATATCGATTGACTGACGTCACCGATGATCTGTTTGAAGAGCAAGCAGATATGGGAGAGACAATGGTGGAAGTGAGTCTCACCTTTTGGGTACTAATGATCAAAAGAGAAGTGCCTCAGAGAATGATGTTGGCACGAAACCGTCCTGAATATTTTGATGACGACATGGCGCAAGTGCCTGTTTCAGTATGGACTATAGGACCCTATGACATGGGCCTCTTGAAGGGGGAGAAGTGAAGATTAAACTGAAACCAGGAGCAATTCTACCAAAAGCCTGACTATCCCATGTCCAGAGAGGCAGATGAGGGGATTTTTAAGACAATTTCTGCATTGATTGAACAGGGCATTTTAGTGACGTCAGTCGTAATGCAATGCCGCGGTTTATCTGATCAAAAAATCAAAGGGAGGGTCTTCGAGGCTAATTCAAGATCTGAGGCCAATAAATGATATTGTTGAGGCCGAGTTCCCTCTAGTCCCTAACCCGTCTACAATCTTATGTAATCTACCTGTTGAGGCAAAATACTTCAGTGATTGACTTGAAAAATGAATTTTTCTCAATCCCGTTGAACCGTGACTCACAAGATCTGACGTCCTTCACATTCAGACAGATGCGTCTGAAAAGCACAAGGCTACCCCAGGGGTATTGAGTCTCCATCTATTTTTAACAGAGTCCTACAGATGGACTTGACCAATATTGCACTAAAAAGTGTCGTCCTGCAATACGTGGATGACATCTTAATTTGCAGCACAACAGAAGAGCAATGCAGACACGATTCTGTTAATCTATTGACTATACTGGCTGAGAAAGGATGTAAGGTTGACAAGGAAAAATTACAATATTGTCAACAAGAAGTGCTGTACATAGGCCAGCTGATCTCACATGAAGGAAAGAGAGTGACGCCAGAAAGGGCTGAAGCCATACTGAGCACGGCTAAGCCACACACGATAAAACAGATGCAGAGCTTTTCAGACCTATGCAACTATGTTAGGGCATGGGTCTTCGACTATAGCTCGTACACTAAGCCTTTACTCCAGGCCCTAACTAAGGCCCAAGTGACGAAAGAAAAGATCGAATGGTCTGAGACCATGGAGAAAGGATTTGCTCAACTCAAAAGAGCTATTTGCATAGCATCAGATCTGGGGATCCCCAATTATGCAGAGGAATTTTACCTGTTTTCGCACACGAATGGCAGCGTTATGACCGCAGTATTCACACAGAGAACCACCTTGGGGTACAAGCCCCTGGCATACTACAGTGGGAATTTGGACCCAGTAATGAGAGGTCATTTCCAGTGCGAACAAAGTTTAGCTGCTGCAGCGTTCGCCATAGAGAAGGCTACAACCATTGTGATGGGATGCTACATGACGTTGTACGTCGAGCACTCGCTATTTGCCATTTTAGAGAAACCAAAGGGCACATTGACATCTGAGAGAGCTTCTGCTTAGGAAGTGATCATATCGAATCCTTCGATTAAGGTAGTCCGATGTAAGATAGTGAACCCAGCTACGTTTATAGAAGAGCCAGTCACTGAAGGAGAGCCAATACATGACTGCAAATTATGAAGAATTCTATGATGAAATTCCAAGGGTGAAAGAAAATCCCTTGGCAGAAGGTGAGATCGTCTTCATTGACGGGTCTTCGAGGATCGATCAAAGTGACAGACAAAGATATACAGGTGTTGCTGCGATGAAGCACACAGCAAATTGAGAATTTTGAGTACTCTTAAGTGAACGAATACCATCTCATTACTCAGCACAGGCTGCAGAATTATTGGCGTTCATACTCGCCATTGAGAATCACGCAGACCAGGAAGTAACGGTGTACAGTGACTCTGCCTATGTGACGTCAACAGTGCACACAGGCTTAGTGCGCTGGAAAAGGAGGGGCTATCTCCGATGAAGACGGAATGCCAGTGCAGCACGCAGCCTTATTGGATAGGCTGATTAAGGCACTACAGCTCCCAGTGGGCATAGCGGTCGTGAAATGTGCCGCCCACACGAAGGGGACAGATTTATCTCACACAGAACAAGCGGCAGACGTGGAGGCCAAACGTATGGCATCCAAAAGTGAGACGATCGTGGAAGTTATCCATGCCAATGAGCAAATAGTGATTACACAAACTACACCAGAAAGTTACAGTAATTTGGGGCAAACACAGCTAATTGAACTCCAAGGGGAGGCACCACAGGAAGAGAATATTTGGAAACGTCAGGTGTTCTTTAAACGCCTCTGACATCTTGTGGCGACAAGACCGCATGGTAAACCAGTAATGCCTGTAGCCCTATTAAAGATGGCGCTGGAGCAGCTACATTATCCAGCACATATGACAAAAGAGAACCTAGCAGCAACGCTCGCAGAAGAGTGGTTCATACCGAATTTAGCTGAGCACGTTGCATTCTTTATAGTGAACTGTATAATCTGCCAGCAATTCACAGCTGGGCACACATTAAAAGTAATGAGAGGAGTCATCCCAAGGCCAAATGGGCCTTTTCAGCACTTGCATGTCTATTATGTCGACATGATTCAAGTATGTAATGGGTACAGATACTTAATTGTTGTGGTGTATCCATTCATTAGATGGATTGAGGCAGGTCCATGTACACACCCAGACTCTACCTGTGCGGGCAAATCTTTAGTGAGAGAGGTGTTCCCCAGGTGAGGGGTGGGGGGTGTGAAGTCATGAGATCAGATAATGGAGCTCATTTTGTAAACGAGACCTTTGAACAGATTAGCTTGCTGATTGGTATAAAGTACAAGTTCTCGTCAGCGTCTCATCCACAAGGTAACGGGATCTGTGAGAAGCTCAACTGCTTGTTAAAGGAAAGGATATCCAAGTTGAAGCTGACTCTAAGAAAGGGATGGTTGCACTGCCTTCCTTTGGCAATGTATGCACTTCGGAACCAACCCGGTTCTGACCATCATCTTATGCCACATGAGATAGCCACAGGTAGAAGGATGAGAACTCCCTTGACACCCCGAGACAGAGCTAGATGTGATGCCCAGTCAACAGGAGAAATTTTGGGGTCTGAAATGCAAAACTATCTGAACTGCATGACATCTTGCCTTACTGTAATTTCAGACCAGCTGCAGCGACGAAGAAAAGGGTGCAGAGCAGGACGGAACACAGGAGATACAACAGACCAAGTTCTGGGTTTACGTGTTCCATCCATCTTCCTTGGAGACACCGTCCTTGTGCGAAACCATACAAGGAAAAAGTGGGACGAGCCAAGATTTAACGGTCCGGTCACAGTGGAGGACTGCACTCCATCCGCAGTGAAACTACAAGGCAGGAGAGCTTGGATTTTTCTCGGCGATATCAAACCCTATGTCAGAGAAGGCCCCCTGCCTGCACCCCAAAGAGAGGAATCGACAGGGGAGAAGCACAGCACGTGCAGACGAGATCCAATGACGAGGAAGGAGGGCGCATGACCAGCCAAACAAAGACTTTTTGCAAATTGTGGGTTAAGTTGGACACTACCTCGTAGCAAAAAAGTGAATAAGGACATAAAGAAAACGGACACTTTGTGCATCCTAGTTGCATGGTGAAGAAAAAAATTGCATGTATAAGGCACAACATAGTCTGTTAACTTTGAACTTTGGACTGAGGCACACTTAAGCCTTGATGGGAAAAGAATATGCCAAACTTTGACCAAGGACATTTACATTAGAAGCAAATACAGTATCCAGTCTCATTCCATACAGAGACCCTATTCGGAATCACTTATGGTGTCCCACAGTAGTGACATCACAAGGGACGTAATTACTTATTTTGATCTAGTGCTAAGATCATACCTGTCATTGGTAGGGAGGCTTACCAAAGTCACTGACTTTCTTCAAGATCCTGAAAACAAAAAGACAATAAGATGACTGCTTACTGTCATTGCCGAACAATTTCTCCTACTTCCTTAGTACAGTGAGAAAGAACCAAATATCCCAAACACAGACAGAAATAAATGAGTTTATCAACACATTGTTCTTTCGCATAATCAAAGACTGTCCAACTCTTGTCAGAAGAACTACAGACACACTCGCGTTTCTTCAAGATCCAGCAAATACAGAACATTTAAGCCAACTTTTAAATAAATTTGTGATCTTAGTCACACTGCACGCGACCGGACAGTGCAGACATTGTTTACATTAAGGCGAGAGCATATAATCCTGAACCTCAGCAAGACAGGACGGATGTGCCTGTCACCAGAAGACAGCAGGTTGGCCCCCAACATACACTTTCGCCTGGTCACTGACTTTCCAGAGCTAGTGGGGAGACCAATTGATGACGTCCTCACATTCATCCGAGATCCAGATAATGTTGCACAGATGGACATGCTCTTGCATGGGATTGTGCTTCAAGTAGAACTCTCTAATCATCAGCAAAGCTATCTGAGGATATTCTAAAAGCCTTCCGCCGAGGGACAGATCGGGAAAGGAGTGTTGATGACTTCACTTACTGCATTTGCTGTTATTTTGTCCTTATTTTGTCCTTATTTCTACATATTGATCAGCATACAAATATGTCCTCAGAACTGAAGCAAATCCAAGGAGTGGACTAGGAGCTTACCTACTTCGAGCATGCACATTAAAAGGACTTACTGAAGTGTTATTTAATTTGATTTCTTTCCCCATAGTCTAGCAAAGGAACTGTATACTGAGAAAAGAGACAATTTGTCACCTGCCAGAGGGGGGGGGGGGACACTTGTGTAGACTCTTAAACACAGAACCCGAAAGACTACATTGTTTAAAGGAGTAAAATAAAAACATTGACATTTGGTGAATGATTCAGATGGGGATCCAGAGCAGCAATCTGGTCCTCCCGCAGGAGGAGAGACATCTACGCTTCAATGGAAGTAAATGTTGCCGCCTGACACACAGGGGCATAATGTATTTTTGTATCATATTCATCATTGTTTTACTGTCATTAACGATCAGAACAGCATTTTTTATTGGTGCACAAAGCGTTCCAATTCCAGTGCACCCACCTAATGACGCACGCATGAAACCCTCAAAAGCACCCAGACCTTAACATAGTCATTCCAGTCCCTAGAAGATCTGATGGAGGAATGAATGAACGAACTTGAAATGAATGTGATTAGCAATGACACACACACTTGTGGTAACAAACAAACGGAAAAGCCAAAGACAGGGTCGGCACGGAATGAATGAAGAAAGATTACTGACAACTACACGCTTGCAAACACTGAATGTACACAGAACAGGCGAAGTGTCAATAACTGCAGGACCACTAACCAAAACAGTAGAGAAGAAACTGCCTGCCATAAGAAACTCCACAGCAGATGTTGTGGAAAGACCAGAAGAGTTGGGAAGAAGGCCAACAGAAGCAGCCACGCCTGAATCTCTTAAGAAAACAAGAACCAACTCGGAGAAACTCTCTGCACGAACACAACTGATAGTAGACTAATTATGGCCGTTCAAAGCAAGGAAAATACAAGAGGAACTGAAGAACAAAACCAGAGGCTGTATTGCCAAGCATATATATTCCAACGCAAGGGACAAGTACCAGTCCTACGATACAAATGCATACTGGACCAGTGTCAGGGTGGTTGAAATGGATATTTATAACCAACAGGAAAAAGATGCATGAGGACCAGGAAAGAACTGCCAGACTCTTGACCACTCAAATGGCGCAGATGAGAAAGCCTGCACCATGGACCGGGATACATGAGAATCCTCCAGTTAGAAAGAGCCACACAGATGCATTTAGGGATGTAGTTATAGCGAACTAAATGAAAACACTAAGAATCAAGAGAAGCATGCATGGAGATGACCATGAATTAAACGACTACCTGGACAGCACAGCACATATGGGAAACATTTGGTACCAGCACATGAAGGAAGTTGGAAGACGAAGTTCAGAAGGGGAATGCTTTTGTTTGTGCACTCCTACCATACAGCATGGGGAAGTCCAAGATCTTCGTAGCTGTAGAAATTGATGTCCAGACAGCACACGGTCTTTCACACGTAGCCATGTGCAAACTAGAGGCCAGTTTATGGGAAGTGACGCTTCCCTAATATGGGCAACTGAAACAGCCTATCCCGATGAAGATAATCATCTTTAGTCCAGAAACAGAGCTCATACTAGGAATCATGTGATCAGGTACGAGAAGCCTGGAGTAAAAGGGGCAGAAATAAGATGGGAAGTGAACCCGAGACTAAATGCACAAGGAAAAACTCCAGAGGAACTCCAGAGGAAGCTCGAAAGTGGAAAAACAGAGCCCAAAGGCAGAATTGGGGAACAGTGCTTTCACCAGACGGATGGGAGAAAGGAGTGGTCATTTTGCAGAGCATGGGTGATCCCTGGACTCTACAAAGAAACTGTTGACATTGTGCAGAATGGCTGCACGCCATTATGGCCAAAGCTTACAAAACTGCTGACATGGGTCGAAGACGGAGGAGGACCCTTGTAGATCGTGCCACTGGAAAGCCCAACATTCTGTTTCAGGAATAATGGCACAAGAAAGATGGGAGAGAATCAGAACTGTGGATGAGTTTTTGACGCTACATGAATGTAATTATGGATCATTATTGGGCATGCAGATCCAAAGCATACATCAGACTGCCAAGAGACTGGGAAGGCATATGCACAATAGTGAACGTCCACGTTCCAGCATTAGTGATCCCGAAAAGTGACCTGAATATTGACAGTTTCCTGAAAGCAGATGCTCACCTGAGGAAGAAGAGATCTGTGGAACTGCTGACTCGAATGAAGAGACACTTATTTCTCTGCTAAATCAGAAGAAGCATTTCATGCAATCCCATATGAACACAGGCTGTTCAGCCTCACCTCATCAGTGTTCACAACGATTTCTATGCCAAGAATCCAAGTTGGAGTAAATACTAAATGGTTGCAGATAACCAGATGGGAGTTACTACAGACAATCAACACAACCATAAAAGCATTCAATGCGATTAAGGAAGAGTTGAGAGCCATCCGACTGATGACTCTCCGGAACAGATATGTCCTTGACATGATCACAGCCATGGATGGAGGAGTTTGTGCAAAAATCGGAGAATCATGTTGCAATTTCATACCTTCTCACGATGAAGAGAATGGAACCTTAACAGAAGTCATAGGTATGCTGACAACCCTGCAGAACCAAATGATTGATGAAACTGACGAAGTTGTTGATGATAGCTGGTTTGGATCACTGTTCACATGGGTTCCACAATGGATGGCAGATGCATTCAAGTTCTTGGGAGCCCTGTTAGTGATGATATTGCTAGAATTTTGTGTTAAGATAATAATCTCTCAGTGCCAGAAAACTGCAAAGAAAGCCATAGGGATGAAGATCATGATTGATGTCAAGCCAGGATGGAAGCCCATAGACCTGACTGATGAAGAAATAAGAGACTTTGTGAAGGCCAGTATTCATGCACCAGAAGGAACAAAGTTTCTCTATCCCAGGAAGCACAGAAATTATGTGGGAAGATGGGTTTACTGTAGCCCAAATGGACAATGTCAACTAATGAAATGGAATAAAGACGAACACGTAAGAACAGCAGGAAGCCTGAAAGGAGTAATAAAAATATGGACTCCAAAGAGACACTTCGTCAAACCATCATGTATACACCCAGAAGATGGAATGAAAATAAATCTAGAAGAATCGAGTAAACTGAATCCAAAGCCGGAGGTGAAAGTGGTTGATGAATCGCCCAGATGGGGGGAGTGTAGAGGAGGTCCCAAATAAAGCCTGCACTCCAATCGCCCATTTTGAAGTACCAGGAACGTTGACACCAAAATATGTGACGTATGATGAGCAAATAAACCAGCAGAGAGCCGCATTGGGGCTCTGCCCAGTACCTATCAGAAGAGCAACGCCTATTGAAGTACCTATACCCAGAAAACCATGGACAGTAAGGTATCCATTAAGAAAACCCTACCAGCAAATGAGACGAAATGAAGATTGCCCAAGTACAGTGCCGGAAGAAACCAAAAAGGTCTTAATGGAAGACGAATGGTGACGTCACAAGGACCCGGATGGACTCGCAGATAGAAGAAATGAAGACCCGAGATTGATTGTAAAGTATTTTATTGGGTTTTCTTAACAAGTTTACAGGATCGATTACTCAATGTTATAGCATGATTAAGATGGAATATTCCTTATTCTTAAACTAACAATATGTGAACATTAAACATTTAACAGTAACTGTCCTCTGGCTATATTACATTTATATCTCGTTCTTAGTTGTCTTTTGTCGCTTTTCTTTCAGGTGGCAAGATGTGTGGGGCTTGGCGTTACTGGATTGGGGGGGGGTCTTCTTGGGGTGCTTAGTACTGTTTATACTGCGGTTGTGCCGTATGGTGCTTGTGAGTTCAGGGGGGTTTGTGATTTGCCAAGAAATGTATGTCTCTTATTAGGGCTTTCCATGATTCGAAAGTCATTTGTGTCCCCGCCTACTCTGGTGATTCCTGCGTTCGAGGCGCTGGTTTCTGCCTCAGTCCATCTTTCCACCTCCTTGATCCAAGCTTTATATCTCGGTCCTCCAGGCGATTTCCATGCCATCGCTATCGTTCTTTTTGCGAGGATGCACACCATGTCTGTTAGTTTTATGATGTGTTTGTGCTTGCTCGGTCTGGAGAACGTGCCTAATAAGAAAAAGGTTTTTTGCTCCCGGTTATCTTGTTTAGAGATCCGAAATGATATTCATAACACTTTGGTTAGTACGAAGTGATTCGTTTATTTATGATAATTTTCTTGAGTGTTTCTTTCCATAGAAATTTTTTGTGTTTTGAGAAACACTGTTAGAAACTTGGAGTGCAAGTTTGGTCAGCCGACACGTGTTTCGGCCCGTAGGGTCTTTCTCAAGGCAAGTCAATTTGCTGAATGCCCTCAGTGGGGTTCTGTTCAATTCTGGGACTGTCCTTACGGCAGTCCTGGCTCCTATTGGGCCCTGTGTGTTGTCTGCGTCCCTGGGCAGTGGTCTGCTAGTCTCCAGAGCATTCTTTTGGGTTCCAATCGTACCTGTTCACTCCTGCTTTCCTGCATGTTTGTTCAATTTTGGTCCAAAAACCTAGCACCTTGTGGCAGGTCCAGTACATGTGGATCATGTCCGCACCCTCGTTTTTGCACCAGGGGCAGTGCGTTCAGGCTTGTTTGTTAAAGTTGGCTACCCTGTGTGGGGTCATGTAAGTCCTGTATAGGATATTCAGCTGTATGAGTCTGAATCTGGTGTTTCCTGAAACCTCTTTAGGGTAGGTTAGTGCTCTCTCCCATTAATTCTCAGTCGTAGTGCCCAAATCTTAGTCTGTGCATTTCTTGCAGTAGGGGGTTTGGTGCTGGTTCCTCAGGCCATATGCTACATTTTTTCTTTGCGGTGTGTTTGACTCTCTGGTACCACAAGAACTGGCCTTTTGCCAGTCCTTCCTGTGTGTGCAATGATTCAAAGTCTCTGAAGGTTCCATCGTTGAACATGTCCCCCCCAGGTGTACAGTCCCACCTTTTCCCATTTCCTCATTGCCATTAGGTGGCTGAAATCTGAGCATACGTCCACCATTATGGTGGTTTCGGGTGAATATGGATGGTGTAGCTTGAGCATCAAACTGGTCCTGTTCCACACTTGCTTACCTAATCTCACTATCATGGGGATGCTTAGTGGGTCGAGTAGTGGGCTCCATAGTGCTTCTTTGGGGAATGTTAGGGCTATCGGCTGTTGTAGTAGCCCTATTTCGGCTGAAGGCTCGTCCGAGATCCATTTCCTGACTGAGCTGGGCCGCTAAGTAATATTTCTGAAGATCAGGTAGTTGTATCCCTCCTTCTTTGTGCGATAGTGTCAGTATGTGTAGGGGTAGTTTGTGGCGGGTCGCTCCCCATAGGAATTCTTTTAGCAGGGCTTCTAGTTTCTTGAAGGGTGGTCTGATGTAGTAGTATATGTTTGTAAAGTACTATAGGAATCTTGGGAGTATTATCATCTTTGTGATGGCAGCTCTGCCCATCATGGAGAGTGGTAGCTTGGACCAGAATTTCATGGAATTGCGTAGTCCTTTGATCACAGCCTCCGTGTTGTAGTAGTGTGTGAGCTCTGGCGTATGCTTTGTTAACCCCCAGGTATTGGAATGTTTCTGGTTGCCATTTGATTCCCACCTTGGGTAGGTCTGCTTCTTTTACCCCTCTGAGTTTGGCAAATGGAAATGCACAAGATTTCTGTTTACTGAATTGTATCCCTGAGTAGCGTGCAAAGTTGTCCAGTATGTCGAGTGCTACTGGGGCGTTTAATTGGGGGTCTCTTAGGTATAGCAGCATGTTGTCGGCGTATAGTGAGATAATATTGTAGTTCATGCCCACCTTTATCCCTGCGTCGAAGAGTTGCTTCCTAAAGTAGATGGCTACTGGCTCCAGCCCCATGATGTATAACATCAGCGATAGCGGGCATCCCTGCCTAGTGCCTCATTGTATTGCTCAGGCCTTTGACACCACTTTCCCAGTCTTCACTCTTGCCATGGGGGCGTTGTATAGTACTTTGACGTTGTATAGTACTTTGACCCATCTCACAAAGCTTTCACCAAACCCGAATTCTCTCAGGATCTCGATTTAGCCATTCCCAGAATACGCCCTAATGGCATCTAGAGATCGCACCGCCAAGTCTGCTTCGTCATCCTGTGTCTGTGCCATGATATGTTGGAGTCTCCGCATGTTAGCTGTGGTGTTCCTGCCTGGCCCAAACCTATTTTGATCTTCATGGACTAGGGATCCCACTACCCTGGCAAGTCTTTTATGACGACCCGAGAATGACACAGAGACGAAACGCCATGAGAAAGGAGATTGTGAACCTAAAGTGAAAGAATGCTGCCAAACATACAAGAGTTAAGCTGTAAGCAAAATGAATACAACCGAACAGTTTACACCTGTACATATGCTTGGAACCGCAAGAAAGCTAAGAAAACAGTACAGCTTACTATGCTAAGTAGAAGAATAGTGCGGCAAACGCCATTATACATACATCTACCTGAAACGAAGTACGTTAGTATAAGTGTAATTCCACTTTGCAAACGAAGCAGAATCAACTCAGGTTACTAAAGGTCGAATGAGCAGAGATTCGTATTCTAGCAAAACGAGAAGAGACAGCTGAATCGAAACTCTCCAGATGCAACTTGTGCCAGGATAGCCAGGGTCATACCAATAGAAGGAACGAACAGTAGCTACATATAATTTGAAACTTAAGAACAGAATATCCTGTCTCTGAAAGGTCAAGATAAGGAAGCATAGGCAGGTGGCTGAGCTAAATAAGAATCAAATACACAAATGGAGAGAAACTAGAAAATTCACAGTGTGGGTATCACGTGACCAGCCGAGCGAGGAGAAGCACGGGTTCACACCTACGCTTGGCATCCACCCAGGCAGAGATATCAGAACCTTTCCATACAGAAGAGGCAGTTTCGATGCCAACCACAGTGAAATAATTGACACATAGTTGTTGAAGCGATGATTGATTGTAACCTTAATTGGAGAAATGCCAGGTAACTAGGGGGCACCCCGCACCTGGTCAACCGTTCTGCGTGCTGCTAAGCAAAGTGGAAGAATATGCATGGGGTTGGTGCCAACCCAATCGCAATGGACCAAATCTAGGGTCCTATAGTTAGTAGAGCCAATCAGACGTCGTACGTTTAGTGACGTCTACATCATTTTGAAGGAAGGGCTTATACGCCCAACTGACAGTGTTTTACCCAATCCCTTTACTCCGTTACCATATACAGATATAGTACCTATATTAAAGTTACCTTTTCCTAACCAATAGAATTGCATATTAACTTTTGAGTGTTATACGTCAATTATGACAAGTTTTCTGTATAAATGCCATGATTTTTATGAATTTTGTTGGAGTTGAAGATCGCATCACATCTGATTTCCATGACTCCTAGTTCTATGTACTTGTCATTAGACGGACTCCCTTTGCCAAACCATTGAGTTGTCCTTATTGATTGGTGTTGGAGTAATAAATCTGCACCCCCATCCATCTCAAGGGTTGCAGCTATCTCGTCATAAAGTACTTCGGAGCAAACCTCGACTCTATGGGCCGGCCGGGGTCTCCGGAGTACATTGGTCTCTGTCAGGTATCCATCGGAGGGGTGCAAACGTTCAAGAAAG
Source organism: Ambystoma mexicanum (assembly GCF_040938575.1). NCBI lineage: Eukaryota > Metazoa > Chordata > Amphibia > Caudata > Ambystomatidae > Ambystoma > Ambystoma mexicanum. The sequence goes on along the minus strand of NC_090929.1, from coordinate 1,517,066,188 downwards.
AGAATTGTGAAATCGAAGTGATCCTGCAGCCGGTCAAGCCAAACCCTGTGCACATTCAAAAGTCTTCAATACTTGATGGACAATTGACATTGGTCCGAGCCTTGTTGAGGGAGACTGATGGTTTAGAAAGGATCTGAGCTTGGCTGAGGGGGATCCAGGGTGAACCGTGAGTCACCTGAAAAGGAAGAACCTACAAACATTGTGGGACAGGCTCGAGCTGGGCAGAGGGAAGTCTGTGTGGAACTTTATGCTAAAAGGATATGAGCCCGGTTGAGGGGGATCCGGAGTGGATATTGAATAACCCAATTTAATAATTGTGAAATCTGAAAGGGGAAAAGAATTTGTATATTTGATTGCATCAGGCCCTTTGAGCGTAGAGACTTTGGGAAGCGGGAGACTTGCGCTCAGGATGCCCTGATGCTGAAGAGTGAACTCTAACCTCATGTTAATGAAGCCGGACACTGTGCTCTGCTCGAGTGAACCACCTTATTCCGTGCTAAAAACATTGGGAAAGGAGGCCAACGGCCTGAAAACCTGACATATAATTTTTGAACACTTCTTTCTTTTTCATAGCAATATTTCCCACACTATTTGTATTTAGCGCTAATAAATGGCAATATTTATTTTAATATAGGCCTTTTTATTTTGACAAGACATCACTAGGACTACGTTATTTGATGGTTGTCGCTTGCTCCCATCTATAGATTTAGGATTAGATGGGCGTTTATCTCGCCCTTATTTGAAGTTCAATAAACACCCTTGACCTGTGATCACATGTCTGTCGTACTGATGACGCATGCCTTCCTTACACATTGTTTGACTAAACCTGCCGCCTGTGGGTGATATATTGCATGAAACGTTTAACTTGTACCCAATGCCTGACATACCAGGTCCATTGTTTTATTGAAAAAATTAACCCCATTACCACTCCATATTCAGCAGGGTAGATCATACCTCGGAAAATATTCCTGAACAAGGGTTTTGGCTGTACTTGGTGTAGTTTTAAATCCCAAGGGAAATGCTTCTACCCATTTACTGAACATACAATTACCAAAACATGTGTCTTTCTGACAGGGAGGCCACTCTATGAAATCCATTTGTAAGACTTGAAATGGGGGAACAAAATTATCTCTTGGCGCTCCTTCTGCTGTTCCAACATTGTGTGGCACATATAATACACGGTTTATAAAATGCTATTGCTGCTTTGCAAATGTTTGGGTTATTCCGAAGTGTATGTAATAGATTAACCATGCCATGCACCCCTATGTAAGCCGATCCATGTGCGACTGATATCCTCATAGGTACATATTTGTTTGGCAACATCTGTTTCCCCTGTGCACCAAACACCCATCCTCAAAAACTACATCAATCTCCCATTGTTTCAATTCCTGACAGGTAGCAACTGCTTGCATACTGACAATCATGTCAAGTGTATTCTCAAAAGGGGGATTTACCTTTGTGCTTGGACAGGAAACATAAGTGAGCGAGTAAGGGGCTTGGGCAGTTGTCTTTGCAATTGCGTTAGCAAATGCATTGCCTTTGCCCATGTGGTCAGTGATTTTCTTATGTGAGCTGCATTTAATAATGACAAGGCGGCTTGGAAAGATCTGTGAATCGAGAGCATTTGTGAAAACTTGTGAATAAGTACACTATGTAGAATTTGTATCCCCTGGGAGGTAAGAAAGTCGAGTTCCATCCAAAGCCTTCCAAAATTATGGGCAACCAAATGCACACTGGCAATCTGTAAATGTTTACTGCAAGTCCAGAACTGAGCTCACATGCTTTGGTTAGTCCTATAATTGCAGCCGCTTGTGCTGAATGCTGAGGTATTTTACAGGTTTCCACAATAGTTTTTAATGTAGTTATCGAGTAGCTTCAAACAAGAGCCATTAACATATAATGTGTGATGCTAGAAATGTATTGGTAGGACAGGGCCTGCGTATCCTTGTCCTTTATTGCTTCATCATGTATGTTCTGTTGTGTTTTCTGCGCAGGAGTTCATGTGGGACTCCTGGCGGTGTGACTTTTGGGATACCCTTATGGCACCCATGGGTGACTTCTATGGCGTTCATTCATTCAGTGTGTCACTCTTTCTCAACTCTCATGCTGGACTTCCTTTGCATCGTGTACTCATAGTGGCCCTGAATCATGCTGTTCCCATCTTCATCTTGTATCCTGGCTTGCAACATTGTGTTACTACTGACTTCTGCAATTGTATTTGCTCTCCACTCTTGCTTCTCCAGTCTTTTTGACTGCTTACTCTCTGTTCTCTCCTCCTTTCCCTTCTCCCTTTTCCTATCTCCTTCCCTTACTTTCTTCTATGCACTTACTCTATACGAATTGTCCCTGGACCTAATATGATAGCAACCTCGTCTGTTTCCTCCACCCTCCCATTACTGTTTGTTCCTCCCTACCCCTCTACACCCCCTCCAGCACTATCTGAAATGTCGTCGGGCCTAGTATGATAGTCGCTTGTTTTGCTCTTCGCCTCCCTTTCTGCACCCCTCTCCCTCACCTTTTGTTTTTCTCTGGCTTTACCAAAAATGCCGTCTGGCCTAGTACGCTAGTCGCCTGTCTGTTTCCATTTCCTTCCCACTCTCCCCCCTCCCTTCCTTGTCTGTCTTAGCTCTTGCACTATCTGAAATGTCGTTGGGCCGAGTATGATAGTTAATTTCACATCCTTACTGTTCATTTCCTGTAAGAATGTTGTATTTTCCCTTGTTCCCTTGCTTGCCTTGAAGCACTTTGAAACAAATTGTGTATAGGCGCTATATAAATAAACTATCATATCATATCCTAGTATATGTTTTTGGACACCTGTTTATGGCCCACAGAACAGGGTACGTGCTGGTGGGAGCTCTGTGCTGAATTGACAGTTGTCCTGACCGTCTTCCATTTTGGGATGCCCAGGCCCTGTCATTGGAATTGGTGGATTCCTGATGGAGACAAGATGGCCTCTTGCTTTCTATCGCCTGTTACCTTACTTTTTCCCGAAGTCCTGGGAAGCCCCGACTCTGTCCCTTCCCCCTGACTGGCTGTGGGGTGGAAGTTCTATGTATGGTGTTGTGGGGAAGTCCAGGCCAGGCTGGCTGGAGCCTTCCCAATGACTGTGTGTTGTGAGTACGCCATGGGGTGGGACCTGGGTGAATGGAGTGTGTGACAAACACATTCCATGTTGTGGGTGTCTAGTATCTGGTATTTGACACAATGACTGAGACAGCCATGCCCGAAACTTGTATGAATGCAGTGTGTAGTGTTGAATGGCAGAGTGCTTGTCCGAATCCACATTCTGTGTTGTGAGTGTCTGGATGGAGAAGAATGGCCTGAATGCACTGTGTGCCTGATTGGCTGCCTGAATGCCCTTCTGAGTGATTGGTTGCCTCAGTGTGACCCAGCAGAGTGAATGGGAGATCAACAGTATATCTGGGGGCCCTCTCACTGCTAGAATTCGTTCGGAAGCTGAAGTTGAAACTGATCCTTAACTTTGAAGCCCACTGGAGGAAGAACTGGTGCTGCTGTCCACAGCAAATCTGAAAGCTGCTCTGCCGTAAAGGGACTGATCCGAATGAAGACCTGGCTAGGAGGCCTCTTCCCGAGCTACGAGAGACTATTGTGCACCAGCTGATCTTTGCCAAAGCTCCCTGGTAGACAGACCTACGAAAGGCTGCTGACCGGAGAAAGGGACCGCAGCGCAGAAAGAAGAGAAGCCCTGGACAGCCGTCCACCGTCGCCGACCGGAACCACAGTGCTCCCTTCGCCTAAGAACATTTGATCCAAGGGCTCCCTTGCTCATCCTCGTCGACCGCTTTCGTCCTGCCGGAGAAAGTCAAGGCCGCCGACGACTGAGCAGAATCCGCTGGTGGGTTTCCCGCCACCCGATGACCTCAGACGCCGACGAAGCTACTGAAGCCTGCTGTGGTCATGTCCCGTTCGCCAACGCCGACGACCTGACGCCCTTGCTGGGCCAAAGGTCTTCATTGACACTTTGCAGCAACGAACACTCGTCGAGGTGCACTGCACGCCTCTTCAAAGGACGTTCACGAGCTTTCATCAATGAGCACCGCAAAGATCGAAGCTGCTCCCTCTACGACAATATTCGCCTCTTTCTTCACTGAATCTCGACGACCCGCGGCTCCTGCCTTTTTAAAGGGAGTGCGCTCAAGAAGGGCCTGTCGACAACTCACTGAAGAACTCTACGAAACCAGGTACATTGGGGCAGTAGAACATTTATAGAAGGAGATAAGACTCCAATAGACAATATCTGGACTGGGCTTGTAGTGCATCTTCATTTACAGGTTGCCCAGGTGGGGGGATCCTCATATAGAACTGTGCCTGATGGTAGGGGCTCAGTTTTCTGCCAATTGTTTAACCAACTACAGTTGATGCATTTTAATGCAATCAGAGTAATCGTGGTACCACCTAGAACATATATATATGTACCATTTTAGAATAGTCGGAGCAGAAAGCGTATTATCGTGATTGTGTATATAACCTTGAACCTTATTTTTATAAAGACTGTTTTTTCACTAATACAGTGTCTGGACATTCCTTTGTGGGTGCTTGGGGGACTACACTGTACTTAAGAATCAGCCTGCATCACCTCCTGAGAGCGAAGCCTTGATTGCTCGCCACATTTTACCAATATAGAGAATCTTGGCTGGGGTCTTCTGTGCCTCTCCTCTACCATATAGAGAGCCGGAGTAGAGACACCCCCCCGCACCCTCTCACCCCCCGCCCCTCCAGTCTTTACAATATGCCATCAGGGTTTTCTGATGGAACATCAGTCAAATCAACCCGTCCCTTCGTCCCCTCGTTTGTTATTAGTATACAGTCATGCAAGACATTGAGGTCATTGGAAGGGAGGTGCAGCAAGGTGGCAGGGTTCAAGCAATGACATCTTCGCAAGTAATGTTGGTTGTGAACAGAGCCAACTCATACCTAGTTCAATGTTGCAGTCATGTTTTGTTCAGGAGAATATCTATTGGATGGGGAACAATAACAGTTAAAAAAATGGCCCAATACTATGATTTCTGCTTGTTTCACAGAAAGGGTAGCAGCTGATACCCCCCTAAATGTGGCAAACCTTTAGCTACTGGGTCTAGGGTGGTTGAAAAATAGGCATATGGCCTATTTTTCTCCCCTTGTAGTTGTTAGGACCAACAAAACGCACCGTTTTAGTTCATGCACAAACAGAGATAAGGGTTTAGTATAGTCTGGTGTTCCCAATGTAGGAGAGTTACATAGCACGGATGTAAGTACCTCCAAAGCTTTCCTGATGAGACGGAGGCTGCATATCATAGCTCCAAGTATTATCTCCAGCAAGCACATTCAGCGCTGGCTGACACGCACCGTATAACCCCACAGGCCTCTCATCCCAGGCTTCTGAGTCTTGGCAATCGGACTCTCGTCCCAGGAGGCACATAAAATCCGGACTGGTTTGTCAACCGGACAGAGCTCCAAAAATACAGGCAGTCCGGACTAAATCCTCAAAGTAAGGCACATCACTGATCAGTCTGCCGTGTTCACATTTGGAATCCAGCAGTGTGGTTACTACACTTATACCAACGTAATACCTCATAGTGAATCCTATTCGTCTGTAAACTTTGCGTAATGTTGCATTATTTCAGTAATGGTACCATGTCATATGCTGAGTAGTAATCCTGTAATTCTTGTAGAACCTGTAAATGCATGAATGTGAAGAGTACTGAATTAGTTGGCTCTTAGTGTTTTAAACCTGTAATCCTTGCCCCATTTGTATAGACCTGGAAGATAGCTCAGGGGCAACGCGTTTGTCTTGGAAGCAAGACAAAAATCCTGGTCTCGTGCTAAGAAACTTGTCTCTGGTATTAAGCATGTTGTAAAAGAACAATTATAATTATTACCATAGCAGTCTAATTGCTCAATATGTTATTCTCATAATAACAATATAGCTTTATTTAGATAGGGATTTGGTGTAGATGTTTAATATAAAAAAAACAACCAGAACAAGCCATTCTACCTGATATGTAAGAGTAAAATAGGCCATTTCATCTCTGGTGCGCAGAATGTGCCCCAACCAGGCAACTAGGATTGTAGGAAATTTCACATGGTGTGGGAATTACGTCATGCTTCTTTATCTTTGGTTCATTAGAGGTGAATGAGCAGGGGCATGGTATGAGGAAAATCACACTCCACAGCAGTTTAAATCAAATACAGGCCAACAAGCTATCACCTTTCTAAACACAGGTTTCACTCGTCATGCACCCACCCTTGCTTTTCACCCGTAACAGAAAAGGATCCTATCTCCACCTAATAAATGTAAAGCAATGTTGTGCATTTGAAGCCATTTCATTTTAAGTTATTCTATTAGGCTTTATGCCATGCTGTGCTGTCATTTGCATGGTTTCCAGGCTCCCCGGTGGATCGGAAAGAGAGGGGACAGGATTGGTTAGTGGGGAGTGTTAAGATGGATTTCTGAACTCTGATCTGGTGGGCAGAGGTTTAGAAGGCCAGCCTAGTTTCCTGGAACAGGGTAACCTCCTGGACAAGCCAGACCAATCAAGGTAGCATTGGTGGCAGTCAAGAGTAGGTCTCAGGAGGGGTGACTGAAAGCCCACAATGAGCACACACAGTAAAGGACCCTGCAAATCTCTCCCAGTCAGGTGTATATATCAAAAATACATATACATTTATTCAAGGCCTTTTAAATGAAACACAAAGCAAATATCAACAGTAATACTTCAAACCAACACTTTATTTTATTTATTTATTTATTACATTTGTTACTCGCCCAGACCCGCGGGTATCACGGCGAAAATTCAATAAGTTGTAGCATTTGTATACAGTGTTAGTTACCATCACACAGAACATATTTAACTAACATGCAAATAAATCATGTGAACACATTTCTTATACTAAGTTCCAATTGGTCAAAGTAGCAGGTCACATTTTGTTTGAACACTAGATGCCGATCTAGAGGCGAACCCTATGGAAGCATGAGGGACATGGGGCTACGTTAGCTGTCCAGATTGATTCAAAGAAGGCGGTAAACCAAAAGCATTCTATTAGGTTAATATTTGTTAAATAACCAAGTTTTCATTGCTTTTTTGAATCTTAATAGGGAGTCCTCATTTTTGATTAAAAGGGGTAGTGCGTTCCAGTGCGATGGGGCTAGGACTTTGAAGCTACTTCCTCCTGCTCTACTGTATTTGTATTGAAGAAGTTCCAGGAGGGCCAATTTATTAAATCTGTGTCCTACAGGAGATTTTTTTCTTGATGGCGTTATTGAGGTAGCTGGGCGCTTTATTGGTGATGCATTTATAGACGGTGCTGAGTGTTTTGAAGATGATTCTTGCTTCAATTGGCAGCCAATGGTTTTCTCTTCTGATGCTAGATATATATTCTGATTTCTTTAAGCCTAGGGCCGGTCTAAGGGCTTTGTTTTGTAATAGTTGGATTTTATTTAAGTTGGTTTTGGAGGTTCCTAGGAAGAAGGTGTTACAATAATCTAGTTTCGTTAAGATCAGCGCTCTGGCCAGAGTGATAAAATTTGTGGGGGTGAAAAATTGGCGGCTGAATGCAATACGTTTTGCTGTGTAGGCTGTGGAGGAGGAAAGGGCTGCTATTTGCTTGTGCAAAGTGAGGTTGGCATCTATATATATATACACCAAGAGTTTTAACTTGTTTGAGTACTGGGATCTGTGTACCGTCAATGTTGATGTGAGAGTAGTTAGAGTGGAGGGTGCTTATTCTTTTTTGGGAGCCCACGATGAGGACCTCCGTTTTCTCATCGTTAAGGCAGAGACTGTTTAGGGCCATCAGTGTCCTGGGTGTAGTCAACTGTGATGGGGATGAGGATCTGGGTGTCATCTGCAAAGTTGGTGTAGATGACACCCATATCATCAAGAGCCGAGAAAAGGAGTTTGGTATATGCATTATAGAGGGTGGGCGAGAGGCAGGATCCCTGTGGGACTCCAATGGGTACTACTATAGAGTCCGCTGCATGGTTACCGATGGAAACTTTGGATATGCGGTCCGTTAAAAAAGATTTGATCCACTGAGTAGCGTTAATAGAAAAATGTAAATCTTTTTTTTAAGGTGTCGCAGAGTTTGTCATGGTCTACCAGATCGAATGCTGCTGATAAGTCCAGTAGCAGAAGGGTGGCTAGTTTGCCTGAGTCTCTGATAGAATCCAATTGGATTTTCAGATCCAAGAGGGCTGTCTCCGTACTGTGGTTAGGCCTAAATCCAGATTGTCTGGCTCCTAGTAGGTTGTTTTGTTCGAGATGGGTTTGTATTCGGTTGTAAGCTATTTTATCGATAATTTTAAGTAAGAAGGGGACAGTCGTTATGGGCCGGTAGTTCGTGGGCACTAATGGATCTAATGTGTTTTTTTTTTTTAGGGTGTGACCCACGCTGCTTTAATGCTAGCTGGGACCTGATTGGTATGGAAGGAGGCGTTCACGAAATTGGTAATTATAGGTGTGAGAGTAGGGCCACATAGTTTGATTAGGTGTGCTGGGAAATTGTCTCCCCTGCAGTTTGAAGCTTTAAGTTTAGTTATGGTATTAAGTACTACATCATGTGAAACTGGTACGAAGTTGAAGGGCGGGGTGGTGTCTACTATGTTCATGGAAATTTGGTTGGACGTGGACGGCTTATCGGAAAGGAGATTTCTTTTGGAGATGATTTTATTTTGTAATAGTTTGATTTTGGATGCCAGCGCATCTTGAATGGTGGTGCACCATTCTTTACTTGGTTGGACTGGGTTGATTATGGGGATCAGGTTCTCCAACTCCTTGAGTATGGTGAACAGTTCTTTGCTGTCAGAGGATGCATTGCTTATTCTGGTGTTGAAGGCATTTGCTTTAAGGGTGACGATGGCTGATTTATAGATTTTGTTTACAGAGTTGAAAGCTTCCAGAGCTTCTAAGGTATGGGTTTTATTAAGCCGGTGTTCGAGCGATCTTTTAATCCGTCTAAGAGTGATTAGTTCCTCGTTAAACCAGAAAGAGGATTTTTTATCCTTGCGTTTGGTTTTGCTAACACAAGGTGCTAGGGTATCAATTGTACTGGTAAGACAATTATGATAAATTTCAACTAGGGCACAGGGGTCTTCAGTAGTGATCTTTTTATTATTGAGAGAGGTGGCTAAAAGAGGGTTGAGATTTTCTGCTGTAAGTTTCCGGATGTTTCTTGTTACATAAGATTCCTCAACGATAGATTTAGGTAGGTCTGGTTCGTTGCACAAAACAGAAAAATGTATACTGTGATGGTCTGACCAGGGTATCAGATTAATGGAATCTATGGATACTGTGGTATTGAGTGGTAGTTTCCAGTTTAAAATTCTTCCTTTTGTATGGGGGGGGGCGTTCACTAGTTGTGTGAATGCTATGTCTTTGAGTGCACTGTGTAGTGCTTCTGCTTTGTGGTCTTGGGTGTCATTAAATCCTAAGTTTAAATCCCCTAGGACTAGGCATTTTGTGTTTGGTTTAATAAGTGGCGTTAGCAGTAGAGCTACATCTAAGTCTGGCAGAGATTTAGCATTAGGTGCTCTATAAATAGTTATTATGTTTATGGTGGTCTTATGATTTGTAGCTAGCTTGGCTAGCAGGACTTCATAACCGTCTGGGTTCTCGATGGGGCAGGTTCTTATTTTGAGATGGATTTTAGCAATAATAGCTACTCCCCCACCTACTGATTTTATTGTCTGTCCTAAGGATTTTATAGTCTGGAGGAATGGCAATGACGAGTGAGGGTCCTGATGCGTGGCGGAGCCAGGTTTGCGTCACTATAAGTAGGTCAAGTTGTTGATCGGTGATGTAGTCATGTATTTCTGTGGCATGGGCAGGTATGGACCATGCATTAATGAGAGCTGCTTTGAGGTGTAACGGCGGGGATGGTTCTTGTGGTGGTGTGGTGATCTTTTTGGGGCATTTAGTATGGGTCACTAATGGAGATGCGTTTCCTATGATGGCAGAGGAATAGGAGGCACTTATGCTCGGATGGTTTAAGAATCGGGATCTTAGTCTTTGGGTTCTTAAGAGTCCTAGTCGTGGGATTTGTTTTGTTTGCTTAACTTTAGGGCAGTTTCTGATCGGAGAGCGTAACGTGGAGACGGTCCGAGATCTACGTCTGGAGCGTCTAAGAGAGCTGAGGACAGGAATAGTCATTTTAGGTGGTTTATTGGTAGTAATTGAGTAGGGTGAGCTGGTACTTTGTGGCTTTTGGATCCCTATGTGGTCTGTATAACCATTAATCAGGTGGCGATCTTGGGGAAACTGATTGGTCAGAGGCAGGAAAGGTGTGGGGCAGAGGGTGGGGTGATGGCGGGGGCATGCTAATCTGGAGAGGCCGTTATCCTGGATAATAAAGTGGGAGCCTGTGCAGGGTGTATCATACGGTACAATACAAAATGGAAACATGAGTAGTAACCAACCTGGCATGGTTTGGTTGTGTGAAGAGGGCTGGCTGGGTGCCGGCTAGCCATAGTGTAACTGGAGTGTCGCACCCATCGACTGGGTCTGGGCGAGTGACAGTGCAGGAGGCTGCTACTGCGTGAATAGGGTCTAGAAATGCCAAACTAGGCGGTGCCAGGAGCGTTTGCTTAACACATTCCCAGTAGACTAGGGGACTAGAGCAGTTATGTGCTGGAAAGTAATAGCAAAGGCCGGGCTTATTAATGATAGGTGCACAGTCTTTAGACTGTTTGAATTATGTGCTGGACAAGGCAATAGTAGAATTGACTAAACACATTAGAGCAGTCTAAAAGCGACTGTGCAGCCATGTGCTAGACAAGGCAAAAGTAGATTTGACTGAACACATTAGGGTAGTCTAAATGCAGCTGAGCACCTGTATGCTCGAGATGGTTACAGTAGCAGGGCTTGCATAAGATCTTACAGGCATGCTATGTACTACTGTCAAAAAACTGATTGCATGATTCAGCAGTAACATTTAAGAGACATGGCAATGCCGTGTTTAAATGTAGTATGAGATGCTAAATGGCACGCTATGGCGTTTGGAGCGGTAGAGTACATGTTCAATTAGTAAGTACAACACATCCGTGCCTAGGGCGGAACACATATGAGGTACCGAGAAGGTAGGGCAATATGAGTAGTACACTGGTTTAACTACTATGAAACATATATACAGTTACCAAGTGGCCTAAAGGAATAGTGCACAGAATGGGCCCACAAACTATGAAGAAAGGGAGCAAACAGTGGAAATAGACCTTGGGCAGTTCTTCATCAATCAATCAATCCCTAAGAGGAAGTCCATTCCCTACGAAGAGTGGAGTCTATATTCAAAAACACTTTTTTATTGCAGTCTTTAATTTTGCAGAGGCCTGAGCCCGATGCATTTCGGATGGTCAGTCCTTTTTCAAGGCGGGCTCCAAAACAGAAATGGGGTTACTCAAACCCCCAATACATGTTGGATATATACAAACATTCAACAGTTATTTCTATGATACACTTCTTGTAAATGGCATAACGGTTCACATACATATGTCAGCAATATTTATGTTCAAATAGCACTTTGTGCTATTAGGGCATTCCTTTCAATCTCCAATTTGTACATTGCAGGGACGCTGCTTTACAAGGATAACGGTACCGCAATTCGGCTTCCAAACGTAAGTAAACTTGCCTGTTGCATCATGTACACATTGTATTCATGCATAAGCTGAAAAAAACAGAAAACCCATTTCATCTGGAATTCTCTTGGTAGCAACGTGTATGCTGTCGATATTGTGTTGTTTCTAAACAATTATGAACCAAGATGGTATTATAAAAATAAAAGTCAAACGCATACCTCATCGGAGCAGAGACCTACACTCTGTGAGAAAAATGATGCTTGTGAGTAGTCCGCTTGCGCTTTTAACAAAGAGCTCCGGCGGATGTTGCAGTGCTCGCAGGTGGCCCTACTGATGAAAATCTGCATCGAAATCCCTCTATTCGAATCTTATTCATGTGCTATTCCCTATTCCATTTTATGCAGACTTACTTTTCGATTACACGTGGAGATCCTCAGTGCTTCCCCAGCTTCTCTGCGTCCCAGCAACAAGGTTGCCCTTGACGACCAGACGCTGGAATCACTATTACCTTCATACAGTGTTGCATCATCACATTAGGCGTGCTGATGTATCGGGATCTACAATGGTACCCCAGGGCTCATGGGCAATGTAGTGTATGGATATTTTCTGTTGCATTATGTGCAGACTAACTGGTAAATAACACAAAATGTTCCTATGTAATACCCTTGTTACTTGGCGTTTTAGCAATGCTGTTGCCCTGGACGACGAGACACTCCAATTGCTATTACCTTCATACGATGCTGCATCGTCACGTTTAAGCATGGCGACGTATTGGGATACCCAGCAGTACCCCAGGCAGTTATGGGCAATGTAGTGTATAGTTATTGCGGCTACCTGATGCGTTAGAGCAAATTATGGGCTTCAATTATATGTTCAGTCATCAAAGCGCATAACAATATACAATATGCGTTGAATATTATGTGTCTTTAGTCTGTGTATACCTCTCATTAATCTATCGTCATCACATGCCGACAATAAGTGTATTCACTACTTGTTCAATATGGGCATTCCACTAAGATAGAAGCGTGAAGCAAAAAAAGCTTTACTCATTACATATTAGTGTTATCCCTGTTCTATGTCTTGGTAGCAGGTACGTGGTTGGTGCCTAGTTAATGCCGTTGCCACACTCATGTTGTTATTCTGAATCTACCATTGGTTTCAATGATTGAAAATAAAGTTTTCTCTAAAAATCTGTCATAAAAATACCAAGAGAAGTCGATGAAAAGGACATGATGGAACAAAATTCGTCCCAACTATCCTCTATACATGCTGCCCATGCCGTAATATGTGGGAACCAATACAAAACCTGATCATGTCAGGCTTATAATTTTCTTCAGTTTTCTGTCAAAAAGTTCTAGTATGGAGCAGATACTGTCTGCATGTTGATTCACTTGGTAAGCTTTTGTTTAATGGAATCCAGTTCTTCATTTAAGCCTGATGGAGCTACAGAGTCGAGTTTGTGGATCCAAAAGGCTTCTCTTTGTTCGAGTCTCTTGGTCACACTCGTATTCAGATTTTTGGTGTTGATAACTTCAAATATTTGAAACTGAATCTGTGATAGCTGGTGCTTGTGTTCTTGAAAATGCCTGGCGACTGGTGAATATCGATTATTGGTCCTTATGTTGGATTTATGCTCGTTCCATCGTATTTTTGCCTTAAGACTTGTTTGTCCTACGTATGTTAGCCCACATGGGCATTTGATGGCATGGATACAATTCTGGGTGTCGCAGGTTGCATAATCTTTCAATGTTATTTTTTCACCAGTCTTTGAGTGTGTAATGATATTCCCCTTTTTTATATTGCTGCAATTATTGCATGCGAGATAAGGATATGTCCCCCAATGTTTACTTATTTGCTTTTTTGCTGTTTCAGATTGAGTCTTCACAAGTAGGTCTTTGAGGTTGTGGCTTCTTTTGAATGTGAAAATTGGTTGCTTGGAAAACTGGTTCTTGAGCCTTGTATCGCATGACGGTATTGGCCAATGTTTCAGAATGTTTTTTTAACCTGGCGGTCTGGATGCTGCATTTAGTTATGAACACTAGTCTCTCTCTCTCTTGTTTTTTGGGTGTCAGAAGACTGCTGCGATCTTGTGTGGTGACTTTAGATTTTGCCTTTGTTAGTTCTGCCTCATGGTATCCTCTAGTTTTGAATTTATTGAGCATTGTCTCAGATTTCTTCTCCCAATTACTGGTGGTGTTAATAATGCGTTTCGCCCTTAAATGTTGGCTGTAAGGTAAACTTTTTATTGTTGATGGGGGATAAAAACTCATTCTGTGCAAAAGGATGTTTCTGGCAGTTGGTTTATGGTAGATGTTAGTGTCAAAATTGGGAGCAATTTGTGTGATTTGTACATCCAGGAAGTGCAATCCTAGATCACCAATTTCAGAAATAAATTGGATTTTGGCATCGATGCAGTTGAGAGACACTAGAAATGAAGTCAGGGTCTCAGGTGTGTCATTCCAGATTAAGAAAATGTCATTGATGTATCTTCCCCCATGTTTAATATACATATGCCATACGGGGTGATTTAGGATGTGGTCTTCGAATTTTAACACCAAGGCATTGGCATATGGCGGGGTCATTGTTGCCCCAATTGATGTCCCACTCGTTTACAGATAGAATGCTTGTCCATGTTTAAAGTAATAGTTTTGCGTAATTATCTCCAGCATCATGATTATGAATTCTGCTTGTTGTCTTCTCTTAAAAGTATCAATTCCACTGTTTGCTGACTATAGTCATGGGGTATAGACGTGTATAAGCTACACACGTCAATTGTAACCAAAATATCATGTAATTCAATTAAAATGTGTATCCTGTTGAGAAAATTGGTGTTGTTTTTGATGTAAGCAGGTCATTTCTGGATAATTAGTTGAAGGATTTTGTCAATGTATGTTCCCAATGGTTGCAGTAGTCCATTTGTGGCTGCCACTATGGGTCTTCCTGGAGGGTTGTAAATGCAGGAAGGTACGACATTTCTTGTGTTTGCATGGTTTTCATAACGTTTCGACCCATTTGCTGCTGCCCTTTTCCAGTCAACCCTTTCATTTCCCAAATGTGACCCACATTTAGTCGTTGCTTTAGGCACTATACACTTTTGTAACCTGTGCAAGTCACCAACCCTTCAAAAGGTCTGCCTGTGCTCGTTCAAAAAATGTATGCTTGCCCTTCCTCACCACATTTGCTTTCCTTATTTACACATGCTAAGTACGTATTTTTAGGCTGTAAGCATGAAACTCCTGTGTACCATGGCTCAGTTTTTGGGTTGTGGTATAGCTTGTTTTGTGAAACATTACGAAAAATGTGATTTCCTAACTGGAAGAGTCCGCGGTATGTAGCAGAGATTTGTTTTTCTCAAAATTCACTGAAGGTATTGCCTACCGGGCGAACAATGTCCACCACATACCTACCCACCCCCCAATCTATGCAATTTGTCCCTACATAGTTGTTTCTTGACCTGCGCAAACCACCCCTTCCTAAACTTGGAATTTTGTCTACTTTTCAGAAATGTATGCCTTTTCTGTCCTCACATTCAGCTTTCCTACCGTTTTTAAAAAAAAAAAAAAAAAATTATTTTCTTTTTGGTTTCCACTCAACCTGTTCTTGAAAGCCTGGAAAATGGGGAATTCAGCACAGCAAACCATTTGTTCCTAGCAATTACAAGAAAAAAATCACAGGCTTCCTTGTACATCATTTTATTGGCATTTTCTGGAAAAAAAAACGCTAAGTTTTCTCCAGTTTGTTATTTTCCCTCAACCCCCTACTAGGTGGCGTTACGACCGCCTACATGTGGGGGGCGGGGGAAAGGGGCCAAATTTGGCCGAGACATCTCATGGAATAAAAAAGTTACAAGGCATTGAATGGCGACCTACCGAAATCACCAATAAAGGCCCTGGCCCTGGCCCTGGCACTGGGGTTGGGGGGGAACCCATGGCAGTTAAGTGGTTAAATGGTATTGATTTTAATAGTTAATTTTATGTGCTTTTATGTCATTACTGAATGTGTGCATTGTGGAACTATGTATTCTTCACTCTAACTTGCTCAGTGGGCACTGCAGGGACTTTTGCCCATCAGGGTAATGAACAACGTTTGTCAAGTGTTCATCCGGAGATGGGCCGGGGCCAGAATCTCTGATTGTTTACCCCAGAGGTCTACCTCAGTGTCTCCAAAAGCCTTCAAACTCCTCTACCAGAGCCTGCACCTGTCAACCCCCACTCACTTGATGTTGAGGTGGCTCAATCATTTTACCTTCACAATGATGTTGAAACCCTGTAGGTTTTTTTTCTCAAGGGGAGTACAATGAGATGAAAAACCGGCAATATAAAAGGTGGAGTATGGATTCCTTACACTTTGCCACAAAGCTGGATGCAGCATTTACTCACCTGAAGGCAGTGCTGCGGCTGCAGGAAGGTGAAGGGGAAACATGCAGTTAGTAAAATAAAGGTATGGGCAGCGCTAGGATGGCAAGTCTACAATACTGCAATGGTGTATCTGCAGTATCTCTGGCTCTTTACTAGATGCCGATAACTGGAAGATCTCATTTGACATCTCTGTGCAGGAATTGAAGATTGGACAATGGCAAAATGAACTAGGGCGTTCTGAATGGGAATAGGATGTGTTTTCCCTTAGTCAAAGAATGTGAAGGCTGCTCACATCACGTGACAGGTTATGGCTGAAGCTATGCTCTGGGTCTTCAAAGTATCCCTTTTGAGCAGGGTGCATCACCCTTCACATAGTCCACCGTTTTGCAAAAGATGGATTGATTCCCAAGTAGGTATTCTTTATTGATCTAATTACAGGGGACTGTCCTTCCAGAGACAAGGAGGGGCTGCCAGACATTAACCCTGTACAATCCGAAAACCAGACCTATTTGTCATATAAGTGAAACCAATCACAGCAAGATAAACTGATTTGCCCAAGATCCAACGACTTTTCTCAAGAAGGGAAGCCCAGAATCGGATCTTCTGGTTATGAAGTAAGCAGCTTGGCACTTTAATACATCTCCTCCCCTTTACTTTCATTTTGTATTTGATATATCACTTCATACTAGTGAGCAGTGCATTCTTAAGCATTCCCATATTTGTTAAAGGTAACAACGATGGAGAATATTTACCCAAGATCACACACATTTGGAAAAGTAAGGATAATGGGATTACAATCAGTATAATTAATTTTTACGAAAGTCATATGTCACAGAAAATACATAACTCCATACTTGACCCCTTAGTGACATAACAGCGAGAGTAAGTGATCCTCCAACCTGATAACTACCAAAGTATTTTTTTTGTTTACGTGTTTTTATTGGCATTTACATTTTCATAATCTCCTCTAAGAAAGTCCAGAACCATTGACCAATCAAGGTGAAATTTACTTATTTCCCCTTGTATTTAATACATCCTCTATTCCAGGCTTGTCCAACCTTTTTGAATGTGGGGCCGAAGCATTAACTTTTTGTCACCCAGTGGGCCGGCGAGCCAAAAGTCAACAACCTCACCCAAAGCAGTATATTAAAAAGCGATATTGTGTGACCTTTGACACAATAGCATCACAGGCAGTGATAGCCATGCCGTCCCAAGGATAGCTTTTGGTGTCATGGGCAGTGATCAAAGGTTAGTTGCTTGTGATTTCTTTCAGTGTCTATGTGTTCATATTTTTCTGAAATAGTGGGGGCGACCGAGCGTAGCGAGGGAGCTACAAGGTTCTAGGGAGGGTTTGGGGGGTTCCCCCCCCAAGAATTCTTTTTCAAATATGCAGTTGAAATGGTGCATTTTACAGCAGAAAAGGTGACCAAAAAGCCATAAGTGTACATACAATCAGTTCTAAAGGGGAACATGAAAATTCCATGTCACCAACAGCAGAAAATAACATTTTACAACACAACACATTTTAATGATCAGTGTGTCCACAGTGTAAGACAGCACTGTCACTGATGCAACACATCGTCATGCTGGTTCTACCCGAAATATGCCTCTGTAGCAACATGTCTATGCTGGCTGTTCCCAATTTAGGCCAGCATTGTCCTGTACAAATCATGATTGATGCTGCCTGAGCATGTGCAGTGTGCCCAATACATATGGCAGCTTATCTCTGTAATACACATTACTTTTGTGGTGATGAAAGAAGCATAATTCAATTCAACAGATAAAATGTGGAAAAGCGATCACCCAAAGGTGAACCTAATTGAAGAAACGCAATGTGAGCACAATCTAAAAGTATGCAACCTAGCAGGCCTAGTGCACACTTTACCTTTTCTTTCACCAATAAATCGGGGGGGGGCGAGCGGAAACGCAGTCCCCCACTACCAGAAATAATGCAGTCGTGTATCCCGCATTTGGGAACATAGCAGGGGCCAGCAAATCCATGTGCAATGGGTAAGCCTCACCCTGGGAGATCTGCCCTTGAGATCACATTCTCCCCTGCCAGCTAAGTATGAGTTGCATGCAAGAGGGCAGGGGTTGGGTAGGTTCTGGGAAGCCCCGCTAAGCGAGGGTGAGAAGGCAGGCCCTGACCCAGCCCCAACACCCCAATCCCCGGAAGCTCTGAGCGTCTGCAGAGCTGCCTGTCCCGCGTGTAGGGGGAAGCTCCAGCAGGCAGAGCCCATCAGAAGAGCAGATTGTAGCGCAGTTCCTTTCTCCCATCAGGTGCTGCTCGGCCCGAGATTTGTATAAATAGCAGGATGGCTTGAGCAGGCCTGTTGCAGTCTGCCCACTGGCCTGTCAGCCCCACACGGGCCCATGGCCCTCCTGAGCATAGCTGCTCAGCGCTGGCCCCATTCACACCATCATAATCATTCTGGACCTCGACGCACCACCACCCCTGAATCTCAAAGTTCTGCTCAATGACAATGCTGAAGCTTTGACATCTTTGCCGTAACCATATGCCGTGTTGTGTCAGCCGAGCCTGCACAGCGCCAAAGGCAAGTATTCCCTTGTCAGGGCCCAGAGGTCACCGAGTCTTCCAGTGCCATCCACTTGGCACGGCCTACTGTTCCCAGCGTTTTCTACCCACAAATCAGCACCACTGCCAAACAGAACTGCATCATTGGGGCCCATCGCTGCTGCTCTCCGACTTGACCCCAGCCCAGCGCAAAGGCAGCCATGCTTCTGGTCTGATGCTGAAAAGCCTGGCTCTGCTGAGATCCGAAAGACAAGAACTAAGGTGTTTTGGGAACATAGTACTATTGTTTTTTGTGTTGCAGCTATATCAGCTCACACCTCTCCTGAAGGGTATAGGCTGCCCTCAGACTGCGCTACCAAAAGAGTGAAAATAAGTTATACCTGTTGGGCTTGCCTGTTTCACTTTTATGATTGGGATCACTGCTGCATGGGTATTAAGCGCGTTATAAATAACCTATCATACCACTCGTATTTTCTCCAGAGCTGCAGCAACTATTCGAAGTGTACTCCGATCCATTTTGTGAACAAACTCAATCCACTAACAAACGAAAACTTTGGTTCCCATTGATTTGGATTTGGATTTTGTTTCCTTTCTATACATTTCTGGAGAGCATTTTTTGAAAGGTTGTTCTTGAGTGTGTATATTATTTGCTATTGCCCACTTTTGCTGAATGGCAATTTCGACAAAACATTTTTTTGCTGCATTTTTTTACGCTTTTTTACCCAAAAAATATAGATGGTAATTTTGGGTAAGGTATATAGAAAGTGAGGGTGCAGGGGTTCTGCCACCGGTTTTTGTGGTAAAAAAAGCAATAAAATTGACCCAAATGAATGTGGCGAAATTGGCATTCGCCATAAAAAAGGCAGAGAAAGTTTATTGATACGATTTATTTGTGTCCACAGGTCAATCACAGCATGGCTGGGATTTGTAAGGGGGCCATGGTGATTGAATCGGGTTTACTGGTGAAAGGATGGTGATCCAGCACAGAGCGGCTCCTTTTGTGCCAATGTTTCCAAGTCTCCCCCCAAAAATATTGTGACTGATGATGCTGATAGCAGTCTAGTAGAGTGAGTGTGCGCTCAGAATTCTCATTTGTCTTGTTCTTTTATGTGTCCCGAATAGAGCACAGAGTAGTTTTGCGCACAGGCATATAAAAATCTTTTTTTTTTCTTTTTTTACTCAAGCGTTGTCCAACATACGGCTTGGCGGGCCGCATTGTGGCCCGCGGGCCGTACGTTGGACAACCTTGCTCTATTCCATTGACATAAAGCCCCACAATTTAAACAACCAATCTCTTAATGTTGGCAATTATTCCTGTTTCCAACTTTTTCAATTATCAGCCATGCCGCTATAATCATCAACATAACTGCTTTAGTACATGCTCTAGAGGGCATGGCGACTCTTGTATCAAATAACCCACACATCCATTCCTTCCGAGTCAGTACTATATCCAAAAGTTACTATCGACTTTATCTGAATGGTAACCTCTTCCCAAAATCCCTCTATTACTGGGCACTCCCACCATATGTTTCCCCAGTCACCTTTTATGCCACAGACCCTCCAACACAGGTCGGTACTCGTAGTGCCATTGGAACATGATTTTATATTCAGCTTCTCTAACCTGGATCAATCTTGTCAGTTTAGGGATATTTGCCTATAGGCGTGCCCAATGATCCCTTGATATATCAATCCACAATGTCTTTCCCAACTATGCATATATCCCAAGTTTGATCTGTGTCCTTTCCCATTAAAATCAAGTACAGTTTTCAACACTAATTGTTAGTTACCAGTATGTGTGGTAATTCATTTTTCAAACGTAGTAAGATCTCTCACCGCTGCTTCCTCCCTGCCCCCACCCCCGAACTGGCTATCCGATGTCGCAATCGGTAATATTCCATTCTGTCTATTTCTAAAAGTCCCAAATCCTGCTTACATTCGGTAATGGTACGGATATCGGTACCCTGCATCATACCCCGCAACTTTGTACACCCAACTTTTCACCATTGTTTAAACGATCCCACGAGAGGCCGCCGTTGGAATTGAGGGTTCCCAAACCGGGTGAAGAGGGGGTGGGTGGTCGAGTAGATAAGCAACCTGTATCAAGTAGGTGGTCCCAAATGTCACACACCACTGACACTTCCTGGCTTTTTCGTCTATTCAGAGGTCGATCACTTCTATATAGCCAGAGCATCCCCTCAAGAGGGCACCCCGCTACTGCCCTATCCATCCTAGCGGATGGGTTCGATAGGTCCCCCGTTAGCCATTCCCTCAACACCCTAAATTGTGCAGCCTCAAAATATTTTATAAAGTTATGGAGTCCCAGCCCGCCATTATCCCTAGATGCCATTAAGGTGCGTAATCCTACCCTCTGCATTTTATTACGCCAAATGAACCTTGTGATCATTTTAGTGTTAGGAATAACAGACGCAGGATGGATTGGTATTGGGAGAGCCTGAAAACAAAAAAGCACCCTCGGCAGTACCACCATTTTTATAGGGGCCACCCTCCCCATCCAGGATATTTGAAGTGGGGTCAATTTACCCAAATCAGTTTTCACCTGTCTGGGAAGTCTCTGGTAATTACTTTGGCACATCTGCGATATTGCTTTAGCCATATTAACCCCTAAGTACGGTATACTGCCCTTGGCCCCTGCAAACGGAGAATATTGAGGTAAGGCGCCCCTCTGTATCTGTGAGAGTCCCAATGGCAATAACTCTGATTTCCCCATATTGACCTTGAGACCTGCCACTGATTCTATTTCCGCCAATTTCAATGTCAACGCCGGTATTGATGTCTCGGGGAGTAGTAAGGTCAGCAGCATGTCATCGGCAAAAGCTACAACCTTATGCACCTCGCCTCCAAATGGAATTCCCCTTATTTCTACGTTCAGCCCCAGTTTAATCAAGAGGGGCTCTAGATACATTGCGTAAAGCAGTGTCGACAGAGGGCATCCCTGCCTTGTCCCTCGTCCTATTTCTATTCAACAGGATAATTGTTTGTTAATCGAGAGGCGCATAATGGGAGCCTTATTTGCCTCTACCATCTGAATACATTTGGTCCCCATCCCCTTACGTTTCATTGTAGCAAATAGAAAAGGCCACTGCACCCGATCAAACGCCTTTTCTGTGTCTAAAGACACCAGCACTGTTGGGATCCATCTTGTATTAACCTTCTCATCAAGTGGATGACACGCTTTGTATTATCCCACGTATGTCTCCCCCTGATAAATCCAGATTTGGTCCGTAAAATAAATCTACAAGGAGAGGCGCTAATCTTTCCGCCAGCCTTCCCGTGTACACTTTTGCGTCTATATTCGTCAGAGCTATAGGTCTGTACGACCCAGATTTGGTTAGATCTTTATCCGGTTCCCAAATACCCCCGCTTTCACCTCTGTCATAGTTGCCATTACTCCCCCCTTATCTGCCATTGAATTAAATAGCCCCACCAACCTTGGGGTCAATTTGCTAATATATTTCTTATAAAATGCTGCCGGAAATCCGTCCGGCCCGGGCATTGCCCTAATAGCTGCCTCCACCTCGTCCTCCCTGATGACCCCTTCCTGGCACACTCTCTCTATAGATGTTATTTTCGGCATTGGTATGTCAGCTAAGTATTGTTCTACCGCCTGGGAGTCCGGCCGCCCCGAGGCATACCGCGTCTCATCAGATTTGCGAATCCCTCTAAAATAGTCTCATAGTCCGTGGCCTTTAATCAGTCAGGTTGTGTAATTTGCTGGACCATTCTAGCCACCTCTGAGACCTTCAACTGCTGTGCTAGCAACTTGTCTGCTTTATTGGCCCGAATATAATATTTCTTCTTAGATGCTAGTAATAATCTCTCTGCCCTATGGGGTGCACAACAATTCCAATTGTCTCTGAAGTTTCTTCGGCCTCTTGTAAAATAATATTGTGCAGCGCTTAACTATATCGTATTGGGTATCCCTTAATGGGGCTTTTAAGTCCCTCTGCATTGTTGTGCTGTGTTTTTCCCTCTGAGCTTTCAACGCAATGAGTTTCCCATGCTTCACTGCCTTAAAGGCGTCCCATATTCCTTCAAGCGAGATGTCTATATTATCATTGGCCCGAAAATACTCCCGATCCCCTCCTCCATCCCTTCATCATTCAGCAACTCCCCAGGAAATGACCATGCCCACAACCCACTTTGCTGCCCACGTTCTCTGAACGATACCATTAGTGGGGCGTGATCCGACAGTGAAATTGCCCCGAGTTCTCTTTCATTTACTTCGCCCATCAACCTAGCTGTTGCCCACACGTAATCTATTCTTGACGGAGATTGATAAATATGCGATAAGCCTGTGTACCCCTTCTAATCTCCCCACCCTGCTGGCTCGCCATACATCTCGTAAGGTCAAATTGTCCAATCTTTCCTTCAATACCCGTGATGGAGGTGATGATCCCTTCCCCGTACTTCTATCCTTTTTGGGATCCCTTGCCAAATTAAAATCGCCTGAGAGTAGAAGCTCTCCCTCTCCACACCCCTCCAGTTTTTCTGCCACCTTCCTCAGAAAGCTATCCTATCCTGTATTGGGTGCGTAGATTGTTGCCATGGTGATTTGTTCATACTTCAATTACAAAGTTACAAAAAGATACCTGCCCTCCCCATCTTCTAGGACCTTCACCACCTTTTCCCCCAGCGTATCTCTGAACCCCATCAAGTCCCCTGAGGTCCTCCCCACTGCATTGAATTGATACATTTGGGAGAATTGTCGCCTTCGACTATCCACTTTATCTGTCTTTTTTTTTATATGCGTTTCTTGTAGCATAATAACATCCTCCGCTCCCTTCTCAATACTGCTTCCACTTTTTTACGTTTCGCTGGGGAAATGAATCTCCTCACATTAAACGATAGGACTTTGAATATTAGACATATTGAAAGTGTCCATAGCCTCCTTTATTGCTCCCCAATCTCCAGATATTTCACCTTCCCCCCTGCTTCTGCCCCTTTATCCCCTCCTCCAATTTCACCACCCCCAATACTTCTTCTCAGGCCCGGACTGAAGATCCAAAGATACCCTCAGGGACCCACCCCAAAGCCTTGGTCCACGTAATTACCCCAGGTAATCCCCATCGGGAAGTATCCTACCACCTCCTGCAGATTCCAAAATAAAGCACGCCAGCACTCTGCTCCAGGTCAAGCAGTCCCCATCACCACCTTCTACCTCTCCCACCCCACCACACATTAACTAACCCTTACCTACCATAAGAGCTATCCTTGGCCCCCCTTCCGCCCAGACCTCACAGTCCCAGACCCTTCAATCTTGCCCCTCTTACACCCATCCTCCCCTGTACTGTGGTCCATTCCCACTGTCTCTGCCCTCGCTGGAGAGTGGGCCTTAATCGTCTCTCTCCCTGGTCGCCGTCTTCTTCCAAATTCAGCAATGTTTGACCTTCTGCACACGTAATTCGATGTTGTACACCTTCCAAGCTGCGGTCCGAACGGAAATGTCCACTTATATGTGATGGTTTTCGCAACTAGGGCTTGCATCACTTGACCCATAGCTCTCTGCTTTTGCAATGTTGCCAAGGCCAAATCTTGAAATAGCTGTATTTGTGACCCATTCACTGTGCCTTTCCCTGCCATTCTTGCTGCTCTCAGAATATTCACTTTCATAACCTATAGTGTAAGGGCAACGACAACATCTCTAGGCTTTGTGCCTGGATCCCTTCTCCTGGGTCCCACTCTATGTATATGATTGATTCTAACCTCTTTCGGCTGCACGACCATCAGTAAATGCCTGAAACATTGCTGCATTATATTTTTCAAATCTGTGTCCAGGATTGTTTCACTCAAGCCTTTCACGCGGATATTGGACTGACACCACCTATTCTCCAGATCTTCAGCCTGTAATTCCATATTATGGGAGACCCTAGCCAGTTGGTCCAGCAATCCACTATTTTGACATACCTCCTCCGATATGTTTGCCAAACTCTGCTCCGTCACACATACTCTTCCTCCTAAAGTCTTCACTTTGACATCGGTCAGAGAGGTTCTCCATTCCTCTCGCAATGCTGCAAACTTCTCTTGGAATGTATTGGATATTCTCCCCTCCATATCCTTTAGGCATTCTTTGGGATCTTCTTTGCTGAGTGCCATCTCCACACATTCTTGGGGGTCCCCTTTCTGCTCCTCTGTATCTCCTTACTTTGCTGCCAGTTTGCCCGTGTCACTCTGCCGCCAGCAGCGCTCTAATTTACCTTCTTGAGCCCCTAGGGGTTGCTTCTTCCTGGCCTGAGTACCCTTCGTGCCCCTTCCTTTCGCTCCTGTCATCAGAGTATCCGTCCACCAGGGATAGGTAAAGCGCGGGTGCACTGTTTTGGAGATACAAAGGTGTTATTTATGTATATCAAGTCGCAAGACTCCCTCATTTACCTCCACTTTTCTTGCAAATGCCTCTTGCTCTTCCGCCTTCCTTTTGCCACCTCCACAGATGTATTGTTTCCTCCTTATTCCCTTCCGATAGTTCCAATGACACTCCTCTACTTATTGTCTCTCTGATGGGACTTGTCATCCAGTTAAATCTGCCTGCTTCTACTCTCCGCCCTCTGCAACTCATCCAGAACAGGACTGGGAGCCTTGTCTTTGGCCTCAAGCCCATGGATCGTATCTCTCCAGGACTGAAATCTCTGCACTGGCTCCCAGTGGCTGCAAGGATTAAGTTCAAAACCCTCTGCATTGTCCACAAGGCCTTCTGGGGGTTGGGGGCCTCAATACCTTCAACTCCCTCTTCCTAAATATCTTCCGTCTCGTGCTCTTCGGTCATCCGCCTCCAACTCCCTTAGGGTCGGTCACTTCTCTAAGCAACGAGTTGGTGGTAGATCTTTCTCCGGCTGGGGCCTCCCTCTGGAACAGACTCCCTGCCTCCTTGAAACTTGAGGAGAACCATCTCCGGTTCTCCTCAAAACCTTCCTCTTTGCTATGACTTTCTCTCATCTCCCTTGCTGAACTCCTGGCTGAAACTGCACTGGTTACCGTGCCACCCTCTGACCTCAGGCCCAGCTCCTCCACCTCGCCAGTTGCACTCCTGCACTGCCTCCCTGGCAACCCGCGCATTTGGGGACTGTTGTCTGTATCCCTATAGTCCCCCACCAGCACATAACCCCTGATGTCTAAAGGCGCGTTATAAATGCCATATATCACATTTGCCTCCTCAGGCCTCACCCTCTTGCCTCCTGCTTCTTCCCATGTATGTCTACGTATTTACTGGCCACTCCAGGAGGATGCTAGCATCCAGCAAAAATGGTTCAAACACAAAGTAGTCTCAGGTGTTAAGGATTATTTACTGTATGTAGTCAGACATGACTTGAGAGAGATGAGGGGAATCCTGGGGGAAGCTGCACCTCAGTGGACAATCTTTATGGCTGTATAGACTGACAACAGCAGCTGACTGAGCCTTGAACAGTAGTTGCTTCCACATTTTTGTCGAGGCAACAACTGCAGGAAGGTTGGTATATTGCTGGGGCAGCTAGTAATTATGTGGCAATGGTTACTTGTGCCACATGTTGTTTTACAAATAGTAAGTAGGGGCTGTAGCCTACACAATCTTGTCTTCTTTTAGCTCCACTGGGTGCTCACTGGGCTCCCGGGGGGACCTGTTTGTACTCTTGCCTCCCTTTCTATGCGGAGACATTCCACCAGCCTCTGCCCCTCCCCCGCCCCCTACGAGGGTCAGTGTTCACTTCCCTGTTCCACCTCTCTCTGACTCCTTTTCTTTCGCTGCCGGAGGGAGCAGGGGAGGTGGAGTGCCCACTGCTCTGCATTCCACCGATCAGCTGCTACTGCTGTGGTGCTGCCCCCTTACGGGACACGCACGTGGCGGCGTGACGTTGCATGCTGCTGCGTGCATTATAAATAAAGGGGGCGTTTCCGGCCGCGACAGTGCGACTGGGGAGCCCAAACTGAACGAACGTGTCTCTCTGTGGGGATAGGGGCTCACAGGGAACGCCATATGGGTCACAGGGAGACCCCCAACAGTGGCAACGAAGTTGGTACATTGCCCGAGCCCGGCGGTGAAGATTCTTTCAATTTTTGACATGGAACGGAGAACTTTGAAGATTCGTTTCACGCCGTAGGCCGTGCAGATGCCACGCAGCAGTCGACCATTTTGGATTCCTGACAGGGGATACTCGTGGAGCTCCGGTAGGACCCGTGAGGGGCATCCATGCCTAATTTTTGGAAACACCGACAGCAGGCAGCTATACCTGCACACACATGCCCAAATTTTGAATTATTTTTGATTTTTGGGCGAATTGCGTCGAGTGAAGGTGAGGAAAGGGGGAAAGATGCCAAGGCCTGCTTAGCCCTTATATTTTTGGGACATCCATGCTGGGACACAGCACTTTACAGCTGAGGACTCCCATCTCCATTGTCATTTTCATCATCATGCCCAGCTGCTGTGTATGTATGTGAGGCACACTGTTGGTCTGGAGTTCTGCCACCCATCATCATCATCATCATCATCATCAGGTCTGGATGTGTGTTTCCTGTGTGTGTTTGGACTGGTGTTATTCAAGGCCCCTGGTGGGGACTGGACTGTGGTGGTGGGGTGAGTTGCGGCCCCCAATTCACGCTGGGGGTGTCTGTGCGCTATAACCCATGAATATGCCTGACGACCAGGATGGTGAGCAGCCCGCGGACCTGCAGCAGCCTCAAGCCCAGCCACAGCATCAACCTCAGCCCCAGCCTGTGGTGTAGCCTCAAGCCCAGCAGCTGCTTCAAGCTCCACCTGTAGCACAACCGGTTGTGCAGCAGCCCCCTCCAGTCATGGCACAGAGGCGGGCCCCGGCGGCGCTGCAGCCTATCCTGGAGTTCGATGTCTTGGGCCCGCCATCCAGCCTGGGCCCCAGGTGGAAGAGGTGGGTGGACCGTTGGGACATGTATTTCAGGACCACTATGGAAACAGATGACCGCAAGCTTGCGACCCTGCTGTATGTGGCTGGACCTGCAGTGCAAGAAATTTTTGATCCCTCCAACCAGCTAACGCCTCCTATGCGGCGGCAAAGACTGCTCTTCAAGATCACTTTCTGCCCCTCGCCAATGCTGGTTACGAGAGGTTTGTGATGCTGTCAGCACGGCAGAAGGAGGACGAGACACTGGACACCTTCTATGGCTGCCTCAGACGCCTGTCATTGGCATGTGCCTGGGGGGATGCAGAGGGCATGATCAGGACTATGCTCATTCAGGCGTGTTTGTCAGGTAAACTGAGGCGGCAGGTCCTTGGGGAACCAGGTACCACACTTGCCCGCATCTTTGAGCTAGGGCATTGCCACGAAGTGTCTGAGGCCCGGGCGTCCAGGATGGAAGCTGGCTCGCGCCCGGTAAAGACTGAGGAGGTATGTGCCATGTGGCGGGGTTGCAGAGGTGTCAGAAGACCCGGAACTGGCCTCTCTGACGGGGGCAGGAGAGCTGGTGAGTTGTGCTCGAAGTGTGGATATGACTTAGCCCACCCTGCTGAATGCCCTGCGGCGGGAAGAACCTGCGGATGGTGCGGTCTCACGGATCACTATTCCCGTGTGTGCAAGGCGGCCCTACCGGTCATGGTGCCCAGAGGCCCAGTTCGGTCGGGGTTCCTCTGTCAAACTCGCCCCCCAAACGTGGCCTAGGTTGACCAGGGCGAGGAGGGTGCCCCAGTGGAAGAAGAGGAAGAGAACATCTTTTTCGTGTTGTGTGTGGGGGCCCTCAAGTCAAAGAACAGACGCCAACCGAAGTGTGTGGTGAAGTGAACAAGTCACCGGTCCTGGTGCTCGTGAACACAGGGGCCTCAGTCAACGTGATACCCGTGGACATTATGATGCGATGGACACGTCCCCCAGGTTGGTCAGTCCGAAGGGCTGTATCTTTGCTTTTGGGGGATCAGAACCCATTCCTTTGGACAGTGCTTTTGTGGCAAAGGTGGAACATGATGGCTCGCAGATCACAGCCCGCTTCTACGTCACACCGGTGAGCACAAATACCCTTCTGAGTTGTGCGGAGGCCCTAGGCATTGCCTGCTTTGCCTACTCGGTATATCTCGAGGACATTCATGATCTGCTGGACAAGTATTCCGCTTTGTTCCATGGAATTGGACAAATGGCCGGTGACCCGGTGAGGCTGCACATTGATGAATCTGTGCAGCCCATAGCCCTGAAACATCGGAGGGTGCCTTTTCATCTTCGGGAGCAGGTGGATAAGGAATTGGACAATCTCGTGAATTTAGACCTCATCGAGAAGGTGGAAGGTCCGACACCTTGGGTCTCACTCATTGTGGTGGCAAGGAAGCTGAAGCAACCTGACTCTGTCCGCATATGCGTCGACATGAGGCTACCCAACAAGGCCATCAAAAGGCAGAGACACCTGACCCCAACCATCAACGACATCATTGCAGAGGTACAAGGTGCTCGCTTCTTTCCGAAGTTGGACCTCCGGGCCGGCTACCATCAAGTCGTCCTGCAACCGGAGTCAAGATACATAACCACATTCACCACCCAACGTGGACTCTACTGATACAAGAGGCTCAGTTTTGGCATGTCATCGGCAGCGGAGGTGTTTCAAAACATCATCAGAGGTGCCCTCGCTGACCTGGATGGCGTCCTAGTGTTTGCCAAGACTGAGGTAGACCATCTGCGCAAGCTGGCCAGGACTTTTGAAAAACTGCAATCCCTGGGCCTCACGCTCCACAGGGAGAAATGTGAGTTTCTGCGCCCGACCATCGAATTCTTTGGGTTTGTGTTCAAGGAAGGAAGTGTGTTGCCAGATCCGAGGAAAGTGCAGGACATTAAGAAGGCCCAACCGCCCGAGTCGGTGTCGAATGTGAGGAGTTTTCCCGGTATGGTAACATATTGTGGTCAATTCATTCAAAACCTTGCATCCAGATCGGAGCCCCTGAGGGCCCTTACAAAGAAGGAAACAACCTGGCATTTGGGCCCTCTCGAGCAGGCAGCGTTTGTAGATATTAAGAGCGCCCTCACGGCTGAAGACACCATGGTGTTCTTCGACCCCACCCTGCTGTCAGAAATCATCGTGGACGCCAGCCCGTTCGGCTTAGGGGGCGTGTTGACACAGGTTGATCGGGACGGCGGCGTTCGCCCCATGGCCTACGCCAGTAAGGCGCTGTCCGACACCGAGCAGCGATACTGGCAGATTGAACGTGAGGCCCTGGCGGTGCTGTGGGGTTGCAGGCACTTCCGGCTCTACTTCCTGCGCCGCCCGGTGACTGTTGTGACGGACCATAAACCCCTGCTTCCCATATTGGCAGGGTCCTCATCCAAACCACCGGCGAGTATAGAACGGTGGATGCTTGCCCTCCTCGAGTATGGTGTCACCCTAGTGTACAGGCCTGATGTGAACACTGCTGCTGACTATCTGTTCAAGCATCCCGTTGTGGACAGCAGGGAGGAGCAGGACACGTATGCCGAGGAAGCGGACGACCACGTTCGCATGGTGGTGGAAGCGGCAACCCCCAATGCCATGCCCCTCGAAGATCTGGAGGCAGCGGCGGCTCGGGAGGAGTGCTTCCAAATACTGAAACAAGCCATGCAACAGGGCTCATGGAAGACTGTGCTGGAGTCCCTGGCCGGATGCACACAAGAAGCCAAGGTGGGGCTAGAACAACTGTGGAAGGTGAGGGAGTAGTTACATCTGGCCTCCTATTAAGGGGTGACCGGATAGTCGTGCCCCCATCAAAGATCAAAGAGGTGATCACTCTGGCCCACCATGGACACCAAGGCGCCGCCAAAACCAAGGCCCGGCTACGCCTCAAGGTGTTCCTGAGCTGGAACAGAGGGTCGATGACTTTTTTGCTGCCTGTGTCTGGTGCCAGACAGCGTCCCCCTTGCAGAGAGAGCCGGCAATGCCCCGGGGGACGCGGCCCTGGAAAGTGGTGTGTGCAGACTTTGGATCCACCACACTAGGCATGCACTTCCTGGTGATCGTGGACAAGTTCTCTCGCTATCCAGGCTGCGGGCCAACGGCGAGGAAGAGAGGGTGATGAGGACGTTGAATAAGACTTTCCGGATAGCGCAAGGCCAGGGACAGTGCCTGCAGAGGGCGCTCTACCAGTTTTTGCGAGTTTCTCGCACCACCCCCCATGTCTCCACGGGAGTTGCGCTGGCCGAGGCCCTGTTCAAACTGTGCCCCCGGGGGCTGCTGCCCGAGGTGGGGGAGAAGGAGCCTCGAGTGATTGATGATCAGCAGGTGGAGCTGGATCGCCGGCTGCAGACGGAACAGGAGAATGCCAGGAGAGGACTCTGCCCGCAACGACTGGAGCCGGGAGATGAGGTGCTCATTAGGAACAGGCATCCCCACGGAAAGCTCTCTCCCATATGAACCTGAACCACTTGATGTGGTGGCCGTCAAGGGGTCCATGGTGACGGCCTCGGACGGGTGGTCGGCCGTCACCCGAAACGTGAGATTCTTTAAGAAGCTAGTGGACCCCAGGACTGAGCCTCACCTCGGACCAGATGGAAGTACCAGACGAGGGTGGAGGCCACTCCTCCATGCCCGCATCCCCAGCCCGGGGAGTGCCACCGACGGGCTGCCTGTGCCAGAGGTAAGCGGGAGGTACCCCCAGAGGGCTGGGCGTGGGGAAACCCGCTTACCTCAACGATTACATGCTCGGACACGTTTCATAATTAGCCCGTGGGCCACTAGTGTTAGTTATGAGGATCCAGGGTGGTTGCGAATAAAGGGGTGTGTGGGGAGTCTGTTTATACTGTTTTGGTGCTCTGTTGTTGTTAGAGACTACTTAAGTATTGTTGTTTGTCCTCATGGAAAAGGAGGAGTGTGGTGCTGCCCCTCCCCCCCCGCGTGCATTATAAATAAAGGGGCGTTCCCGGCCGTGACAGTGCGACCGGGGAGCCCGAACTGAACGGACGTGTGTGTCTGTGGGGTTGGGCGCTCACGAGGAATGCCATATGGGTCACAGAGAGACCCCCAACAACTGCTAGGAAAATGGCATCCGTGTACACTTCCCTGCTCACTCACTCTGGGAGTCTGGGTCCTTTTCGCTGCCCGGGAGGCCTCCCAGTACTCCACCATCCTCTGCTCAGCTGGTACTGCAGGGCTTCTGAGGAAGTCTTCCCTTGCTGGCTCCTCTTGCATCCACCCTCCGAGCCACTGGTCGCACATAGCCCGCACCTCCTCGAAAATGGGAGGTCCCAGGTCACCTGCCTGGCACTGCTCCGTCGTGCATCTTCTGGATGCCTTGCTGCCTGATGCGCATCTGGATCATGGGTGCGCAGCCTGCTTCTTTACCTTCTCCCTGAGCGGAGCTGAAGGCTAACGCGCCCTCCAACACCACTGGCTATCTTGGCATCAGTGTTTTTTTTTTTTTGTGTTTTTTTAAACAATCTTTATTGGTGACCTGAGACTGCAGCGTGTTGATAATAAATGATTAATGAAGAGTGCCATTGATGTGGTCGCTCTTCTAACGGCCTCTGTGGGGAGCCCGCTGCGGTGGTGAAATTATGTGGCTTCAACAACATATGAAATGCGGAAAGCACACCTAACGCTGTCGGAATACCCCGGGCACACTGGGAGCCCAAAATAAAGAATTATCATGCCTGCTGAGCTTTGAAACTGATGCGGGAAAAAATCTCCTCGCCGGCTCCAGCAACCGCAAGATGGCGACCGGGTGGCCCGGCGAGAGGGGGAGGAGCAGAGACGACATGAGGGACGAGTGGGGGCTGGTGTCCTTGCGACCCCTCTAACTGCTCCACAGAACACCGCACCCTGCGGGACCGGAGAGGGTCTTCAACCTCCAGACAACGTGCGCGGAGACTGTGGGGGCGCTGCCCCCACCCACTGCACGGTGAGCGAGGTGCCCGCCGTTCATCGGCTGCAGCAGCGTACATTGGGGATACACTGCCCGGCTCCCTCCTTGCTCGCCTCCCCGCCTGGGACTCGCCTGTGGAGCCTGCACCAGGGATTTAGCGGCTCCCATCCAGGGCGCTCGGCGAGCCCAATTCTCACCGCAGGGCCAGCCGTCTCTCTTCGGGGGCCCGCTCCGATAGGGAGCGGCAGCAGCGGTGTGCGGGTCTGTGGGCCTAACATAATAAGACCTTGCCGCTGCGCTGCGCGCCTTCCAACAGCAAAGGACTCTCCCCTTCAAGCACAACCCCCCCCACCATAGTGGAGGACTGGCTGCCTTCCCCTCACTGTTCCCTGGGGCGCTGGGCCCGTTCATCCACGCTTTATTCCGGAATTAGCCACCTCCCTCAGAGGCCCGCTTCAGCCGGGGGCATCAGCGGCGACACGCAGGCTGGATACCTGCTTCCAAGTGGACCCACCATCACGCCGCATGCCTCAAGGGGGCCAGTTCGCGCTGCAGCAAACGGAGGCACCCGGCCCCTAGCACAGCCCTCCCCCCACTTGGAGCCTGAGGTCTGTCTCCATCCAGGGACAATGGGAGGAGAACACCAAGAGGAGCCCCTACTCGCAGCCCAGTGGAGGGCCAGCACCCCCCCATACCATCTCCTGGGGCACCCCGGCCCACCCAACAGCCTGCCACCTCCCCCCCCTGCTGGGGTCCCACACGACATGAGACGGGGGGTGGCCCTTCCTCCTGCCCTCACCGCCCGTGGAGTGAAGAATACGACCATCGGGGGGGCCCGAAATCTATGATCTGCGACCCTAAACACTGCACCCAGGTAACGCCGCAGAACATTCTGCCCCAGCTAAAAGGCGCTGCGACTCTGACCCTTCCTGGGTTTCGCAAGTCCATCAAGCCCTCAAAGATATCCAATGCCACTCCTGGGGCGCCCCAGCCCACTCAGCGACTTCCGGCCCCCTCCTGCTGGGGACGCTCCTAGACTTCTGGCTGCATCGGGGAGGGGACCCTCCCTCTCCACCACCCTTACCCCTAAGGTAACCCTCTGGTTCCCAACACCCAGAGGTGGGGTGCCCCGAGATCTTCCACACCCCCCCCCCGCTTCGGCCCACAGCATATGACACGCCTTTTTCCTCCTTAAGACCTGTGGGGATTCATCGACCCGCATTTCTCGGCGGCCTGTGGGCTCTTGGCCTCTAAGGACGTCCAGCCCTATTCCTAGGGCGCCCCGGCCCACTCAGCGATTCCCTGTCCCCCGTCGCCCCGTCCGGGGAAGGGGGCATCATGTCTAAACAACCTAAACTCACAAAAAACACGGACATCGCCACAATGCTGCTAGCGGCGGACAGGGGGGAAAAACAAGACCCTCCTACCTCCATGCCACAGACAGACCAAGAAGGCAAGGAACACCTCGCATCCAGAAGCAACCTATTGGCCTTCATGGCCGACATCAAAGCTGAATTTAGGTCCTGCAAAATAAAAATAAATATCAATGCATGACTGAGCTCTCGACGAAGCTATAGCACACCGCCCAGAGAGTTACGGAGGCAGAACAAAGATTGGGGGGGGAAGTGGAGGACCAGGCCCATAACCACGCCACGGCTATAGATGGTATCCAGCACTCCATCACAGCATTGCAAAGTAGATGTGAAATCCTGGAGTTCAAGCAGGAGGACCTGGAAAATAGAGCGCTGCACAATAACCTGCAAATCCGAGGGGTTCCGGACCGGAAATTGTCCGAATATATCGGGGACTTCTTTCAATGCCTTCTCCTAGACCTGGACAAAGCCCAACCCTTGCTAGACCGTACCCACAGGCTTCGTCCCCGCCGCGGAGTGGAGTCGGACTCACCCCCCGACGTCATCACCAGAGTGCACTTTTTCACCACCAAAGAGGCCATCTCATCAATCTCCCGCACTCGAGACGAACTAACCTTTCAAGGATCCCCACTCCAAATCTACCAGGACCTCTCCCTCCTCACTCTGCAAAAAAGAAGAGCTCTCTGACCGTTAGCCCTCTTCCTTCAGGACCAACAGGTCCACTACAGGTGGCTCTTCCCAACGGTGCTACAATTTTTTTTTTTTTTAAACTTTTATTTTTGAACGGCAGAAGTACACAAGGCACACACAAGGCAATAGGTGCATAGCAGTTACATCATGGAGCAGCATATCATAAAGGATACAGCAATCACAACATGGACAGCCGGACAATATCTGAGAGGGAGCATATCAATCCAAAAACAAAGGAACAAAGTAGGGGCTCACCCAGTGGGATCAGAGCCCGACGGGGCAGGAGACAGACCAGATTCGGGGGTGGCCTCGCCCCGGATACTAAGGTAAGTGTTGAATTCAGCCCAAATGTTCCTGGGGCGAGACTGGGCGGGGAGCATAGACAAGTATTCTTCCTCGCAATTGCGTGACCAGGTGAGTAAGCGCAACCATTTCTGAAAGGCCGGGGGAGCGGGGCTTTTCCAGCTCTGGAGTATACACTTTTTGGCAATCATACAGCCTATGTTTAGGAACTTAGCTAGGCGTCTGGTTCCATCGGTTTTCCAGACCCCGAACAGAATCGACAAGGGGTCAGGATCAACCACAGTTTCAGCTATGTCAGAGAGTGTTTTCAAGATGCATTCCCAGAACCCAGATAGCTCCCTACAGAACAGAAACATGTGCAGGTGATCAGCCCCCTCAGATCCACAGCGAGGGCACCCGGCCGCAGCGGCTCGGGCGAACGCCGAAGTCCTGTGTGGAGTATAGTAGAGCCTATTGAGGAGTTTGTACTGTATGGCTCGGTAGTGGAAATTGAAGGAGACTTTTTTGGTGTGTAAGCACATTGCGCCCCAGTCGCCATCAAACTCCAGGCCCAGCTCATTCGCCCAGCCGTCGCGCGCCCTAAGTGCTGGAGTTGTGATGGACTCCTGAAGGATCCTATATAGTGAAGAGACGACACTGCGGGCGCCACCTGAGTTGGCAATGTATGCGATCGCCGGGTTATCCGGGGGCTCATCGGGAAATGAGGGCCATGCAGTGCGGAACGCTGCCCGTAGCCTATAGTACTGGAGGGTCTCCAAGGCGGATCTGGTGTGGCCCTGCTTCCATGTTTGGGGGTCAATAAACTTGCCTTCTGGGTAGAAATCGGACAGTGCTTGATACCCCAGCGTTCCCCAGTGTTGGGCCAAGGCGTTATCGTGTGTGGGTTCCAGGTCAGGCAGGCGCCACACCGGGAGCCATCTGTAGTAGGGGGGGGACCCGTCCGTCGGACTTAGCAAGCGTTCCCATGCGTGGATGGTCGTGGCGACAGGGTCAATGGGTGAGTCAGGTGTGTAATGGCGATGTAATATAAGGGACATCATGTTGGTGCCGGCGGCTGCTAGTCGCTCTAACTTGACATGTGGACGCGTTGGGGAGCCCGGGTACCAGTGGGTGGCATGTTGAGCCTGGGCCGCAGTCCAGTAAAGTAGCAGATTCGGGGCGGTGAACCCCCCTTGTTTATAGGGGAGCGCCATGTCAGACCACTTGTTACGCACTGCACCGGAGTGCCATAGGAACTGAGCGCATAGTGTATGCAATTTAGTGAAGTAGGCCTTCCCAGGCCACACGGGAACGTTGCTAAAAGTGTAAAGAAGCTTGGGGAGCAGGATCATTTTAATTAGGGAGAGACGACCAGCCATGGATAGTGGGAGCGATCGCCATCTTGACATCTTGGCCTCGGCAGTGTGCGCCGCGGTGGAGTAATTGTCGGCTATCAGAGTAGATTTAGTCAAGGATATCTGCACCCCCAGGTATCTGACACCGTCCGGGGACCAGCGAAGGGGGTACTCAGTGGTAGGTTGTTGGGTAGATTTCGTGAGCGGGAAGATATCTGATTTTGAGTAATTGATCGTGAAGCCAGAATAGGTACCGATACGGGTGATGTCCCTAAGTACCAACGGTGCTACAATTTACCTATAAAGGCACTTTACGAAGAATCAGCCACCTAGAGGATGCCGCACAAATAATGCATCCACTTTCGCCTGGGACGGCCCTGCCGGGGACCACCGAAAGCACCCTCGAGGGAAACCCGGTGCCCCCGCCGAAAGAAAAACGAAACACATGGACCAGGGTCCCAAGGGACAGAAGGAAGAAATTACCGCGCTTTACATGAGGGCGCTGGAACTGGAGGCAGGGTAGCGTGTTTACCGGATATTGAGATCCCATAACTACAGTCAGCTAGGATCCGGGTTGACGCGGCCCCACTCCTTTTCAGCCCCGGCTCTTCATGATCCCGGCGGGACGCCTAACACTGCAACTCCGCAAAAACACCATCAGACTCCCACCGCAGTGGGCCTCTTCCCCCCTCCCCCCCACGGCTCCTGCCCACCTCCAAGGAAGGTTACATCCACAGATCCTTGGAATGCCAGCTATAGTCTGGCCACAAGTTCCAGCCATGTTGGCTGACCTCTGTTATTTGGTCCAGTTGGCCTGGGGTGGCACCGGCCCCACAATGCCGGCCCCCCCACCAGTTAACACCCTGCCTCCCCGTTGGAAGCAGGGACTAAAAACCCAAGAGCAGGATAACAACCACTCCTTCCCTTGTGAGCAATGGCTGACCTCAATCCAACATATACCCCTCACCTGAACTCACCAGCTCACCAGAGACACCCCAGCCCCCCCCCCTATTCGGGACCATAGCACCCTGAAAATTATTTCCCTCAACGTTAGAGGGCTGAATTGCCCCCCCCCCCCAAACGTAAATCCATCCTACAGAAGCTCCAGGACGAGGAGGCAGCAGTGGCCCTGCTCCAGGAGACCCATCTATTGCCAGCAGACTTCGGGCGCCTGCGCTCCCAACAATTGCCTAAACAATTTATCGCGTCAGGGGGCACCAAGAAAGGAGGCACGGCAATCCTCTTCAAGAAGGGACTACACCCCCCAGGTACTGCAAACTAAACTTTGCCCGGAGGGAAGATTCGTGGCAGTGAAGTGTCTCCTGCTGAACCAGCTCTACACCTTCATCTCGGTCTACGCCCCGAACACGGGACAAGTCGCATTCTACGAGGCCCTGTCCGCAGCCCTAGTCCCCTTTGCGGGGGGCCAGATCATGATGGGCGGGGACTTCAACGGAGTGCCAGACCCCCCGAAGGACAAGTCACACTCGGCCTCCTCTGGAGACATCGCCCTGGCCCTAGGTCTACTATGACTATTCAGGACCCTGGAAGTGGTCGACTCATGGCGGGTGCTGCACCCTTTGGAAACAGATTTCACTTTCTACTCTTATGTCCATGGAACCTTTTCAAGGATTGATCTCCTGCTGACTTCACCACAGGTACTCGCCTTCACAAATAAGTATCCATCGGATCAAGAATTCTGTCAGATCACGCCCCGGTAACCCTAGAGATCTGCACTTATGATCCAACCCCCACTGCCCGCCGCAAATGGTCTCTGTATGACCCTATGCTGAACGATATGTCAATCAGGGATTTTATAGCAATATCAATTTCGAATTTCTTCCAAGAAACCCCCAACGAGGACACCTCCCCGGCCAATACCTGGGACGCCGGGGGGGGACTAATCGCCCGCGGGGTGGCATACCACAGAAACAGAAGGCAAACTCGTATGGCTCTCGAGGAAGACCTCTGAGAAGTGGAAGCGAGACATAAAGAAAAAGGTTGGTCCCCCAAAATACGAGCGCTCCGCACGGCGCAGATGAAGATTGAGGCGCACTATGCCGAACATACGACACAACTACTAGCGAAAGCCAAACAATTCTATTATGTCAGGAACAACAAAGCAAACAAGCTGATGGTAGCAAAACTCGCCAAAATCAAGAAGAACACCACCATTGTCGGACTGCGTGACCCTCAGGGCACGACCCAATACTCGGAGCCGGAGAAACTATGGCTAGCGACCGAACATCTCGTGCAAGTAATGTCCGCACAGCCACGCAACCGGCAGGAGCAGACAGAATATCTGCGGAAGGCTAACCTTCCGCAGCTGAAGCTCTCAGCCCGAGATACTCTGGACGCGCCAATCTCAGCAGATGAGGTCGAAGAGGCCATAAAAAGTCTCAAAACCAGAGCCCCCGGACCAGACGGATACACCACTAAATTCTACAAAATCTTCCGGCATCAATTATTTTCACCCTTGGTGCACCTCTTTTAATTCCTTCCGGGACAAGGGCACCATAACTCCCTCCATGCAAGAATCTATTACAATCCTCTTGCCTAAACATGGAGGGGGGGGGGACCCAGCAAATCCGGCTTCTTACAGACCCATTGCATTACTGAACATCGATGCCAACATCTATTCGAAGGTCCTAGTAACCCGCCTTTCCCGCATCCTGCCTGATATAATCCACCCAGACCAGACCGGATTTATTAGAAACAGAGCAACAAGCGACAACATCCGCAGAACTCTGGATCTGGTGGACCTAGCTACTCGAAACTCTCATTGCCTGGCAACGCTAGCTCTTGACGCCACCTAGGCTTTCAATAAAGTTGACTGGACCTTTATGAACCTCACCCTGGAGGCCTTTGGCTTCGGATCGGAGTTCCGCACCATGGTCCTGGTGAATTACAGATCCCCGAAGACCCTTCTGAGAATCAATGGCACCCTCTCCTCCCCTATCCCTTTAACCAGTGGAACCAGGCAGGGATGCCCACTCTCTCCACTCCTATTCGCCCTGGTTATGGAGCCCTTTGCCCAAAGAATTAGACTAAATGACTCTTATTAGGGGACTCCAGGTCGGATCCTCCCAACATAAAGTGGCCTTATATGCGGACGACGTCCTATTCACCATCTCTCAGCCCTCTTTCTCTGAAACATGCTCTGGCCGAGATTAAGGATTATGGAAGAGTCACTGGCTTCTCTATTAACTTTAAGAAGTCTACAGCTCTTGGAATAGGCCTGACCCCGTCGGAGAAGGCGACCCTGACCCCGCTTTTTCCCATTCAGTGGAAAACCACGGCAGTCCCCTACCTGGGGGTCCAAATTCCGGCGAACCCAAGGGAGGTCTACCGCGTGAACATCCCCCCTCTCTTTAAGGAACTGGCAGATGACCTGAAGCAATGGAAACTACAGGAGATCTTGCTAATGGGTCGCATTACTGCCTGTAAAATGAACCTTCTCCCCAGATTCCTGTATACCTGCTCCTTGCTCCCGGTGCCTATCCCTCCCCCGGCCCTTCGGGACCTCCAAAGGAATATGCTGCGCTTTATCTGGCGGGGGAAGAACCCCAGAATCCGCCTGAGAACAATGTTGGGGAATGCCAGGTTAAGCGGTCTGGGTGTACCCGACCTACAAGGCTACCAGATGGCAGCACACCTGGCTATCACACAAGCCTGGCGCATATCCTCTGACCGCCCAAGATGGGTGGAACTCGAATAATCTCGCCTGGCCCTCCCCCTGCGCTTCCTCCCGCACATCCCGCCACCTATGCGACAGACCAACTATTGCTGGCCACCAAACACACCGTAGACGCATGGGATAAAGCGCTAAAGAA